>NC_088855.1:2876000-3190000 GCF_963853765.1 Magallana gigas | reverse complement strand
ACTCTCCTTCTACAGGGAGTACGTGTCCCCCAACAAACCCGTACTGATCCGGAACGGTCTCCAGCACTGGACAGCCAATAACAAATGGACGCCACAATATCTAAGGTTTGTGCCGTGTCGCAACGCGCTTGTCAGCTATGTTCAAGACTACATCATGACGGACACAAAGATGTTGTCGACAACGTATCGACATAATCGTGACATATTCATGTGTATTAAGCTAACGAAGTTCCACATGGAGAGAAAGTAAGGGAGAGAGGGGGTAATGAGAAAAGGTGAGAGACAGAATGGGAGAGAATGAACGAATGAACAGATTGACAGGTAGCAGCGATTATTAATTGAATTGTGATAAATGACGAGGCTCACGTTGATTTCAGGGAGAAGATCGGAGGGTGCGTGGTGACGGTGGCGGTCACCCCCAACGGTTACGCTGACGCCATCACGGACGGAAAGTTCGTGATGCCGGAGGAACTGCGGATGGAGATGTCAAACTTCCTGGACATAATGGAGCACCCGGACCAGCACAGTGGAGTCTTCTACATACAGAAACAAAACTCCAACTTCACAGACGAGTTCAGAGAGATCATCGGTGACGTCGAGTCGGACATCCCCTGGGGAACAGAGGCGTTCGGTGGGGTTTCTTGATCGTTATATAATTTATTTTTAAACCCCTTAATTTAGAAAATTATTCACATATTTGTTTTAACTCGGATTCGGCGATATTTTCCTGCATCGTGTCTTTTGACAGATTTTCTAATTCATTTTCTGCAGGTTCACTACCAGACGCGGTCAACTTCTGGATGGGGGACACTCGAGCTGTTACCTCCAGTGAGTTGAGTACACTATATACACCGTACACCGTACTTTCAATCTGAATTAAGCTGGATCTTTATTAACCCTACCACAATTATCCCTGTTTCGTAACTTAATCTCAGTTGATTTGTATATCTGTCTATATCAGTCGGTATACTACAACTTACTGTTACTACATTTGTAATGACACAGCAATGAGAGTATAATGAAATATATTTTTTACGCGTTCAGTGCACAAGGACCCGTATGAGAACCTGTACTGCGTGGTGAGGGGCTCCAAGACGTTCCTGCTGATCCCTCCCACGGACGCCGCCTTTGTTCCTTACGGTCAGCAGCGGCATCATTATTATCTCTCTAATGAACTGATTTATAATGTTTGTTCTTTATCTTAACTTTTTGTTTACTATAAACACATTCGTTTTAAAATACGATGTTTTTTCTTTACAGAAACGTATCAAGCTGCGAAGTTTATAGAGAGAGATGGAGAGTTTCAGATTGAGGACGACGTTGCCACGGGCGAGGTAGATACCATGTATATCACTATATGTATATATGTAGGTTACTGAGCCAGAAATTCATCATACATGATTGCATATTGTTTGAAAACAATCCGTCAAACAAATAGTAATAAATAAAATAGAAGATTAAATAAGACTGCATTTTCAGGTGCCGTGGATAGCAGTAAATCCCCTGAACCCAGACCTGTCGCTCTATCCAGAGTTTGGGAAGGCCCGGGGGGTGGAGGTCACGGTGCGGGAGGGGGAGATTCTGTACCTGCCCTCGCTCTGGTTTCATCACGTGCGGCAATCCCACGGCTGTATAGCAGGTACGGTGTCCGTCCCGCCATTTATCAGTTCTCTCATCAGACGTGTACACTGTAATGGCAAAACATACTGTAAACTACAGAAATGCCTTAATGTCTTATTGATCTTAATAAACTAGTATTTCAAAGGAGAAATAAAACTGAATAATTATATACAGACCCCCAGTAATGAAATATGTTGACGTTATGTTGAGGCGACCGCCCGTTGTATCTTGATATTGAATTCCAGAATTGCGTCTTTCTCTTTCAGTGAACTACTGGTATGACATGCAATTCGACATCAAGTACAATTATTACAACTTCCTGCAAAATGTCAACAGTGTAAATAGAAAAATGACGAAAATCTGAGAAGGATACTAGCTGGTTATTGAAAAATTCCCGTAAAGGTCGTTCATTAACTAAAGAGGACTGATAACTGTTGGGGTCGTGACCCGCTGAGCAGACTGAGGGGTCACGCCTGATCACGCCCGTGTGGTGCCGGGGGGGGGGGGGGGGACGTTCATGTCCAAACACACCCCAGCCCACCCTACCTTCAATGTTGGAGAATTTACCATGTATGTTAATTGTTTTCCAAATAAAAGCTGACATTGAAAACCATGTTCCATATACATTGTTGTTTGTTTAGTATGAAGTATTGTATTGGCAATTCAGTTATAAAATTGTGGATATAGACAAATTAATTATAGAATTAGACAAACATACACACGAAACGAAATTGAATTTTAGCAAAAATAAAACCCCCCAAAAAACAAAAACTGACTAATACTAGAACCTTGCAAAGAGGTATAGCGCCTTTTCCCATTATTTCACCTACACCTGTGTTCGGACGGAAAGTACCTGTTACTAAAAATAGCTTCAGGTACCTTGCTGTCGCAATATGAAAGTGGATACACTTTACTGATTTTATAATGGTGTCTGTAACAACTGATTTGTCATAAATTCGGGAAACTCTGTGTATAACAGTAGTTGATATTCTGAACCGTGATTAATTCAAGCAAAGTGCAATGGATCTAAGTGTAAATAGAGTACATGTACAGTGTTAATGAATAGAACTGTTTATATTGGGTGTACTCATACTCAGACTGAATTAAACAAGATAATTAAAAAAAGAAAAAAAGAAAAGATATATGTAACTTAACATTCATGTTTCAATTTAAGTGAAAACAAATTACTACTTAGTGGATTTGATCCAGCGACCACAAAATCAAAAAGACCTCCGCATTACCACTAGGCCACGCATCTAACATTTTGAACCAATGCATTTTCAATATATATGGCTATAAACATGACTGTATTATATAGAAAAGACACTAATTAAAATATTTGTCTAATTTTCAGTACGAAGACCACGTTAAACGAAAACTAATTCAATGTAAACGTGTACTACAATACCTGTAGAACATAATTTTAATCGGATGTCTTTGGTTTAGATCGAGTGGTTCAAATAGTCAAATATCCAATTGTTTATCGTATACTAACTACTTTCCTTTATATCCCTTACAAAACCTAAATATTTTAATGATGTCGAGTAAGATTATTAAGACTCTGAGAACATAATGATTGTGTAATTTGCGTTTCTTTGAATATATTTAAACTAAATATTGTATATTAAAATGTCTGATGTTTGCAAAAGGCTATATTTGAGGCCAAATCGTATATTAAGTGCGTACACCTCTTTTAAAAAATGTAAAATATACACTATTATATCACATTATATATTTTAGAAACTGGGAAAAAAACTGACATAAATTCATCATCACCTGTTATATTCACCTTTGCCAATTATTGTAATTGTGTTTGTGCCAATAAAATATTTGTATTTGTATTATTATTATTTTTTTTATTTTATTATTTTCATTTAATTCTTTAAAATTTGAGGTTGAATAATATTTACCAACAATAGCCTATATGATAACATTTTAAATGTGCCGCGTAAAATATCCTCCCACCAATCAACAACGCTGTTACAAATCGTGGATATGTTTGAAACAAACGCTTGATAGACCACGAAGACACCATTTTGACCAATCAACGGAGTGCTTCTATTTTGCTGTAGCAACGACCGTTGCCAAGTACTCCATGAAGTTTTGCTAATCACGAAAGGTGTGTTTACATCCACGGAAGGTAATTTTTCTTAAACTTTCTACATACAAATCGAATTTATTTGTTTAAATTATTTAATGATACTTTAAATTAGTCAGTCAGATAAATAGTTACGTTTACACAAAGCGTTTATATCCTTTTTCTTCGTTTCATGGGGTACATAAATTTATCAGTTAATTAGAGATACACATACAGTATATATTTGTTTCTACGAGTAACACACAGTCTACTTTAGTCACTTGCTTTTTTTATTGTTAAGTATGTAGCACCCTAGTTTAATATAGTAATTTGTAGAGGCTACCAGTTGTCTGACATGTGGTTTTAAAATATGTATAAACGATATTGCATCTGTGATATTTAAATCGTTGTCAACAATTAATGATTCCAATTTTCAGAAAAATGGCAAAACTAGTCCAGGGCCCAACTCGCTTCACCCACCCTGAGTGGACAACTTCCAACTTGACACACTATGCAAACGCTGAGTCAGAGAGAGCTGCCGCAGAAAGGCTTGTTGAGGAATCAAAACGCTTATCTGAAGAAACAGCAAAACGCACTGAAAAGACTCAGAGAGATGTCAGCAAAAAATTGGGTAAGTTTCAATATTCTTTAATGTTGTATATATGCCATCACATGGTAGAGTTTTTTCATGTTTTGATAATCTTAAGGTTCACGTCCATACAGTCCTTCATAACTTGTTTATTGTATTCATGACATATGTTTGCACAAATTGAACAAGTACAAGAAAATAGACCTTTTGCACAAAAGTTACATGACACGGTTAGTCCAAAGTTTTGATGCCATGCACAATTTTCTTTATTGCATGCAAAGTTAAATCTTTATTTATTATTTGAGACAAAATTAGGAGAGTTTTAAAAATCTATATTGTCATGTTTGCTGATTTCAGAACAGAGAATTGATGACATCAAGTACTGGAAGAAGGAGCTGGATGATAAACTCGCCAATTTGGTGACAGAAATCGACAGTCTGATCGCATTCAAGGCCCGAGTGGAGAAAGCTTTGGAGGCCACAGCTGAGCCACTGCACATTGCCAAGCAATGCCTACTCAACAGGTAAATTATCTCTTCTCCCCAAGCAGTGCCTGCTGAACAGGTGCCTTATTTCTTCATTTCTTGGCCAAAAACATATTTCTTTACTGTTATCTGTCTGCTCCTCATTTTATGAACCAACCTTTATAAATTATCCATGTTCCAACCCTTCCTATTTTTTGCACATGTTACAGAATACAATCCAAATATTACTTGTTTGGCCTCAGAGTTTATTGTCATAAAACTTACTGGTACCTGACATAAAAATCATGTCATTTCTACCGATATGAAACTTCAGTGAAGTTTGTACATTGTGTTTTTAGGGAGAAGAGAACCTCCATTGATTTGGTCCATGATGATGTACAGAAGCAACTGATCAAGGAAGTAGAGACAATTGAAGGAGTTCAGGCCCTCCTTAACAGAACTCTAGAACAGACCACTGAACAAATAAGGTGAGAGTGCCATATACAGTATAGTATTTAGTGCTCTTCATTGAGGTTAAAGTTCTACTAGAAATTGACATTTTAGATCCATCTATGACTAGTTACTTGATTGTCAATCTTTGCACATATTTCAGGTTAAACAGAAAATCTAAATATCAGCTAGAAAAAGATTTGAAGGATAAATTTAGTGCTTTGTCAATTGATGAGTATTGTGCCGAATTAAGAAACAATTCCCATGGACTTAAATTCAAAGATGGCGCCGCCAAAATTGAAGCCAAGTAAGTAACCTAAAGACGTTATTGCAATAAATGGAAATATGTATAGAATGTAAATTAAATTGAATTCTATGTCACTATGGTGGATTTATTTATAGCTCTGTATGCCCAGAAGATTGGCAGGATTTCTCAGATGCTAACATTCTGAAGGCGGAGAGAGAGCGCCAGAGCTCGGTGGAACTCCGCACCTTGATCGACGGAATCCTTCAACAGACATCCAATGACATGCGCAAACAGTGCAGTGATGTCAATGTTGCCTTCAACAAAAGGATTTCAGAAACAAAAGACACCAAGAGCAAGCTGGAAGATCACCTCAACAAGGTCAGTTATCTCCTTTAGTATGTAGCTATTAGTATATCCATTGGGCACAACATACCCAATGGATGGTCTGATAGCATTGTGCAATCAGACAGAACTCAATCATATTCAAAACAGCTATACTTCAACATTGTCATACTGTCTAAATATAGCATTTCAGTAGATGATATCTGATAAAATGTTTGTTTTACAGATTGTTGGACAAATCAAGGAGGCGGAGGAGAACATTGCCCGGTTGAAGAAGGCCATCGACGACAAGGTCCTGCCCATGCAGCTGGCCCAGACCCGACTGGACACACGAACAAACCGCCCCAACGTAGAGCTCTGTAGGGACCCAGTCCAGTACCGACTCATCGAGGAGGTGGGCGAGATTGAGTCTTCCGTGGCTCAGCTCCAGGCCAGGCTCAAGCAGACAGAGGACTCACTCAAGGGACTCATCCGTAACCAGCTGGCCCTGGAGGAGGACATCGGGGTCAAGGCCAACACGCTATTTATAGATGAGGTGGAGTGCATGGGCATGAGGAAGAGCATAAATATTCAGAATTTCTAAAATAACTTTCTGCACCTAACACCGTATATCTGCCAGATTGAGTCTGAGAAAAAGTGATTTGTAATCAAATGAGAACAGAGACACCTTCATGTGATTAAGACAATAAATTTTCTAGGTATTCCAGTTTTTCCCTCCTTTTTAAAGCAAACACTACTTTGTATGTGCCTGCCTATACACAGAGTACAGAATACTTCTTTTCATATCATGGTTTTCATTTTGATCTACATACAATAGAACTAAGAAGATGGATTTTGTTGTTTTATTTAAGTATTAAAATGTTACATTGTTTGTAAATATTACTTTATATTACGTTGTGTAATATGAGATGAAAATAAATAAAATGTTATATAACATGTCCTTTCTATCTGTCTTTACTTTTCTTTGAATATAGTGGGATGAAACCAAGTTATAGTTTCCTACTAAAATGCAGTATTTTGGCTAGAAAACTAGACTCATTCCTGACAGAAAGCAAAGAAACAACTGTCCTTGGTTGTTAAAGGGCAGTTTTTTGCACAAAAATGAGAACATATTCTTAAATAACTTAGAAACATATAAATTAAAATACAAATTTTACAACAATCCCATCTAAACTTCAAATGTACACTAGAATTCAAATCTTCTGAGAAGTCATAAAAGCTTCACAGGATTTGATAACATGACCAACCAAGTTCATATCCCACTGAACTTTCTAACAAGGCTGTTTATTTCTTAATTAATAATTCATACAATAAAAAATAAAACCAAGAGTGTCTGCCAGCTCTACAATTTGCCAATCAATCTTCAACAATGTACTCTAATTTTCATTATCCAAAGTATACAAAAATCAATTTTTGAAAATTGTTCTTCAATAACAGGCAATTTGAATAAACACAGCATTATCTCCCTTGAAATGGCTGGAATTGACAATGAAGCCACAGACTTGTTAGTGTAAGAAGATTGTCAGAGTTCACATCTTCAACAGTAGGGGTCTTTGCACACCTAAACTTGCCCCCTCCCCTCTACCATGAAGCTGACCCAACCTCTCTCACTGACCCCTCCCCTCAATAATTTACTGACTTTGCTGACACCACACTGACCCCTCTTTAATATTATTCCTGATTTTGCTGAGACAACCTCTCTGTCTCTCACTGACCCCTCCCCTCTACAGTGGTACGGGTCTTCACATCATCATCGGGATATTCCTGAGCTTTCTCCGAGTTCATGACATAGTATTGACCGGTAAACTCCTTGAAATACTTCCCAACATCTGGATGAGGTATTTCACAGTGGGTGTCTGGGTGCAATAGGTTTTCTGTCCAAAAATAAAAACAACTTCAATACAACAGTACTTTAAAAAAAAAAAAATAAAGTTTTTACAACAAAGTACAGAAATAAAACACTGTACTAAGGATATTTTCTCTTGTTTCTTAACACTATAACAATACTATTGATACAGTTGCATTTTCAATCAGTTTATGATTACTGTCATTCACTGCCTAGCAACAGAAATCAACCGTTTTAAGATTGTTTGTTATAAAAAGAAGTAGAGTTTGGCTAAATTGAAGCTGTAGAATTCCCTGCTGGTCCTATTCAGAGCATTGTCATTCTCTACCAACACATACAAGTTCTGTCTGTTTACTTTCTGTGAGATATATACATGTACAACTGTCATCTGCTATACTCTGTCCCAAGTTCCTGCCTCCACAACTTTTTGCTAAATATTTCAATAATCATAAACAGCTTCGTGTCCAAACTTCGTTCATCCAATAGAGTGAAAAAAGATTTTCTGTTTTGAAACGCCCCCTCTACTGCTTCAGGTTTAAATACACAAACAAAAATAAAAAGTCTACAGAGATTTTTCATTGCCACAGGTATTGAAAGTACTTGGATTATAGCATTTAAAAATTGTACAAAGTATCCCAGGTCCTTCATAATGGACAAAAGATGTAATCATTTCCCAGTATAAATCTCCATAAGAAATTTTTGTTCATATTAATTTTTCCGGGTGAAAATAAATGAAGTGTCAATGAAGAAATATTGGATTTTTCCCTTTGTATCAATTTCAATTGTACTTCATTGACAGGTACATGTATTCTCATTAAAATTTTCAAAAGTGATGAAAACAGACACCTTGGACAGACTAAATCAGCTTATGAAATGTTGATGTAATATTATCTTTAATAATATTCAGCATACCTTTAATTAGCATCTGCTTGTGTTCTTTGTAGCATATCTAATGCTGTTATCGTTTATGTACACATTTATCAATTCTCTATGCTTACCATCTGCAGCATATTTAATGCTGCCATCCTCTACCAACACTTTATTAATTCTCTATGCTTACCATCTGCAGCATATCTAATGCTACCATCCTCTAACAACACTATCAATTCTCTATGCTTACCATCTTTATTAATTCTCTATGCTTACCATCTGCAGCATATTTAATGCTGCCATCCTCTACCAACACTTTATTAATTCTCTATGCTTACCATCTGCAGCATATCTAATGCTGCCATCCTCTACCAACACATTATTCATTCTCTATGCTTACCATCTGCAGCATATCTAATGCTGCCATCCTCTACCAACACATTGTAAAATGGCTGCTTGTCCTTGCGCGGGAGCATGTGTACTCCCATCTGTATGATCCAGTCTCTGGAAGCCTGACACGTGGAATCCCAGCCAGAAATCACACACATGTAGTTATACCTGTCAGTTCAAATAAAATGTCATGTCAAATGATATCAAAATGAACTTTCCCCATACTTAGTTGAAAGTGATTGGATTCTGGATTTATATCACTCAAGAAATATAATGCTTCCATCATGCTTCTGTCCTACAAGTCTGACCTTTTATGCTTCATCACCATTCCCACTGAAAACTGGACTTCTTTATGCTCAGCCCTATGCTTGGGTTTTATCTGTATAAAAATATGCAATCAGGATTATACAAACATTTATTAAGAAGAACCTTTTTGATGGTAACATACCAGGTACATTGAACCACATACTGTCCTGCAAATGATCTACAGTCCCAGTTTTGCCACTTTCATCAAAGGCTCACATATATATTTGCTCCCTTTTTTTTTTTTTTACCTTTGTTACAGGATGGGAGAAATAATGATAAATCAGACTGGGATTCGATCCTCAGCCTGAATCTCTGGTCAGGTGCTCTACTCACTTAGCTATTTGGTGCTGGTATTCAAACCATTGTGATCGTCATTACCGGTATATCTCCCATCCCTTTACATCTGGTGCCTGACCAACCCCTGGAACTGAAAGGTTAACTCCTACCAGAAGAAAGAGCCCAGAGTGATTTTTGAGGGTGAAGGTCATTTAAGGGGGAGGAATGTGATGGTCAGACCAGTCCAAATACCAGCACCAGAAAGCTCAGCTGGTAGAGACTTAACTAGAGATTCAGGGCGCCTGTGATTGACCAGTCTGGTCTGTCATTATTTCTCACATCCCAATACACCTTAATCTACCTTTTATGTCTTATCATTTCATGCCTAATTTCCATTTTCTAAGTTAAGTGAAATCATTATTGTTAATTGTTGCCCCCTTCCCTATTTGTTCACTGTTTATACTTTGTACCAAAGTTCATTTTTTGTGTGTTTTTCCCCTCAACTCAGTTACCATCTTCACAACGTCAAGGCTCTGTGATTATGGAACTCCAAAGCCTTGACGTTGTGAAGATGCTCAATTACTGTTCAGTAAGTAACATTCACCGTTCATGTAGTATTCCTCTGTCACTGGCGCAGACCTTAAATACCATTCATTGGCATTCATACAGAAAAAAATCATTTCTGAGACTGTCACAGTATATCCTGTATACAAACTTTAACCAGATAGATATAATACTGTACCTCTCTCTTCAATATATTTTCATTTTCCAGTATACTTCTGTCAACTTCGTTCATTAACAGGGCCACCTGAGGACCACTTTGTACATTGCTGGCAAGGATATCTTGTAATAAAGACTTGATCTAGAAAAGAAGGTCAGGGTCATGTTGACTGACAGATTAACATATTTCATAATGGGTTCATATGCATATTTGTATGTCTCATTCTTATCTCACATTTGTGTGTCAAGAGTTTGTGTTTGTCACATTTTTCATTTTGCATGTTTGCATTTCACATGTTTGTCTAACCCTGTGTGATCCTTGTTTTATAGGTAACATGTCTGTATGATCCCTGTTCTGTGGGTTACCTGTTTGTGAGCCATACCTTGTGTATTATGCTTTATCTGTTGTAGGTTGATACCTTTCATGCTTTTCCTGTTGTAGGTTGACACATCATGCTTTATCTGTTGTACATGTAGGTTGACACCTGTTATGCTTAACCTGTTGTAGGTTGATATATGTCATGCCTTACCTGTTGAAGATTGATACCTGTCATGCTTTACCTGTTGTAGGGTGATACCTGTCATGCTTTACCTGTTGTAGGTTGATATATGTCCTTTTCCTGTTGTAGGTTGATACATGTCATGCTTTACCTGTTGTAGGTTGATATATGTCATGCTTTATCTGTTGTACGTTGATGCCTGTCATGCTTTACCTGTTGTAGGTTGATATATGTCATGCCTTACCTGTTGTAGATTGATATATGTCATGCTTTACCTGTTGTACCTTGATGCCTGTCATGCTTTACCTGTTGTAGGTTGATATATGTCATGCTTTACCTGTTGTAGGTTGATATATGTCATGCTTTACCTGTTGTAGGTTGATATATGTCATGCTTTACCTATTATAGATTGATATATGTCCTTTTCCTGTTGTAGGTTGATACATGTCATGCTTTACCTGTTGTAGGTTGATATATGTCATGCTTTATCTGTTGTACGTTGATGCCTGTCATGCTTTACCTGTTGTAGGTTGATATATGTCATGCTTTACCTGTTATAGATTGATATATGTCATGCTTTACCTGTTGTAGGTTGATACATGTCATGCTTTACCTGTTGTAGGTTGATATATGTCATGCTTTACCTGTTGTAGGTTGATGCCTGTCATGCTTTACCTGTGTTAAGTTGATCCTCAGGTACAGGTAGATTTTGATGATCAGAAACTGGTAGTCTGGATCTTGAGGAGTGGTCTCTAGCATCATCTCTATCGCATCTCGTATGAAGGAGGTGTTATTCTTTATTTGGTGGTGGTTTCGGGCTATGTTTATAAGGTTACGAAGCATTCTCTTGTAGACCTGGTTCAAGTAGAAGAAGGAATTCAGCTTCATCCAATCATGACTTACCAGTAAATTTTTTATCTTCATAGACATTTATTGCCCCAATATTTAAATATAGTATGTTTCTCTTCCTTATCATTAATATTGAGTAATAAACGGAGGTGAATTATGTAAGTTCTTACCTCTATAGGTGGTATGGCATCTGTAAATTTGTAAAGGTCATCTCCTATCTCTGTAAGGAACTCCCCATCGAAAGCATCAATAAATGTGTACTGCTTATCCAATGTTGCCCTGAAATGGAACCATTCATGTTATATTTAAACATTATTAATCATTCCATTGATAATTGTTAAAAACTTATGTTACTTCAAAAATTAATTGTGAAAATTCCTGTAACATCTTTAAACTTCACTGACTGAACACAAGAATGACAAATCAAATGAATTCAGCACCTAACTCTAGATCTCTAGTATGCACTTTATTTAAATATAATGGACTTGCTTTAAACACTGAGTGTGAACTAATATTATGAATTTTGTTTTGAGAGAGAGACTAGTTACTTTAAACTAATTACATTTAGTGTACACTATGATATTTGACATTTAGTGTACACTATGATATTTGACATTTAGTGTACACTATGATATTTGACATTTAGTGTACATTATCATATTTGACATTAAGTGTACACTATGATATTTGACAGTGTACACTATGATATTGGTATTGCCATTTAGTGTACATTATGATATTTGACATTTAGTGTACACCACATGATATTTGACAGAGATTAATTTTTCAACAGGTTAGTCTATATTCAATTTGGGCCATTCCTAGACATACCTTTCTATTACATATACACATGAGATTTAGTGATGTACTTGATCGCGGAGATGCTGCTTTCCACCAAAATCACTAAAATCACTAAAATGGATACACAGCCAAATGTAGTACATTTACAGTAGTAAAGGACTGACTCACATTGGGTGCTCTCTCCACTTCAACAAGAAGTGAGTAGGGAAGTTGATGCAGTCACATGTGACCCCAAGACGTCGGGCCACTGCTGAGTACAGTATAGCCAGACTTATGGGAATACCCATCTTGCGCTCCAGGACCTGAAAATACCATGTTTTAGCCTAAAATAATTTTATGCAACATTTTTGCTTTTTATCTTTACATTACAGTTCCTTTTAAAGGGCTACTATGATTATGGGTAGATGTTGATTAATTTCAACATTAGCAAAACATATTTTTACTTGAGAAACATGTATGAACAATTTAAATTTCATCAAAACTCCATTGGCAAGGGACTTTTTAAACCCATGTAAGAAATGTTCACAAAACAATAAAATGGCAACAGAGATGGGTCATTGTGCAAAGAACAAGTGCACTTAAGCTATAAAGGATGGGCCCTTTTTCAGTACCGTTTTCATGTAGAAAATATTAACAATTTGCTTTTTTCTGTAATATTTAAGCACTGATGGATACTTCTGATTTAAAAGCATGCTTAACTTCACCAAAATTGGCATACATTTTAAACAATTGAGGATTTTTAAGGGTCTATAGACAATCTAAATCTGGAAAAATCATAATGAACCTATTTGATTATTTTAATTTAAATCAGAGGGAGGAGACATTTAAATTGACATTTTTCTTTTGGTGGATCAATTCGTGCATTTCCTGAATTATACTTAATGCATTATTTTATGCCTGGAAAAAATATGATAAAGCTTTGAAGTTGCATATTAGCATTGTGATCAAACATTCCAAACCATGCGAAGTCGATGTAATGCGATTTAAAACGTGTTAGTGTTTTACAGTGAGCACATTTAACAAACTTCTACTTGGATAGAACCCACATGACTATTTGAGATAATTTATTATTATATTATTATTATATTATTATTATTATTCAGGTTCAACATAGGTCACGCAGGTAATTGTTTTAGCTTGCTATGGGAAAAACGTTGAAATTTTCATACATTTTTCCTTTTTAAAGTAACAGTCTAATGTTGTGCAAACTTCTTATTTTCACAAGAGTTTTCTTAATGTATAATGCGTCTTTGGCCTTTCCACAAGTTTGTACACGCTTAGGTTGACAGTAACAAAGGCTTTGAAATGAATCCCCATCCTCGATTTACTATAGAAAATTAAGAATGTCAGCTAACCCCTACTATGTTGTAAAGCTTTGTGCTTTTTATATGCACTAAATTAAGCACTAAAAATTGTTGATTCTTATGGTTTCGATATCAATAGATGATGTAAGATAAAAAATTATAATTAACTTAAATCTTTATTTTTTCACTTTTTACCAGGGCCCATAAAAGCACTCTTTCTTTGACAAAAGTTGATCATAGATAACAAGTGAAGAAAATACTTTGACTGGTCAGACATACCTTTTCTATAAAAGAGTTGTTTTCATCATAATATCTGTCTTTGTTTCCTCTGAAGCCCATTTCATTGTATAATATGCGGTTCATAGTTTCTAAAACTAATCTCTCAAGCTCTGGACTCAAGGTTGGAGTTCCTGATATATACAAGAGTATATTTTTTAAAAGCTTTGGAAATTCCTCAGTGTCAAATGGATAGGCTTAAATTGATAAAGTACAAAAACTGCTTGTAAAGAAATATCAGACACTGTATACCGGTAATGTTAACTGTGATCTTACATCGTAACATGTATTGTGTAGAGACTTGAAGCTTTTCCTGATAATTTGTGTAATTTGATTTCTATTTAATCTGTTCTTTTTATCAATTCAATATTGTAGAAACTATCCATTATTCCCATTTAATAATCGGTACCTGCATTTTACCCTCTTTTATTTTCTATATCAAATGTCTGCATATATGAATGTTTCACCTTGGTTGTACTTGGCCACCAGGTGTTCTCATATTATTAAGGAGACCTTTTTTTAATGATTTCAAATATTATTGATGCCCAGTGATAATATCAAAACTAAAGCACTTTAGATGACCTTTTGGATGTGTTTGCTTTCAGAAGAATAAATATGATTGTGTCCCTGTATATTTTTTAAATTGAAGTTGTTCCAAATAAAATGTTATTTTGATTAATTTTTTCTTCAATATTCTATGGATTCTAAGTTCTTCCTCTGCGTTCTGTAGAAAGTTGACTTGAACCTGAAGATAGGCCATTTTGATTTGAGTTTTTAATATCTTTCAACTAAAACAGTTAATATATTTTTCAGGCTTTTGATTTTGTTAGCTTAAAACCATAATTAGCTTATCTATCTAGTCTATATTCTTTAAATACTGCTGATCTTTCTCATTAAATTGATTATACGTCCAATTAAAAAGTTTATAATTATTTACTTGAAGATTTTAATCATTTTTCAAAAAATTCTATTGGTATTTTTATTTATTTTTACTGATATAGGCAAAATAAATGGTTTTTTGATAAATAATATAACAAATTTAAAGAAGATTTATGTTTAATTTGGCATTAAAAGAATATTTAATATATTCAGTATTGCCAGTAATTTTCTAAATAATTTAATGCATCCTATTCTATTTTTTTTTAAATGCTATCGTTTATTTAAGAAATGAAGATAATAATTTTTCTATTGATCGACGTATCAAAGAAAAAATTGACCGGAAAACTTCATCAATGCGCGTAAGTTTTCTGTTCAATTTTTTCTTTGATACGTCGATCAATAGAAAAATTATTATCTTCATTTCTTATCATTTAATAAAACATTTTCAAATAAAAAAATGTGAAGTGTCATTGATCAAAAATGTAAATAATGTAAATGAAGCGGCGCGTATGAATACAAAACAACAACAGCAACAATATTCAAAATGGATTCGCCTTCAGCTGATGCAGAGCTACTGGGCTGAATTTAATGGATTAAACACAAACAGTGAGTTAAAATCTGAACCGACTGAATTGAAAACGAAAGGAAAATACATGCGATAGCTTGTGATATCATTCACTGTGCAGAAAAACTCGTATTAAAACTAGTTTTCATGTGAGATCGCTGGAATATGCAGCTGGACATAACCATCCAAGGAAAAGCGATCGTGGACCAAAACAGCTAATATGTCGACAAAGAATAGTATGTATAAGCGACTTTTGTAAACTTTGTGGTAACTAGATAGCCAGTGATGTACTTAAATGTATATATCTGCCGCTTGGAATTCACCGAGGGAGTTGATGCATTACTCATAGCTTTTCTTTACGACGCTTATTTTGATGACCGATCATCTACCTGTGTAAATTTAAAAATTATCGTTACCAAATTTGAACAGCAGTGTTACCGTGAAAGTTTATATGCCTATATGTTCGTTATAATATTGAAATCCTTAAAAGGAACAGCCAGCCTCGCTGTAAATGTTGTTTGATCACAAGCAGACGAAATTGTGAGAAGACGCTTAATTTTCTATTTCCTGAATCAAACAAAGTGTTTTGTTTATTTTTGAAGGTTAAACTTTCAAGTTTTTATATTCACAAGTTTGCATTTTGTTTGCTGACAATAAAACAGACACAACTTTACATTTTGTTGACAGTGTTTATCTTGGAAATTCCCATTCTATAAATAGTGTTAGGTCAGAGCAGTTGAGAAAAGTAGATCCGGCGAAAATTTTATTGATGCAGGTATCAAAGAAATTTTTCAACCAATCAGAAGCGCCGATATCTCATCAAACGAATAAATATTAAATGATTTTGCTTTCTTCAAACTATTGTCAGGTAAATGATAACAAATACATTTACATGTGAAAACAGACTATAGCCCCCTGAGCTCTCGGGTGTGAGAATAAAAATGTTGGCCAGGTGGGAATTAAGAATTTCAGAATGTTGGCTAAGTGGGAATAAACCGTAATTATCCATATCTGACAATGTATACCTGTATGACGGACGCCTCACCTTTGTTATATTTGGCCTTTAGATGTTCTGGCAGGTGCTGTTTGACCCGGTCTGCGATTTGATCCAGCTGCTTGGTGACCTCTATCTCTGATACGACCTCTCGCGGTTGGAACCACTGGCTCAGGATTACAGCCCCTGGGAAGGAAGGAAAAAAGTGTAACAAGAGAAAGTCTACAAACAATTTTATGTACGGTATGTGCTGGCAAAGGTTTTATCTTTCAATCAGAATCAAAATATTACAAGAAAAATTCATTGTCAGAACTTTGTTTGTTGTTGTGAAAAACACTATGGAGGTAAGTAAACTATCACCCATTTTGGGGGATTTCAAAAATTCTTAATATTCCGAGTACAAAATAAATACTGGTACACTTGTATACCTTTCTCCAACTTCTGTTCACCTGGTGGCTCCTCTAAGTGAGCCTTCCACTGGACGCTCAAATGCAGGTGTAGAATGTGGCGAAGTAACTTCACTGCATAGTACTTGTTAGTCAAGTTTTTAGACCTGCATGAATATAAAATTATTTTTATTAAGATTGAGTTTCAGTAAAGTAAAGCCATGTAATAAAGTTTCTATTATATTCAGTGTCAAAATTTTGTTGGCGTAATTACTTTAGTTCTTGGGTAACAAATACGTAAAACTATAAATAAATCACAGTATTGTTAAGAATTGAATTATTAGGAAGAAGGTACCCGGACCCCTGAAACTACAATAATGTTTGGGACTTTATTATTAGGTATGAAGTAAACATGGAATCCACAAAAGTAGTATAATACTGTAATCAAAATGGCTAAAAACAGTTTATCTACTTTATAAATTACATCCAAAAACTTACTGACAATGATAAACCATTAACAAAGCACTGAAAGCAGATAATATTATTATACTTTAGTATTCTACATATGTACCAGTACTACAAATATTTCCTGTGTGGATATCAACATTGAAAATCTCCAAGTTTTGAAAACTTTAGAAATTTTTCCCTCAGGTATACTTTAAAGCATGCATCTACAGACTTACTGTGCTTTAAATTGTTGCATTCTTATCAACATTGAAATGTCGATTATGCATGATTTTCCTTGCATTTTAATTAAGACCTCCTCTATTGAAAGCATGCAATACAAAACACCAACAGTTGACAGAAAAGAGTTCCATGTAGCATAAGATAATCATCAACTTTAAACCTTTCTTTGTCGTGAATGATTTCATTCAGTTCACTGATGATCACTTCCGCAGCATCATGTTTTTCCATCAAGGCAACAACTTCATCAAATGCTTCATCAGAAACCTCGTCCAGTTTATAAAATCGCGGTGACAGTTGACTCACTAGCTTCCGTACAGCACAACAAACCATGATACATGTCCTAAACTCCTTCGACCAGTCTGGGGGTTCATCCAGGGTATATTTTGACAAGAGCCTTGGCCACCTATTCAGTATAGTAGTACAGTAGTACATGTATCAACACTACAACATAAACTGATAAATGAATGGAATTTTGGGGTTCTGAGAAAATACTAAATTAACTTATTTCATTTACATCAGTTCAAAAACAATCAAAATGAACTTTAAGAAATTTATAAACATAATCTTCCATCAAAGGGTTTTAACACTTACGTAACGTTTACAGATTAACAAATAAATTTATATCACACGTTTTAACTAACCTTTGATGGAGTTTTCTCTTCCATAACTCATTTGACATGCAAAGTTTGTGCATTTGATTGCATGTTTGGGACACTCTGCATATATCTCTATATGATATATCCCTATCCTGCAGTATATGATCGATAATTTCGTATGGCAAATCGAGAAACTCTCTCCCTGATGCCATTTTTGTTTATAAATAACACAGAACTCCGAACCCGATGCCTTTTACATGTGTAACGTGCACATGTGGGCGCCTCTTTAATATACATAATATGTATTTTGAGTATTTTGCGATATCAGAAAATTATTTTTGATAAATCATCAATTTCTGATACCAAAAATTCGATATCAAAATAACAACAGATAAAGGTTACAGTACAGGAAGCATTCATTTCTGAAGTCGATCGTCTTATCCTTAGCTTAAATTTTAATATGTAAAAAACTAAAACAAATTGAACATAATTTTCTCTGAAATGACTACAAAATAAAATAATTTATCAATGTGTATAATAGGCCCTAGCAGATGCGGGTCCAGCAATATGAAAACAGAGGGGGGGGGGGGGGTCCAATCGATGAAAATCAATACGTGTACAATTCAGTGCTATTAACGTTTTATTCCGCACAAAAAACAAGACTTTTCGAACATTTCCAATGAGTAAAATGTAACAAACATTTATCACGCCAATATCTAATTCGCTCATGCATAAGACAAGTCCTGTTAATTTTTTATTTACCCATTGGTGAGCGCTTTGGTTTTTGTAAGGATGATTTGCATAATTTCCAGCCTTCATAAACAAGTCTCCAGCGATGAGAACGTTCGTATGTGCTTAACCGAACCTAAGAAACAATTAAATTTTTTAGACTAATTACGAGACTCTATTACATGTATAATAATAGAATTTTTGGGTTTTTTTAAAAATCTCTTTGAAGT
The DNA here is from genome assembly GCF_963853765.1 of Magallana gigas. Taxonomy (NCBI): domain Eukaryota; kingdom Metazoa; phylum Mollusca; class Bivalvia; order Ostreida; family Ostreidae; genus Magallana; species Magallana gigas. Next base: position 3,171,008 of record NC_088855.1, on the reverse strand, counting down.
TATAATTCTGAACTATTTTTTAATTTTGATATTTAATCGATTGCGCAATTGTATACAAGTAGTCGGCACTTATACATATGATAGATCATATTCAAGAAAGTTTTGAAAAGTTGTACATTTTCGTAATGTTTAGATGTAAACCCTTTTCACGGTATTCTTGATGCAGAATCTCTGATTCTTGAAAACATTTAAACAATGAAATGCTCATGCGGATATGAAGTTTGCTAGCATTGCAGAAAAATATACCCGGTAAAACTCACATAATCGGGTTATGTATATTCTGCAATCTTCATAGCGCGTAAGAAATAAGAATATTAACAGAAATAAATTACCGTCCGCTGTACGAAATTCTTTTGAATAAGCGATTTTAAAGCATTTATTTTAGATAGATATAGTATTAAGATTATAGATGGAAATAAATCGCCTGTAAATACCCATTCTTATTGTTGGAGCTAATACTAATTGGGTGTTCAGGGAAAAAGAAAAGTTTAGATGTCGAATGCGTGTAGACCTATTCATTGCTTTACAGCAATCTTTGATCTATTTGTTAGTCAATAATAATTTGACTTCTATATTACAATGGTTAAGGTTTAAACCTTATGGAAGTCACAAATTATGCAACAGAAAAGTAATATTTCATATTTTGAATCATTTTATTCCAAAAAAAATATATATATACATGTATATTACACATGCATGAGAAAAAATGCAATTCTTAGTGAAGATATAGGTTACAATAATTGTGTTCGCATCATGCACATGGTTTACCAAAACCAATATTGACAATAAAACATGCATTTAAGAATAGATAATAAATAAGTATGAAAGTTGCCCATGGTTCTTTGGTCTGCCGTGACATCTCGATGTTATGCATGAGGTCGAATCATCATCTGAAACGTCTTCAGGGAACTCGAGTAACCCCATGTAAGGTATGAATAATCATACTTTTTCTCATGGTTCGAATAAAGACCATTTATGTTGGCAGTGAAACAGCTCTTGAGCCACCCTGCCGTTTTATACGTATCGGCACAGTTATTGGTGCTATTGTCATTGTCCTGGTCCGCTGTAGAAAACTTCATGTTGTTGCTTCCCTTCGTCAAGCTATCCCCTACAATCACATTTGTTATGAAGAATATTTGTGAATGAAATGCATTTCGAGACAATAAACATTTTAAATGCCATTTTTATTATTATACCTACATGTATGTATAGTTCAAATTCATATACATGTATTAATATCAAATGCGGAGAGCAGTCACGATCTAACACATTATTTAGCAGTGTTCATTGCATTAGGTGACAAGGTTAACTCAGATTCATATAATGAATATAAATGTTTTAATTGTTGAATAATGTTTCAGTGAATACTTTTGTGAATCATTTTGTAAAATCATATTATTAATGAAAAAGCTATTATAGAATTTTTTACAATTTTCAAAATAAAAGAATAAACCAATTTCACTACGTTTCTAGCCCCTGGGTGCTAATAGCTTTGAGTTACCTCTCTTCGTTAAGCGAACACACATGAAATAAAAAGTGAGCAAGCTAAGATTATGTCCTTTCACATAATTCCATGCAACGAAGAGTTGCGCTGACAAACAGTTCATTAATTACTTTGATCAATATATGACCAAAATGTTAAATTCAAAAGGGCTGAAATGCCAATACAAACTAGAGGTACTGTGAGTAGGTTCACAAATGATACCCCCCCCCCCCCCCCCCCAATCCCGCTAAGAAAATGTAACAACTCAAGTATTTCTCAACTGGAAAGTTATGTATGAACCATTTTTCTTAAAGTGACCTTGAACTTGCACACATCTCAAGGTCATTCCATATTTTCAGGTCACGTGCAATCCTTGTGTCAAATTTTAGCTTATGCATTTTTTTTTTATGACCCTGAACTTGCTCGAATGACATTGGGTCAAAATTGTGACACCCCCTCTGGTCATATGCAATTTTGAGTGAAGTGAAAACTTCCAATGTTCCTCCATAAGAAAGATATGGACCGGGCACGATTGCACAGACTAACAGACCGAGAGAGGAATGAGGTGATTTCTACATAACAAAACAAAAAAAAAACCACTTTGTGTGGAGGGTATGATAATGGGATCAAAAGTTCCTGAATGCACATCTTCACATTTTGTCCTAAATGCGTACAAAGTTTTACAAAATCCAGTGAGGTATGGGACATCTGTCGATATTAACTTGGATAAAAGTACATTATAATCAAAACACTTTCACCGGTTTCGAATTTTCAAATTTTACAATATCTGACCCAAAAGTACGTTTAAATTTTTTTGGGATAGGTAAAAATTATTAAAGTCAATTTGAAAGCGGGATTCGAAGTCATGACTTACAGATTCGCAGTGTACGCTCTAACCCATTGAGCTACGCTGTTAAATACATGGTAACAATTAAGGGAAAGAAAATATTGATACAATTATACTTGATTTTATTGTTCATTTCGATCAGAAGTACTACACAATATGGAGGTGCCCCATACTACCTTAAGAGGAGTTGTGCTGGCCAAAAAAAAAAACCCGATGAAGATTTATTGATAAAATGATTTCAGAGGTCTGTGTGACTTTAAATACATCCACGAAGAATGACTGCTTAGAATAATCGAATAAAACTCAATTGCAACGATTCTATTAGGGGTGCGACAGTTTTGTACTAGTATAAAAATATTTGTTCTTTTGCCTTTCATAGGCGTTGGAACTGGGTGGGGAGGACTGGGGGGCTTAGCCTACCCTTTTTTCAAAGTTATGCAAAAATATAACCAAAGACCTTTTTTTTTTGCTTGTCAAGATTTTTTTTTTTATTAAGTCAAGCCCCCCCCCCCCCCACTTTCAGTTTGCTTCCGACGCCACTGCCTTTTTAAAAGCTCCTGACCTTTTGGCCAATTCTATTTAGTTTTTAAAAAACCGTACATGGAGTTCATGATATTGGCATAGGACCCGAATCTACATATTTTTTCTCATAATCAAAGTATACTAGTAGTAACCCCAACCTAACAATTAGATAAGGGTATATTTTTTATTATGAGAAAACTGTATGAAGTCAGGTGCATGTGGTCGATAAGTATGGGCGGCGAAAAGGGCAAAAATACCGCAAAAATAAAACAAACTAGTGGGTATTGTTTTGTTTTTTTAAAAAACACATGTCTCCCCTTCTCCTCAAGGATTGTAATATGGGGGCAAATTTAATAAGGGAAAAAGAATGATGTCAGCTATATGATATATGTCATCCATAAATGATACAAGTCATTATTGTAAGGAATATTTTCATGATAATTGGCCCCGAGATAGAAAAAGGTCAAGGTCAAAAAGTTGGGTTTGGTTCACTTTTTTGCTAGATCATTAAACTGTGTTTTAAGTTCAAAGTCTCTCTGTCAAAGAATTTTGAAGTTATGGTCTGGAAAAAAATGAATTTTTTTCTTAATTTGACCTTGAGTAAGGAAAAGGGTCAAGGTAAAAAAAAATTAACAACAGTATGTCTCATGGTATTTTAGTTCTTTGTTTACAGTTTGAAGTCCTTTTGTCTAAGTATATTTTGAATAAAGACGAGAATTTTTTTTTATTTGACCTTGAAAAAATATGAGGCCTAGGTCAAAAAGTTTGGTAGGTTCCATCTAGGTTACTTACTATCTATCTGTGATACAAGTTTAAAATGTGTATGTTTAAGGAATCTCATGTTATGATTCATAAAATATTTTTTAGAAAATGAATTAACTTGAGGCACAGGATTGGTCAAGGTAAAAAATTATGGTGCTGTGCACTCTTACTCAGTACCATCTATCTATGTTTTAGGTTTAAAGTCTTAATGTCAAAAGGTATCTGAGTTACGACCCAAACAAAATTTTATTATTTTTTCTTAAATTGACCTTCAGTAAAAACATGGTCAAGGTCATATATAAATCAATAGTACATCGCAGTGTATTATTATTGTTCTTTGTTTAAAGTTTGAAGTCCTTCTGTCAAAGTATATTCAGGAGATGAACAATGAAGTTTTTTTCTAATTTGACCTTGAAATAGGTTATATACCATCTATCTATGATATAAGTTAAAAGTATGTATGTTCAAGGAGTCTTGTGTTATGGTCTGGACAATATTTTTTAGAAAAACGCTTCACCTTGAAAAAAATAGGTCAAGGTCATAAAGTTTGGTAGTGTGAACTCCTTCTCAATACAATCTACCTATGTTCAAAGTTTGAAGTCTTAATGACAAATGGTATTCAACCCAGACAATATTTTATTATTTTTTCTTTATTTGACCTTGAGTTAAACAAGGTCAAGGTCAAATATTAATCAATAGTACACCTCAGTGTATTATTATTGTTCTTTGTTTAAAGTTTGAAGTCCTTCTGTAAAAGTATTTTTGTGAGTTGAACAATGACGTTTTTTTCTAATTTGACCTTGAAATAAAATTTTATGTCAAGGTCACACATTTTGGTATGGTTCAACTTGGTTATATACCATCTATCTATGGTACAAGTTAAAAGTCTGTATGTTGAAGGAGTCTTGTGTTATGGTCCAGACAATATTTTTTATGAAAAGCTTGACCTTGAAGAACAAATTACGTCAAGGTCAAAAAGTTTGGTGGAGTGCACTCCTTTTCAATACCATCTACTTATGTTCCAAGTTTGAAGTCTTAATGTCAAAAGGTATTTAAGTTACGGCCTGGACAAATTTGGATGAAGAAGAATAAGAATAAGAAGAAGAAAGTCGTCAAAAACAATATGTCTCCCCTTTGAAAGGGGAGACATAATGCTAGGAACTTATTTTGATTTCAACGTAACAAATGAGATTAAATGCATGATCAACAACTTTTTTTGCCAAACGAATATGCATAAAGGTTAATTAATGATCAAAACGCAACGAACAACCCTTTGTGCATAATAAATGATACCAATGTTCATTGCCATTTACTGTAAAATAAACTATAGGGTAAAATCAAAATCAACGGTTTCGCACAATACAAACACAAACGTCGCTGTTTTAGTACTAGTATTCAATGAAATACTTACCTGCGTTTCCTCTAAAATATCCAAATATTTCTAGTTTATATTTACTGGCCTCGTCTCCGACTGAAAACTGGGAGAAGACAGCATAAGTCTTACTACCCACTGGTTTAAATTTCTGCATATCTACTCGCAGTTCATGGGGCCTAAGTGACGTCAATCTATGCAACATATCATTTCCTGTATAATGATAAAAAATTCAAACATTCATACATTTCATTGCAATAATAGTGCTTTGTTTAATGAATTAAATCAATATCTACCGAATTTATCTAAGAGATATAAACACACCGTGTACAAGCACACATGCGAGGGGCTGTGATCGGGCGCGGGACCGTGATTTTGAAGCGATGAAAGTACATGTAGCTATAGGTCACCAAGTATTCATTGTTATGTTTGATCAAAGTTAATTTTGTTAACCACGGAATTTTGTTGCACGGAAGACAATGATTATTGAGAAACTACCTCCAGTAAACTGGGAGTTTATAGTCTGTTCCAAGATAGAACTAATTAAACAAGACCTTGGCTTTCGGTAGGATGTAACTATCTTTTTCTTGCGTCAAAACAAGTCAAAAATGACGCTGGTTTCAAGTGAAATATACACAGATTGCGTAGTCTTTCCTCAAGAACCAGACAAATCTTGTTGATTTCAAGGAGCCATAGCTGAGTGGCCAGCAATGAAATAGACAGGCCTATGTCACAATGCAGTTTGACACAACTACCCAAAGTCCAAGCTCCTGTTAAAATGGTTCTTTTTTTGCCTCACATTTTCTTAAATAACAAATCTATATTTATAAATACCCCTGGGTTCAAACAATGTTCAGTCAATAGTATAAACAAATTCCAAAAATTTCTCCTTTGAAACGCCCCCTCTAGCTTGTAAGGTTTCAATACACGGCTAAAAATGAAAAGTCTACGGAGATTTTTCCATTGCAAAAAAAGATAAAGGTACCCGGATGATAACGCTGAAAAATTGTGCAAGGTATTCCGAGTGACTTCCAAATGGAGAAAAGATGTAAACATTTCTCATTATAAATCTCCGTAAGAAATCAGTTTTCGTTTCTGTAAATTTTTCAGAGTGAAATACAATGATATGTCAATGAAGATATCTTGGAAATTTTCCCTTTTATCGTTTTCAATTGCTTTTCTCTCACAGGTATGTGTATTCTTATTGAAAATCTTCCAAATGTGCGGCATAAATATCTTGGGACAGACTATAGATATCTTCGGAAACCTCAAACACTTCGACATTATGCAGGTGGGTTAGCGCCACCCGGCACGTACTATTTTCAATGAAATTTATGCAAAATTTCAAATCCTACTGCAGGAAGTCTACATTTTTTCTTCCAATGTCATTCATTGTGGGTTGAAAATCAATATTCTCAGCAGAAGACCATCTTATGTATAAGAATTGAAGAGTGTTTGATAGAAACCCCGATGTGACTAGGGGGGTGATTCTCTTGTGGGGAAGGGGGATCATGACTCTCATTAATTTAAGAAATTGTTTAGCAAAAATCCACATGTCCACCACCTATAATATTTTCTTAATAAAAGTATATCATCTATCATAATTTTATTTCATTGTTAGAAAATATATACGAATATTATCATTTATCAAAATGCTTTGCAAAAATGACGGTTCACTGTAACAACAATGTTATGATATTCAATCTTTAACATTATTTACTTTAATGTTTACAAACACCATGCGCAACGTCCGAATGCGCTTCATACTTTACCGCAAGTAACGCGGCAAACAAGATTAGACCGGGTTTAACATTTTTCGACAAATCAGAAGAGCCAAAATCTCATTAACTTTTTGAATATAAATTAATAATAACATCTATACAACTGCAATTAATTAATTTTATTTACTGGTGGTCGCAGTAGGGGTGGGGGTTGGTAAACATATGTTGCTTACTTTTAAAAATGATATTAATCTGTTAAAAATTCAAACGTAACGTCAAGCGGATAAGTATTTTTTTGACGTTTAGGCTTTGTGACGAGTCTTTTGACGTGCAAAGTACATGTAGGTTATACAAATTTAACTAAAATTTTCTTTCCAATCAATTGCCGCGTATAACCAGAATTAAATTATTTAAGGAATAAGGAATCATTCTTTGAGTATTACAAGTTGATAATTTCGGTCGGGGTGTAGTTAAATCCAATAAATATATATTGTTCGCGAAAACTGCAACTTTATATGAAAATAGTACCTATCCAATACTCGTGATCAGCAATCCCAAACCCATTTTTGTAAGCTTTCCAGTCGCGGTAAAAGGCGACCGTTCCATTCACTCTCCGCTGAATCACCTGTTAGTTATATATTTAGTCAATAAACGTAAAGTGTTTTTCAAAGTTCAAAGAGTTACATTTGAAAAATCGAGGAGAGAGAGAGAGAGAGAGAGAGAGAGAGAGAGAGAGAGAGAGAGAGAGAGAGAGAGAGAGAGAGAGAGAGAGAGATTTACCGTCCATCCTCCGTTGTCAGTGGTCATATCACAGTACACGGCCTTAGCTTTGCCAGTAATTGAAGAATTTGAATAACCCATAATGTTGTACACGCCGTTCTTCCCTCTGGTATTTGGATATTTCTTCAAAATGTCAGCACAATCGTTACCTGCAATTAAAAAGTCAGCTGTTAGCATTATATGTAGACCAAGTGAAGACCAAATCAACGATATATATAACAATGATAATGTGACATTAATAGGTCGGTGTCTACATGTATATCTAAAATGAGCAAAGGAAATTATTTGAAGAAAAAAAAATTAATACATGTAATAAAAAACACACACAAATTAAATGGAGTATAGTTGTGTATAGTCAAAGGTACAACTTGTAGGTTGATTTATACTTTTGTATACTGATTAAATATACATGTACAAAAGTAGAACATAACACATGGTAATTATAGTACTCCTTACGGGGAGAAAGGACGTTGATCTTTTGTTGATCACATGACAGTTAAATATGAAGATATCGTTAAAAGTTATAAACATTGTGGAAGTCATGCAGGTTGTATTTTTATAAAATTTGCAAAAAATCATTTTTATGTTGATTTGTTAAAAACAAAACACAAATTCTTGGGAACAAAATTCTTTTTATGGGAAAGCATGCCAAATCCTAAGATTATACCACGGGTTCCTTAAGTGAAGCGCAACTGCCGCGTACGGTACAAGATTTCTTAAGGAGATTAATAATGGGAAATGTTTACATCTATTCTCCATTCGGAAGTCACTCGGAATATCTCGCACAATTTTTCAACATTATCATCCGGGTCTGTTGCAATACAAAACCCCCGTAGACATAATAATTTTTAGCCGTGTATTGAAACGTGACAAGCTAGAGGGGGCATTTCAAAAGAGAAATCTTGGGATTTTTCATACCATTGAATGGACATATGGAGTTTGATTCCTGAGGTATTTATAAATATTCGATTTTACAATAAATTGATTTTATCGTACAGTGTATATACATGTATTTACATCTTTCTTTTTAAAAATATCACCATGATTATTTCGTGCAGTCCGTGATTTTTCTTAGGTTGCTGAAGGTAAAAAAGTTAGCCTAACTGAATCGTGTAGACTTCAGCCATGCCAGCCTTATCAGTTTCTGTAAAGCTATATTTACATCTACCAAGTATCTTAAGAAAACCGATTATGATTCATAGCTAAAATGATAAAAAAGCAACATGTACCTAATATGACGTCACGTTTAGCTGTGAAGTTCAAATCATGAATCGGTAAAGTTACAAGGAACTGACTGCTCATTTCTTCATATGACTTATTAAATCTTAACACAATTATGTCGTCCCCTGATAAAAACTGTTCAGACAAATACAGGCTCGTATTTCTTATTTCGTCAAGAGTGTTCAGTTTATTTTCGAATATTACTGTAAAATTTTCGATTCCATCTTGGAGAATCTGAAGATTCGTGCCGAATTCCTCTGTCATTTTGTTAGTACAAAAAGAAACTGTTTCGTTCGCGTTATCGATATTGGTACCAGCCTGCAGCGCATTTTGCAGACCGTTTCCTTTTTGTGTTTTTGTTTCAATGCCTTTAAAAACCATTGCGTCTCTTGTTTTCTCCAAAAGGTCACTGATTTTCTCGTTGGCTTTTTTGGTTAAATTTCTTGTAGCAGCCATCTCTTGTCTCAATAGTCGTTGTTCGGTCTGAATAGAGGAAAGTATATCTCCGAAGTTCTCATCTTTCATAGTAGGCTTAACACTCGTATTTCTGATTGAGGTTCTTTCCTCTTTTACAATATTATTTGCGATAGTCTCCATCATATTGCTGATCTTTGTTTCAATGTTTTCCATTCCATCAAGTTTGTTCGTTATCATTATTTCAATACCTTGATAAAACTGCTGAAGTTCGGTTTTGATGAATTCTTCAGACCTATGCCTTTCTCCCACATCATGAAACAACACCTGGCCTTTCATCGATACAAACAATGACGTCCAAATCAAAATTCCAAAAAGTCTTCTCATCGCTGAGCTTTTCGTCGGACCGCTCCGAGATTACGGTCCTAAAGAAATTGTGAGGAGGAATTCTCAATTCTATTAATTCTAAAATGTTTACAAAAGAGGTCCAATAATTGTGACCAACCTCTCAAGACAACCCTTGAAATCTACCATTGTTAATGTTACTAAATTTTGCCATCTTATCAAGTAAAAGTTCTGTTTCTACAAAATAACAAGTTGCAAATAGATTTACGAGACTGGCCTGCATCAACTGCGATGTACTAGAAGTTAAGTAACTTGGGAGTGGAAATACTAAAATCAGTCGAAACACTGTCAACCTACTTCAGCTCTAAGAAAAAAGTAAGAGGGCAAAGGAAGTAAAGAATTTCATTTTTAAAAACTTCCTTATTTCTCTCTGATTTTTTTCCAGACAGCTCTCCGTCAGCTACTTAAATAATATTTACTGAATTTTTTGGCCTCGCCTGGACTATTTGATCAGAATTTGATCAGCATATGTTATCGGAGAAGATAATTAATCATCTTGGTAGATTTCAACTATCCATGAGTAAAGGGCTATGAAGTTTACACAATCGATTAAATCTAAATACGCTCTTTTTAAAGGGATTTTCCCCCGAATAATAATAATAATAAAGTCTTTTATTTAGACAGGATAGCACAATTAGTGACAAAGTACTAATTACATTGTGGTCCTGTATAAAACATATGTACATCAATAAGTATAAGACACATAGATAAATAATGCAGATAAAATATACACACTCATCAATAAATATATTTGCATTGATTTGATATCATAATCAATAAAATTTACTTCGCTAGATAATATTGCTGTAAATACTTTGTTTTAAAAGAAGACATGATATTACATGTTCGAACACATTCTGGCAGTTGATTCCATAAAATGGCTGTTGATATTCTAAAAGAGCGCTTATAATATTCAGTCCTTGATTTTGGTTCATATAACAATCCACTCACACTACTTCTTGTTTCTCTAGAACTTACTTGGTTTACATATTTAAAAACCTTCATGTATTCTGGTGTCATGCCCTTTAGGATTTTAAAAGCTAACAAAAGTTTTCTGTAAAATAATCCTGAATAGGCATCCATTGTAGAGCTCTAAAAATATAAACAGTGGAAGTTTGAGTAGTTTTAACATTCAGTATAATTCTAACTGCCCTTTTCTGTAATTTAAAAATTTTCTCAATTTGGCCATTATTTTTGGCTGAACACCAAACTGTACAACAGTAGTTAAAATGTGGGAAAATAATAGTATAATAAATTTTTTATAAAGCAGCATTTGCCATAAAAACACGAAGACGGCGTAAAATACCTATCTTTTGAGCAAGTTTTTTGCTCAAAAAGTAAATGTGATCTGACCAAGTAAGAGATTCATCTATGGTTACACCAAGAAGTTTAGCCTTTTCTACAGTGTTTAAAACAACATCACCAACTTTGATATACAATTTTGTACACTTCGATAATTTTTGTTTTGTACCAATCAACATACACTTAGAGTTTTCTCTAAGTTCATAGTCAACTTGTTACTGTTCATCCAATTTACAGAACATACAAGATCCTCATACTATTTTTGTTCAATAACATCAATAGATTTATGTGAAACATCTTGTGTTGTATCGTCTGCATAAATATTTACATTTGAATGTTTAAGACACTTTGGATAGTCATTTACAAATAAAATAAAAAACAAAGGCCCCAAGATAGACCCTTGCGGAACACCAATTGTAACATCTTTTTCATCAAAAAATACACCTTTCCATCTAACACTTTGTGTTCTTCCATGAAGATACGACTGAAACCATCCGAAAACTAGTAATAAGTCGATTATCGTTCATGTAATGTTTAACACATATGAATTTTCATTTATTCTTTTTTGTTACTTTCAGACTGCACGTTTCTTTAATCATCCATTATTATTCATCTGATCTTTGTCTCAACAACCTTTTTATAGTCCATGATCGTCGTGACCGAGCGATAGTCGAGTGCTCGTTGGTATTCCTAGTTTCTGTATTATTAGTTAGCACTGCCATCAATATAGTGACCACATTTGGACATGCTTTTTTTTGCATAATTGTTTCATGTTTTTCCAATTCAAAATCGAACTCGGATCAATCATACATATCAAATTTTGAATTATCGTAGTTTTCTTTCGTGCGTAATTAGAATGCTGGATCACTGCAAAGAGATGGACAGGCTAACGCATACGCAAGGTCCAACAGACACATTGCTCGCCTGATAAACAATTCTAAAGAGTGGCCAAGCAGGAGAACAGTTTCACTGACTAAATGTATATTCATTTCACAAACTTTGTACAACTTCGTTTACCTCAAGAGATTATTAATAAACATCAAAATTTAAGACTGCATTCTTCAAGGATTATTTATTTCATTTTCCATATTTAATCTTAATTACAAACATTGTTTTTTTTTCTGTAATATTGGTTTTGAATATAAACACTCTCATGTATTACTGTAAGTCTGGAATATATATACAAAGACTTCAATAGAAAATCTAAATTATTTTTGAAATAGACAAAATTTCAAAACTTTGTTTTCAAGTTTCACTGTATTTCTATTGATGAACAAACTTGAAATAAACTCCAGACATATGGCAACAAAGGGGAAGGGGCAGGGAGGCGGGCCCATCTACACCCTTTTTAAAGTGCCCTGCCCTTATATTTACTGCAGATAAATATACCTAAAAGCCGTTGGGTCCCTCTACTTTTTGTCTAGTCCTTCTACTTTGAAAAACATGATGCTGCATGCCTGAACTCCAAATTAATTTCACAAAAGTATCCCTTCTTCAGAATAGGCTATATATAATATGCCAAAAATAAATCAAATAACGCTTTGATACAATTGAAAATAGCACTTGTTTCTAAACTAGAGGTACTGTGAGCAAGCTCAAAATTGATACCCCCGCTAAGAAAATATTATAACTCGAATACCAGTATTTCTCTACTGGAAAGTAATGGATGCACCATTTTCTTACAGTGACCCAAATTTTAGCTTCTTATCATTTTGCATTACAAGATATGGCCTAGACAGGAATTATGCATTTTTTTAACATTGACCTTGAGCTTGCACATCTGAAACGGGGTCAAATTCATGACACACCCTTAGGTCATAAGCAATCCCTATCTGAAGTAGAAACATCCTATGTTTTCCATAAGAAAGGTATAGACCTGACAAACTTATGAAGCTTTTCTTTCCAATGACACTGAGCTTGCTCAAATGACCATGGGTCGAAATCATGACACACCTTCAGGTGATAAGCAATCTTTGTGTGAAGTAAGAACTTCCAATGTTTCACCTTAAGAAAAACAACCAGGCATAATTGCACAGACAGATGGACAAGGTGATTCTTTTATACCCCCAAAGCTTTGTTTGCATGGGAAGGGGGTTATAATAACAACAAATTTCAACAATAATAGAATAAGCAGATTTATATGCATACAGTGGTTACAAATAATAAATATTTGGATTTTAGTGCAATAAGACAGCCCCCTTCTATTTTTTAGATCTATGTTTTATATAAAGCTATTGGAAAAGGGAAACATTTTTGCATGTACATATCAATTATTAATGCAGAAACATTTGTTTGATCAAACATTGCTCCTTGAAAGTTATGAATTCAGTATTGTACAGGTGTACTACTGTGGTTTCATTAATTTTCAAGGGTATCAATTTTCGTGGATAAAGTGAAAATCACAGTTTCAAGGATATGTAAATTCGTTGCCAATGACCAAATCTATACAAAATATTAATAGATATTGCACTTCAATGAACATTAAATTTCGTGGATCAACTTAACAACGAAATCCACGAAAATTGGTATTCAACGAATATTGATGAAACCACAGTAAATGTTTACACGAGATCACACATACTAATGCTATTAAATAAAGGCATCAATGCACCTGACTGCAAAATTTTTCTATCATAAATATTGAAGATTTGGCAACAATAAAAAGGATTGCCAAAGTTTTACAGACTCATGGATTTTGTGGAACTGCTTGTACGAAAGTTTTGTTTCATAATTTGTTTTAGATAAGATTTCAAGGGTGTGGAGTCACCACAATATCTGCAAAAATTAAGCCACCAAGATTTCCAATGATTTCACAGTATCTAATAAATATTTGGTGTTCAACATCTAAAGTCTGATTGTCTGTCACAAAAAAAGATGACTGTATAAGATTAACGGTACCGTAAATGTCCCTTGATTTGGTGAGAAGCACAACCAACGTTGCAGAAAACAATTCTTGATATAAATTTGGCTTTCAATGAAGTTTGTCAAAAGAGGCAACCACTGGAACTAAACAAAGCAGTTAGCTACCTTATCCTAGCCACTATGTTGACTCTTACAGTGTTGTAAACCTTAGGTTCAAACAAAGCTCCCTTAATTATCTATGGAACACTACAAAATGTCAAACAGCAGGACATGATATCCCATTTATTCAATCAATAATATTTATTTTATCCAGATGCCAAATGGAATCCTATCCAATGTGGATCTGTTTTATCACAGCTGTTAGAGAGAGGAGATCAGTACCACTGGATGTGGATGCTGGTTGATCCGTCTTTCCACAGTGGAGATTCTGTGTGGATTTGTGCTCTGCACATGGGACAAGTCTTTTCTCTATCGAACCACATGGAGACACAATTCTCACAAAATATATGCTGAAATCAAAAATCAAAATTAAGTTTATCTAATGAAAAATGTGTAAACAAAAGCAATTACCCATATCATTCGTGCAATAACACCTGAAGATACAGTTGTCTGGTAAATACAGTTGTCAGGTAAATCTTACAGGTGTGCTATTTGTCAGTTTAATTTTACAGGTGTGCTACTTGTCAAGTAAACCTTACAGGTGTGCTATTTGCCAGGTAAATCTTACACGTGTGGTATATTTGTCAGGTAAACCATACTGGTGTGCTATTTGTCGGGGAAAGCTTACTTTACAGGCCAGTTTGATTGGGTCCTTGTAGTCGTCCTGACATATGGGACAGTTCTCCCCACACTGGTTGATTTCAGTGGACGAGGGTCGGGATCCATAGGACTAAAACAAACATAAAAGCCATTAAAATATAATCAAGGCATCTGTAAGCATACAATCCTTACAGTGGCTGCTAATAACTGACGATGTTTACACATAAGATTGATTTATTTTGCATTTTGAAAACACACGCACTTCTTTCTTGTCAATCAATTTTCAAAAAGAGTACAGTAAAACATGCTTAAATAAAGTGTCAGGGACGGGCGATTTTGTTTCGGTATAAGTGTAATTCATTATAATATCCGTCAATTTTCAACATGTAATAGTCTTGGGGAATGAAATTCACTTCGCTGTAACTGTCTATTCATTATAAGCGTGTTCGCTATAACCATGTTTTACTGTATTTAGTTTCATGGCTTTAAATTAATAATTGATTATATTATCACATGCATCACATCTAGATTGTATTCAGCATTGATTATAGTTACACTTACCACGTCCGACAATAAGCTCTTGAAAGACTTGAAGACTTCAAGGACTTTTGCAAGACACTGGAAAATCTGCACAAAGTGGGGAAAAGGGCAATTAGAATAGAAATTCATACAGAACTAGATTAATGGAAATATTAATACACACATTGTCAGTGACTTGGTGAATTCCAATATCTCGAGTTATTTCTCTTTACACACAATTGTGTATAGTCATATTTGATGACATGGCGAAATTGTTTGCAAGTGTAGAAGGGCAAAAATTACACAGGGCAAAAAAACCCAGCCTTTATATAGTATATCTAAAAGTATTTATCATTATATCTGAGACTTAGCATTTGAACAAACCCACAACTTTTACAATATATAAACTCATATTGAGCTGAGACTGCAATAACTGACCTTCATTAGGAAATATAAGGCTACAAGAATAATGCCAAGCACCATTCCCTGGTCATCATACAGGAAGTGGAACCATGGAATTATGGGAGTCAGTAATCGGTACATCTGCATCACATTCTCCACTACCATGTAAATCTTTCCCTAAACATACATGTACATAACTACAATTCAAACGCTAGGCACAATCTCTGCAAAGTCCAAGTGAAAAAAAATGGAGATCATGTCAATTAGTAATTTTTTTATGAAAATCTTCTTAAGTACTAGTAAATATTAACTTGTCTGATAATCTACATACCCTTCTCTTCTGTCCAAAAGGTAGAAGTGATAAAAATGCTTTGATAATAATAGTAGAAAATTTCAGGATAAAATCTGTCACAAGAACCATCCACAAATAATCCCAGAAATCGGAGTTGTGCAGCACTGGGAGTTGAAACATCAGTCTACAAAAGTCCACGTAATATCATAGAGGCTCAATACAAAGATTGGATACATGCTTCAGATATTATTTTATTGTTATTAATTAATGGTATTTAAAGCAAGATATTTGTGAGCCAATGCTCACTAGTAATACCCCTGCCCTGGTGTAAATATACACAATAAGTGAAGTCGACATTTAACAGGAAGTGACTTCTGATTGGTACAAAAATAGAACCATCTGATCAAATAGCATGCCTGAACAAAGAGTCAATTAAAATTTCAAAATGCAATGAATAGTTGCTGAGAAATCTTTCAAGAAAAAATTGTTTGAAAATTTTGGGATAAAAATAATCAAAGACGTCATTTCACAAGAAGGTGATGTCCAATTTGTAAAAAATATATTCCACGATATGGCATGCATAAATAAAGAGTGTCTTTAAAAAATCAAGCATCTGCGATTAATAGTTGCTGAGAAAAATGCAACAAAATTTTTGTACTGGACAGACAGACACACAGAAGGATGGACAGACAGACACCCAAGGGTAAAACAGTATACCCCATTCTCATTCGGAGGAGGGGTATAATTAGATTTACTATAGACAAAAGGATAAAATGATAAAGCTCTCTAAAGTACTGTAAATAGTCCAAATACCAAAAATAATTAAAGATGTATCATTCTTTTGGTTTTTATTGACTTTATTTTTACACTTTAATTGTAACCAGTGACAACTTACACATTCCAAAGCATTTCCTCTTTAAAAGCGTACATGACGACAGCTATATTGGCTGACAGGAAAGTGATGATCCAAAGGAATGGTAGAACCTGCCCGCGACAGGAGGAATTCTGAAACAGTACAGTAAAACCCCGTTATAGCAGGGTTCTAGGGCCCAGAGAATTTACATTGCTATATCTGTACGGTAAGTTGTCAAAGTCTTACAAAAAGATTTTATTTTAAAGTAAAAGTTATTATAACAACATAATCTATGACTAGCTAACATTTTGCATTAAGTGTAACAAAAATCAAACTTTTTTGGTATTGAAAATTTTACTGTACATGGAAGCAAAAATAAGAGATATTTGCAACTCTTTAAAATCTCTCAAAATCTGTGGGCCCTTTTTATTCTAGTGCTACTTAAATCTTAACATCTTGAATATAATCAACTATAAGAGTTTTTCTGACGTCAAACTATACTGATAAATTTCAATCACAAAATCCAAATTTTTTTTTTAGAAATAAAAACCTATTCAGCATGATTCTTTTTACACTAGACTTGCTAATTAAGGCAGCAAGCAATCTTACTCTAAGAGAGGACTGGTGCACCACTTTCTGCATTGTCATATTGGCATACACATGTGTCCCAAACATGGCCAGAAAAACAAAGAATCCTGAAAAAGAGTTTACAATGAATCAATATACAGAGGTTACCAAACATACAACAGTTTATATCTATACTTATAAATGTCATCAGAAAAACTGATGTTACAAATTGAGTCGAAATACATTTAAACACCAATCAAAGATTTCTTTATTGCTTATCATATTATTAATATCATGTTCATCATGCTTTATCAAACATCATTTGCAATTACAAATCCATAAGTTGAGCTCCCATTTTTTTTATCAAGTACATTAAGCTCTTTTTGTCTCTTTATAACAAAGTTCTAGATAAGACATGAAGCTACTGACATAAGTTTTGTGACCTTGACATTCATTAAATGACTTTGGATCTGGGTCTTTCTTACCTCTTTCCCAAAACTTTATAACTGAGTACCAGTAACATAAAACAATCTACGTCTATGTTTATAATGAAAATTTCTCTGCTATTTTAAAGCAAACATTTTCAGCAAAACTTAAAATAAATGTTGTTTACCAAGAAAGTGTTGTGATAGCAGTTTTAAGGAAATGATGGCTAAAAATCCCCCGGAATTGAGGATGATACTCTTGATACTGAAGCGATTGGTTGCACCGTCATGTGCATGTCCGTGCTCCCCTCCCTCGCCCTGGCCCGGTAAACCATTCTGGTTCTCGTCCTGAAAGAAACTACTTGGGATCTGGAAATGTTCATGAGACAATAGATTAGGGTTATTTTCTTCCTGTCCGGGAGTAAACTGCTGAGGATCCGTGTCGACATCTACGACGACCGAGGATTCATGGGTTGGTTCCGGGTGGTGCTCTCTGGAGTTGAGGCGGTTGAGGATGACTCGATGGTGAGTGCTGGGGCCCATGATGTGGGGGACAAACCCGGACACTGCCTGCCCCACTCTGGGAATGTGGTCTTGTAGATTGGAGGTCATATTGAGATGCCAGGGGCCCTGGGGTACATCTGTTACTGGACTTGTCTGGTCAGCCATTTTATCATTGATCGATACATTCCAAATGTTTCAAAGGCAGTCTGGAAGAAAACACACATATATAGCTATTGTTAAATATGAAATATAGGCTTAGATCCCTTTAGATTTGCCAATTCTTGCTGTTATCAATTTAATGCTATAATGAACGTACTTACATCAAAACTTCACTGGCATTATACATTTAATAAATTTAGAACAACATAATTCAATCAAGCAGGATTGTACAAAAAAAAGATTGTTTTATGAGATGACCCCATATGGGATGTTGTTGGATCTTGTACATAGGGTATCATTGATGAGTGGATTTACGGAATCAAGTAAACTTGTACCCAAACTGACTTGTGCCCAACAAACTCGTAATGAAATGATACAGTCTTACCCAATCGCTGTGGTCCACTTGTACACAAACAGTTGATCACAACTTCACTAGTTAACTTGTACCTTCGAACAATATATTAGACTAAAGTACATGTATTGATATTATCATAAAGAAAGAAAAAGAAAATTCATGGTATTAATTTCTTAAATACTTATACATATTTGTCAAAACTACTAATACATGTAATTGTATTTTTTAGAATGAGATGAAAATATGGTTGTAAACAATGATATTTGGATTGTAAATATAAAAGATTAGCTGATTAGGTAATGTTTTATATGATTACAAATAATACAGAAATAATGAGATAATTGAATTAAGAATTCTGGATATCCTCAAAAAAGTTTAATGTTGTCTCCTTTAAGTTTTGCCAATGATTTTCCTCTATCAACATTTGATAGACAATTTCTGTTACATGCAGTCTTATCTTTAAAAGACTGATTAATCTGAATTATCATATTGCAAAATTTATAAATTCTTCAATTAAATTAAAGTCAATTAAATAAAAATAACGTTACACACAGTGATACTTACGAAAGACGAATAGGGCCACTTAAAAAAATATTTTTATCTCGTAATTACGAGAAAAGATCTCGTTATTACGAGTTAATTATCTCGTTATTACGAGTTAATATCTCGTTATTACGAGAAAAGATCTCGTATTTACGAGAAAAGATCTCGTAATTACGAGTTAATTATCTCGTAATTACGAGTTAATCATCTCGTTATTACGAGAAAAGATCTCGTTATTACGAGTTAATTATCTCGTTATTACGAGAAAAGATCTATTTTTAAAATGGCGCGTTTCATTATTCTATTCTTTTTATGTAAAGTGTATGAATTACTGCAATGTCTATTAATATACACTTACTTTGCATAATCATCGTTTAAAACGCATAATTTGATATAAAATCGGACGAAGCAGTTTTAAAGAAATTTCGGAAAAATTAGCAAAGCAGATTGATTAATAAATTCATTGAACTATTTGTCAATAATTAAGAAAGATACGTGTAATTTGTTTTCAGACTCCAAAATGTTAATATTCAAAATCAATTATCTTCGGGTAAATCCTGTATATCCATATCCATGACTGAAACTATATAGTTCTTTCCTTTTATTAATATCAGATAAAATGTCAAATCCAATCATTTTGATATGTAGAAATTAATGAATAATGATCGTTGTTATTTTTAAATATTTATTCAAAATTTAATCAACGTTTCTGGCATGAAAAAGATAGACTGAAAGTGTGATCCAGTCGAATCCTTTTCAGAAACCCACCATTTTATATAGATCTTTTCTCGTAATAACGAGAAAATTAACTCGTAATAACGAGAAAATTAGCTCGAAATAACGAGATCTTTTCTCGTAATAAAGAGATAATTAACTCGTAATAACAAGATCTTTTCTCGTTATTACGAGATCTTTTCTCGTAATAACGAGATAATTAACTCGTAATAACGAGATCTTTTCTCGTAATTACGAGATAAAAATATTTTTTTATGTGGCCCTATTCGGCTTTCGTAGATACTAGCTAGCTGTGAAAGTATTATTGTAAATTTACATAACAAATTCGTAATGTTAATATTATAATTCTGTTTGTACGGGTCGATTAGTAAAAGTTGTAATTAAATGTTTAGGTATGAGTGGACCACAGAATTAAGAGTTTGACAGGACCATTTGATTACTACGAGTCAGTTTGGGTACGAGTAGAAGTGACTGTAATTTAATTGACAAATCTAATTTCAATTACATGGAGGTACTTTGTCTAATCCAAGTAATACACATGCATCAAACAGTGTGTTCAATATGTCTCAGATTAAGATATCTAACATACAGACAGATAGGGATAGCTGCTTCTATCTAGAACAGTCACAGTACATACATGTAGTGTTGATCCTTTTAGACCTACAGCAATCTTTGAAGATAAGATTTTACTTAACATGCCATATTTCTAGAATGTTCGCAGGATTGATCCACCAAAAGAAAGCATTTTTTTGTATGAATATATAAAGTAAACTTTACCACAGAAACTGTCAAACAAGTGTCCCTGTTAAAAGATAATGAAGAGGACGTGTACAACTTGGCATGTTTTGTGAAGTATGGTGATGAAACAAAGTACACGATACGTACTGAGTAAATGATCTAAGATTTCCTTCTGTATATCTTGAATGTGCTGACAATTTACCGATAATCGCGAGGTACACCTACTTTCTCTATTGCTGATTTGACTTGTCTTCTTGACTTGAGTTCTTACGACTGCACTGCTATTTACAAATAAACTAAAGTCACTTTCGTATATTTCCAGATGATGTACTTATCTGATATTTTTCATTCATAAAAAACGTTTTGATAAGAGTGCTTTCACAAAATATTCTGAATCGTATCAAATTATATTTGATTTCTTGAAAAAATAAATCTAGGGTAAATATTTTGTACGAAACCAAGTCTACATATTTGTTGTGGTGAAATGATGGTCACCATACGATGTGGAGAACTCGTTACTTAAAACGGCGGATTGTTTTGATTTTGTTACTGGGAGGCGGTTTCATTTTTTTCTTATCAAGCAAATTATCAAAGGTTAGTTGTATTGTATCGCAATTTTAGCAGAAACGGTCGTAAAAGGGAGCTTTAAAACTTGAGTTCGAATTATCTCTGAACAAATTTTATTGCTTTTATAGCAATTACTGTTTTTTATACTTAATGCTATGGACAAATTCCGCTTTAACTCATTTACATTACATATTCGTGACATACACATGTTGTGTTTTTATGTTGCTTATTATACACCTCAGTCTTGAACATTGTTGAATCTCAATATTTTTCTCAGTGCATTGAAAAGGTAGTGATCACCATCATTGTCAGAATGAGTCAATACAGATACACAGTCGTCTTTAGCTATCATTTCATTTCAAACGAAACATATATCAGACTGTTAGGATCACCAGTGCCTGTGAATAAATCAGTTAGTCAGTTGCTAGAGCACCTGACTAGATCAAGATTCAGCGAACTGCGGTTTGAATTCTGGTAAAAAAAAATTCCAATCCCACTACAAATTTGACCAACTCTAAGTCCTG
Source organism: Magallana gigas (assembly GCF_963853765.1). Classification (NCBI taxonomy): domain Eukaryota; kingdom Metazoa; phylum Mollusca; class Bivalvia; order Ostreida; family Ostreidae; genus Magallana; species Magallana gigas. Next base: position 3,149,375 of record NC_088855.1, on the reverse strand, counting down.
CAAGAGGAGAGGGGAAGATCATTGAAGGGTGAAATATGTGATAGTATGAGCGGTATGATCATCGGCGCCAGATACTGCAAATTCCTAATTAAACGCGAGGAATAAATATCCGTGTAAAATTGCGAGAAGCACATCTCGCGGATTTTTTATAATCTTGCTTTTATTTTTCGGACAAATGTAAACTATTTGGTATTATAAAAATAATTCAGCGTTCGTGATTTTATACTATCGCGATTTGATGCAAAAACGTTGAATCGTGGAATAAGTACTTGCGTAAAATAAGGAATCTACTGTACCTTAATCAGTACAGCACTTAACTAGATATTCAGGGGTTCAAATCCTGGACCGGTCTGTCATTTTTTCTCCCTTCCAAAATTGTTTCCCTGTATACCAACCCCATCAGTGAACACTAAATTGCAAACAATTTTCTAACACTGGCCTTATGTTCATTTATTTACATGTAAATTATCTTTGCAGAATTCCAAGCTTGTACCGGACGAATACGAAATAAAGCATACATTGTTAAGACAGCCATTTGAATGGCAGCCGAAGGTGTCTGAAGTGCAGCTTGGGGAGGGGAACTCTACAAAGAAACAGATATGCAGGAATTCCGTCCAGGGGAAGAGTCTGATAGTGGATGAAAGAGGTAACCCAGAAACCCCTGCTCTATACCTGTTATTTCAATATTTCATTTCTAAGTAAATATACATAATATACTTACATAATTATCTTCATACTGGAGACAATATTTCCTCAATTGATTCTATCTGTTAAGACCATTTTAAAAAAATCCAGCAATCATTTTGTTTGTATTTTTTACTGTACCAATACTTCCTGTTTGACCACAGGGTATGTGTGTAACCGTACGTCTGTGGATGCCCGTGGATGTTGTCATGTAAAGAGAGGATCTAGACTGACATCAAAGCACCGCTGTGATACTTGCTCCAAGAATGCTTGTTGTGTTGTGTATGAATACTGTGTGGCCTGTTGTCTAAAGCCAGACAAGGTAGGCAGTTCTAGAAGTCTTCCCTTCTTAAAGGACTACTTATGCATTATTCATTTCAATCTGTCCAAGAAATTTTATCTATTTCATACTTAAAAAGTAAGACTTACCGGTATATCACGTTTTTGTTTTAAATCGGCTAATTCTCAATTTTGCCTTGTTTAATTGCTCTCTGGATCAAGATATTAAACTTGAATTTATGATGTGTGGATCTGTATGACATTGATATTTTCCCCTCAGAGACCGCTGCTGCAGAAGATTCTGACGAACGCGAGGGAGGGACTCGACATTGCCCTGGGCTCTGTGTCTGATCACTTCGAACTCTGTCTGGCCAAATGTAGAACATCGTCCTCGGTAAGTGTATTCCATGTATTGTATGTAATATCCATTGTATATAAAATAAGGTTTCACCAATAAAATAATTTGTTACATGCAAAATGTTGTAAGTAAAAAATCATGGATGAATATGATATGATTGCTCATTGTGGAAGTATTCATCTATAAGACCAAATTATGCTCCTAACAAAGTTTCCATTGCTTTATTTATCCTTTGCAATGAATGAATGTGCAATTAATTAATTTTTATTTCCGTTGTAGAGTGTTCAACATGAGAATTCTTACCGCAATGCGTTTGCCAAACACTGCTTTGGAGAAAATCCCCCAGAACTGCAAGCTTTAGTGACATAACTGAATGCCTTAATTGGCAATGATTTATGTGTTGTGAGAAACTTGTGTTATATATCTAGATAGAAGGAATATATTTATGTGTATATGTGAAACATTTAAAATTATCTGATGTGCATTTATTTATTTTTGTAAACTCTGTACTTGTTTATACTATGAGTGTTGTTTTGTTGGATTACAAAAACATTTAAAAATGTCAAGTCGTGTAGAGGATCCATCGAAAACTGAGAGGAGTCCATTCACAGTGGAATGGCTGAACTCGTGCTATCAGCAGACGCTGCTACCTGATGCACCGTGGCACGCGGTACGTTATGCAAAATGACAGAAGTTGAGTGATTTTTGTTAAGAATTTTTATTGTTACTGAGACATGTACCATTGTAATTGTCAGGTAAATGGTGACTATTTCAGATGGAGGGTAAGATTGCCCAGTCTCTGGCAAGCAAGGTGGAGAAACAGTTTGGTAAAGCTGAGAGAAAGGAGGCCCTGATGCAGTCCCTAGGGGAACATTTTGTGGAGAAGTACCTCCCCAATGCAACCTGGAACCCCCAAATCCTGGTCAGTATGTTCAGTGGGTTGACAGTGTGTGGGGGTGGAGGGGGGGGGGGGGCAACCTCCCAATGGCTATCTGGAACCTGCAGACATCCAGGTCAGAAACCTCAGTGTTGACAGTGTGTGGGGGGGGGGGAGGGGGGGGGGGGGTCCACATGCCTCCCAAGATGACTTGGAACCCCCAGATTCTGCTGGTTAGAACACTCAATGTATAGAGAGTTTGATGTGTGTGTTATAAATGGTTGTGTGTGGTGGGGGCCACAAACTACCTTGGGTAAACTGGAACCATCAGTTTCTGGTCAGAAAACCTGATGTACCTGACAAGATTACCTGTCAGTGAGAGTTTGTGGTTGAGTTTGGTTGGGTTGGGTTGACAACAAGTTAATTTTGACCCTAGTTTGCATAATCAAATTTCAAGCATTATATACTTTATTTTTTCAAATGATATTTGATGAAGATTGAGCAATGAACCATAATATACACATATTTGTTGATCTTTATTGAACAGGAGCCTCCAAATATGTCACCAATCGAGAAACAGAAAATAATGAAAGAAGCTCAGGCATACCTCAACAGTCAGGTGTACAAGTGTGTGAAGGAAAAAGGCTACGGCGTTATGTTAGGGAAAAACCTCAACACAAGGTGAGATATATTAATGGCTACATTACATTACATTAAACTTTTTACACAGGTCAGATTTAATAAATGCTACAGGGCCATGTACAGGTACATGTTTTTTTCATATTTTTCTATGGTTCAAAACTTTCACGTTCTAATCCCGGAATGTAAATGTATTACCCCCAAAATTAAAGAAATTGCGCATGGATTATAAAATTATCATGAAACATTGATAGTTTTGGGGGAAATGGCGGCCGTTGATTTCGCCATTTTTTGGGTGCCTGTTATACATAGGACCTGCTGTTTTTTCGTCATTTTTTGGTCAACTTTGGGGGTGGGTATTATACACGAGTGCGTTTAATACACGAGACATTAGGTACATTTTTAAACATTTTCTGACTGTTGATGTTGACAGCACCAGCCAGCCCAATGAGTACGAGCAGTTCCTGCAGCACACGTACAACATTTTCCTGAGAGGTTTGGAGAGAGAGGAGTACAAACAGGAAAACAAACTCACGGTGAGTCCGAGGGCTAGACGGAGTATTGTGCTGGAAAGTTACAAGAAGAGTCTAGATTTGATAGCATAACTTAAACATTTATCCACCGCTTTAATAATGTATATGGATAGCTTTCTTACAAGCAAATTTATGTTCTTCTATGGAAATTGATTTCCTTCAATTTAATGCATATTTTTTCAAAAACATGTCCCAAAATTGATAATATCTCTTTAAAATAAAACCACTTAAAATATGTAAAATTCATAATGTAATGAACCTAAACATTTATTTCTTCACAATTGTGCTGACTTGGCTCAATTTTAAATCTGTACCCAATTATCTCCAATGGCTTTTACATATCTGTCTTAACTTTACAGTTTTTTGTTTGTCATGTCATGTACACTTGTTTTGGTACAAATGTGTTTTGGGATCAAGAAATCAATTTAAATTTTTGATTAAAATTTCAGAAACAAAAGCAGGATGAGATAAAACTAGAAAACAAATTGAACAAACCATTGAAGATTCCTGCACCAAGCCGAGTCAAACCTTGGACTGCTGTATCCTCGGTGTCATCTGGGTCGTCCGATAAACCAAGCTCGGCCGTGATACGAAGTAAGTCTTGCCTGATACAATCAATGGCATTACATTATAACTCCTTTTCTTCAAACCGCTATAAGTGTACCATTCCGCTGTTTATTTATATCTGTATATACCATTTATTTCTGGTCAGAATTTTTCTCTTCTTCCCTTAGATGTAGACAATTGTACATTTTTATATCAGATTTTTTCCTTGCTTTGTTATTCAGTAAGGCTGTCCAATATAGATTCCAGTAGATGATTGACTTTGTAGATTATTTAATATATTTTCCTTATATTGTAATGTGTAAATGTACAATCGGTGTGTCTTTACATGATATTAATTAGAAAGTTTTTTCTTCTAATGTAATTCAGTCAGGCAGTCCCATGCAGATGCATAACAGTAAACAATATGCACAGTAGATTCCTTAGAAAGATTTTTAATGGGTAAACATAAATCAATCAGGTAGTCCCATGGGCCTATACACTGATCTGGTGACCATTGTAGAGTATTTAGAATGTTGTTCCTTGTAACATAATTCAGTTGGACTGTCCCTTAGAGATTGTGATATTCTCTGGTTCTTTTGTGTCTCATTGTGTATTTTATTCCTATCTGTTTTTGTGAGACTTTGATTTCAATCGGAATGGAAACCTCATGAAAGATTTCAATGTTCTATTTTAATGGGTTTTTTTTCAAGAACTAAAAATAAAGCTGTAAAAAAGAGCCTATAATTGGAAATCAAAGTCTGACAATATGATGTATTAGATGATAAACATTTTTCTCCCTGCTTAATTAGATGGTAAAAATACTGGTAAGTATTCATGCTTTGTAGATCCTAGCTAACTCTTGTATTTACTGGAATCATATCTTATCCTTAACATAATGACTAATCAGTATGCATGAAAATTATACAGCTATTCTAGTGAACATTAGGATAATTGTGTATGTACCCATATGTTAATAGTTTATGTTTTTTATTTACATTTCACACACCAGTACAATTTGTGGTAGCACACTGTAGTATATTGATACAATGTTGGAGATAGATGTTATAGCATGCTGGCTATCATACATGTACCGGTAGTGTTCGGTAAATCAAAAGATGTTATAGAACTATCAGTAAACAGCTTGAATCACCATAGGTACACCTACACACAGTAGTATCACATTTAAATAATGATTTTATTAAATGGATAAGGAATCATTCTTTGAGTATTATGAGGTGATACTGTAAATATGGTCAGGGCATGATCAAATCAGATAAAGCCGATTTTATCATGCCTGCATGATCATAATTTTCACATCATAATACTCAAAAAATGATTCCTTAATTATTACTTAAATTTAAATAATTTTCAGCAACTGTACAATTAAATTATGGACATCAATACTGTACTTTAGTTTTGTATTATTGCCACCCCCTGTGTGCCTCATACAACATCATTTGTATCATTGATGAAATGTACAGAACAATACATTACAGATTAGATTCGTAGTGTTATCACAGACAAAGGCATTAGAAAATGTAAATTTTCCCTACTACAGGAATGTTTTATTTTTTAAACCCATTCCTTGTCTCTAAGTGCATGTAAATCTATAACGTGTGACTGATTAACGTGTTATACATGTGGAAGTGTAATAAAGCATTGTCACTAACCAGCTTCCCTGTTAAGTGTGACGCCATCTACCTGTACTAATTAGCCAGGTGAAGGGTAAACTCCAGCATGTCTGATGAACACCAATTGATCAGACCAATCAGGCGTGGATGAGTTATTTTATAGAGATCTATATCAGTATATCTAGTTCACAAATCTAGGATCACTTAGACAACAAGGATGGAGTATTTGCAAATATGGTAGATACTTCTCTATTTCAAACTGAGTTTTAGTTTTGAAGTAAAGATGAGGAATAAGGATTTTTTATGTCAAATATTAATTCAGCACCTTCCAAAACATGGACAGTTTTATATTGATAAGAAAATTGTCATCTTTTCACCACCTCCTTTAACCCTTTAATGATGACTTTTCCAGGCATGATCCACAAAGTTGAGGGTGATCCCCCACCCCTCTGGGGACCCCAGAGTGACCTGATTGGGCGGTCTGTACAGGCCATTTTACAGAGGGATCCAAGGAAGTTTGAGTACGTGGCAGGGAAGATGCACGGTCGTCAGTTACCAGGCTCCCTCAGGACATTCATGTGGTCCGATGTACTCTTCAGGGACGAGAGGAAGAAAATGCCTGAGGCGTAAGGCTTCTGTCTCCTTAATTGGCAATAAGACATGAAACCAATATTATTGAAATGCCTGAGGCGTAAGGCTCTTGTTTCCTTAATTGAAAATAAAATGAGAAACCAATACTATTAAAAGAAGTGACTTGTTGACCTTAATTGATTCAAGTCAAAGGTCAAGGTCACAACAAATTTTTAAAAATTTTAGTCAATTAATCCTTCCCCCATAACTCAAATTTGAGCCATTTAGATTTGAAACAATATAAATTTTAGTTTGACAATTTCAATTTTATTACATTAAGATTAACATGTTTGAGAGCTTATTTTTGAAAATCAAAATACAAAATTGGAAACCTCAAATTGTTTTAGAACATTTAGTCAAATGCAAAATTTCTCTTTATTGTTTGTAAGGAATGTATTGTTTTCTGTATGATAATAATTTGATTTAAGGAACCTGGAAAAGATTGTTCGGGAGAGATTTGCTAAGGCAGTTAGTCGAGGCACTCAGGAATTAAAAATAAAACGGGCCACTAACTCTCCGATTGCAGGCCTGATTGAAACGGCAGTCATTGAGGTAAAATCATAAATGAGTTGTGTGTCTGTAGAAATTCTGTGTTCCATTTGATTTATAATGAATGTTAGAGAATAAAATTGGTTTGTTTGTTTAATCCAGACCTACAATAAGACGACCAGCATGGCGGCCTTCAAGTCGAGTGAACACATGCGGGAAGCGTCGCGGGTGCTAAACGTGCTGTATGTGTACGACAGAAGTTACGAACCTTACCTCATTCACTGGTTGTTTCCACTACAGATTGCATTCCAGAATTCATCAGAAAAAACAACAGAGAAAGGTACAAAACAAGCAGTCGTATTAAAAAGTATTGTTCAATTCAGCAGTATTGTTTTATAATCTATACATTTTGCACCAGTAGAAAACCTACAATTGTAGAAATTGCTAGATTTATATCCTAATCGTTGTAATTTTGCAAGTACACATGTAGGTAGCTGGAAGAAGTAGATCATCAACAAAAAGTAAAATTGACTACATCACTGTAATTTCCTAATATTCTTTCCAATAGTGACACAGAACAATTAATTGTAACCACCTTGATGCAGTATAAAATTTAATCACCTATTTATTTATTTTACATTTTATGCACTTTGCATGTGCATGTATGAATATCCTTCACTGGTTGCAGGCGAGCATGTGTATGAACTGGCCATGTACCTTGACCTTCTGAACTCTAGCTGCTTCCCGACCTGGCACCACGTGTTCGCTATAGCAGAGCAGGTGATGATGACCTTGAGCTTGTCTGACCCTGACCTTTACACACATTTGAAATCCATTGCCAAAACCAATATGCAAGTCAATAAAAAGGTACGCATTAGATATCGGAGGGAATTATAACAGGCTTGTTCTTTACAATCTTTTCACATTTACAGTATAGAGAATGGGGAAATTTCTTATGTACATAACATTTTGTATTGTTAATCCAATCCTCTCAGTCTGTCTGAAATAGATCAGATGTAATAGGTAGTCTTTTCACTTTTCAGGAGTTCTTGCTACACCTGATCAGTTCTGAGAAGGCCAAGGCTGAGGAGCTGCTGAAGGCCACGCCTGGGAGTAAGCGGGAGGAGGTCATGTCTAACGAACTGCTGGCCGACCCCCTGGTCTTCATTCGCAGGTGGATTGGTGAGGTATGCATTTCATTAACAGATCTCTAGATAGGCTTCTACATGTACATGTATTTCATGAATATGTGGGAGGTTATTATGCACAAGTGAATATGAAAGACAGTTTTTAACACAATAGATATACTTCTCTTGAATAATATACATGTATCTAAAGATACAATAGTTTTCCATTGTTTAATTTACTGAAATAAGTTGCATATTTTCAGTAAAAGAGTATTAAGTGTGGCATCATGACCCCAGATCTTCCATTAAGCAGAAAGATTTCAAACCAATTAATTAGAGCTCCTCTCTCTCTCCTTCTCTATGTGAACTTATGGTTGTACTGACCCCTAGTCTGTCTCCCTCCGCAGGGTTTTGTGAGTGTGTTGGACACTCCGGCTGTGATGTACATTTGGGACCAGTGTTTTATGCAGGGCTGGGCACCCTCAGTCCTCAAACATTTCAGCCTGGCCCTACTGGAGCTCCTCAGAGAAAAGTTCATGAAGGCCCGAGATTACTCGCAAATGAAAGAGGTTGGTATATAGATCAGTTGTATTTCAATTATAGACCAAGAAAGCACACAAGATCACAAGAAAATAAGTGAGAATTTTATAAACTCAATATTACACCCACAAAAAATGAACCATAAACAAGGTACATTCCTGTTTTATCATCCACTGCTTTGCATACATGTTCATTTGCACATCAGATTTTTTTTTATACCCACATTAGAATATATAGATCTGGTACATGGAGTAAAACATCAGTCCATAAACTGTAATCTTCCCTTTGTTCCAGGTTTTCCTGAGGGAGGCTTCCAAACTGTACACAGTGGACATCCAGATGGCCTGGATCCACCTGGAGCATGGGAAGGATTTGTTAGAAATACCTTACCTGAACAGACAAAGGCCAAAGTAAGTGTCTTTTTGTTGACAGACATATACACATAACTCGAAAAATAAAATTGAAATGGAAAATAAGTGTTATTATATATGTAATTTTTGTAAGAGAAAAAGATCAATTTTTCATAATGATAACAGCTCTATGTTACTTATTATAAGTTTATATGAGTGATAAGTAAGTATTGAATCATCTGACTTCCATGATCTTTTGAAGCACTCCGGGCTTACAGCTTCACACAGCCCCGCCCACCCCCAGTATCCCAGGATTCCTCAACCCCTGCGGCCTGAAGGACATCATACTCCGCCTTATCATTCCATCCGAAGTTGTTGAAAAAGTAGGTCAACTGTATGTAAAATGATATTAGGCTTGAAGCTAGATGCTATGTTTTGTTCTTGTTCAGTGTATATGATTTAAGGTAAACAAGTAAACTTTTATGTCTCAAATTTATCTCAAACAACAATGTCTGGATTACCATTAAAATGTATGAGAAAATTTTAAGTCCAAATTACTGTTTATGTATTTTTCACCAATTATATCTCAAATCTTTGCTTAATATATTCAATTTTTTTTTTTGCCCCACTGATTTTGAGATACGAATTTTGAGTTGGTAATGTTACATAGATTTTATGACTGTTTGATCCATCATGATACATGTACCGTATATACTCGCCTATAAGTCGGATTTTTGGGAGTAGAAAATTGGGTGAAAAGTGGGGGTCCGACTTATAGGCGAGACATAGTAAAAAAAATTTCACGAGAGAAGTAAGTTAAATTTCTTTTTAAATAATAAACAGATTATGATAAATGCATTGAACCTGTGTTCATAAAAAGAAAATTCAAGCAGTCTGTTTTTCACACCTAAGGTGATAATAGATATAGGGGTCATGTCACCTAAAACAACACAAGCCAACACCCCAGTTTAAGGGGCTAATTACCAACCTAATCAGTCAGTAAGGAAATAAATCACTATCATCAAATTTTCAAAAGGACTCTATTTAAATACCTGGTAGTTTTGAAGCTATTACCAACTTGTAATTAGTGTTATAAAAAATAATGGCATTTAAATCAAAAGTTATTAACATCATGGACCCATGATAGAAATAGTCTAGAAGAAATTATGGGGTGAAAAAAGGACAATTTTTTTAGAACTCAAAACATGTATGATAAAATGTGGTATTTTATTGAGAGTATCTGTACATCAATTGTCCTGAAAAAGTAACCCGACTTATTAGGGAGTCAACAGCAAAATCTTCAAATTAAAGCTGGAAAAGGGCAACCGACTTATAGGTGAACCGTACTTATAGGCGAGTATATACGGTACTGTATGTTCATTTGACTCTTTGTCCCATTTGTACATTGGCATTTGCCAGGAACTGGCAATATTGAGATAATAATGTAACCGGTACACAGACCCCATCATGTTATGATTGTCCTTTTCGTTGGTTGCTAGGAGCAATGGCTGGCGAGCGTGGAGGCGAGCTGTTTACAGGTCCATGTCCACGCCTACTTCGGCAGTGTCAAGCTCAGGTCCCGCCTCTCTATGGGGAAAGCGGTCACCACCTCCATCAGTAAAGACAACTACGGGAACACCATCTACGAGGTCCACTTCTATGAGGACAAGTTTGTGTTTGATAACTTGGACATCTCGGAACTGGATGTGGAGAGAGAGCTGGGGGCGTTCCCGTACGCCATTGTCAGGGTGGAGTACAGGAAACCTGGGCCTGAGGCTCTAAGTGAGTGCTGTCAGCTTGATGTCTCTTTTCTTTGCGTATACTGTGGAATCATTTAATTTCATGGCTGCCAATTTTCGTGGATTGTGGGTTTTTGCTTATTCATGGGGATGTAATTTTGTGGATGCGTCGGTTTTCAGTTTCAGTAGGAAAACTAAATCTTTTATAATTAGTTTGCATCAAGGATGTAAATTCATGAGCCACCATGAATTCTAATGATTCCACAGTAACTGTCACTCTTTTTACAACACACTGAGAAACTACAATTCATCTTGTAATTAAATAGACAACAAGGATATACAGTAAAACACGGTTATAGCGAACACGCTTATAACGAATTGACGCTTACAGCAAAGTGATTTCCATTCCCAAGACTTTATTATATGTTGTAAACATAACGAGTTACGTTTATAACGAAGTAAAATCTTCCGTCCCTGGCACTTCGTTATAAACAAGTTTTCCTGTAGCTTATCTTTACTCTTTACTTGATATCAGGAGTAAGTGTTCCGCTTGGCTGGGCCAGGATCCCCCTGTTTGAGAAGGCATCACGAGGAGGTCGCTCCTCGGTCGACTCCCTGGCCAACGTTCAGTGGTCCCTCCAGGACGGGGACTTTGTGTTCACTATCCACCCCGGTGCTGTCCCACAGAACCTGATTTCCACAGGGGCAGGGTCACCTTTACCAGAGGACCAGCAGGAAGGTCAGTAGTCTGTGTGGGTCAGGGTCACGTGTTCTTAAATGTAGGAGTAGAATTACTCATGATCCTTCTCCTTTAACCTGTTTTACCTCGGTGATTTTGATATTTTCACCTTTGCCTGTGTTTTTTGTCTGTATCTTGGAAACCATTCAGTTTATATCAAATTCAGGTTATTTTAATCACAAGTCACAGTAAATGTGTCTTGGACATATTTTTTACGTCAAAGTCAAAACATTTTTAAATCAGTAGTTGTTCATTTATTATTCCAGGAACTGTCCTTGGCTACAATTCTCAGATAGTGGTCATTGTGTATGATCCAAGACACGAGCCAGAAGGTCGGGCAAGACCCAAGGGAGTGAGCCCCATCCCCACCCTGCCTGCTGGGACCACCAATCAGGTGCCTCCTCTCGCTACCCACACACCTCGACACAGCCCTGTTCCAAGGCAAAGGTCAGTCAGAGGTCAAAGATCATGTCTGTGTTAGCCAATAAATGCAATGGATGTAGCTCCTAATTTTCTTTCAATTAACCTTTTATCTTATATTCGGGGTTGTAAAAAATTCATCTTAGACTTAAAACATTAATTTTTTAATATTTGATTGTGATAGTCCAAAGCCTAAGCCAGTCCCAAGAAGGACCCCCATCAAGACCCCGGTCAGGACGCCACAGCCTCTGGAGTCAGAAGAACCGTGGGTGGAGTCAAACTCCACAGCCATGAACAGCAACCCTGTGCCCACTGGGCTCTCAGATGCCTTTGATTTTTACATTGACAGTGTTCGCTTTATTCCTGATAACTCTTCCATGATCAAGGTAACACCAATATCTACAGGTCTTTGTTATACAGCCTTTGACTATTATTAATTCTTAATTAAACATGAGGGATATTGAAATTTACATAAAATTAGGAGAAGCAGATTTTCAAATCTCACTTTTATTTTTCTGACAGTCAAAAACTCTATTGAATCACAACAAAGTTTGACACTTATGATATAATATTCTTGGGATTTTGTACATAACGACAGAATTGCATGAAATAAGGAATCTTCAGTATTCAGTGACACGTTATTCTTGGTTATAATTTTTTTCATTATGCTTACAAAGACTGCTTACTTTTTTTTCTACATGTATATCTAGGTGACAGGTTTGATCAAGACTGGAAATGACGCCAAGATTCTGATGGCTCTACCCGCACTGGACAGCCCGGCCAGGTCTCCCCTGTTTGAGTTCAAGCTGACTGTGAACGAACAGAAGAAGAAGATGGACCCTGACATGGTCATCTTCCTGAGGGTGTATACAGAGGACGTGCTGACGGACAAAATCTCTGTCATTGGCAGCTGTTTTGTCCCAGTGTTCAAGGTAAAACTAGATCGTCTAAGTACCAAAGGAGTAGACATCAGGATTATGAATCATGTCTATGTGTAGTTAACAATTATATTTGCAATATCAATTGTCATACAAAGTTTGTTCTAGGCATGTCATTAAGTAATGGAGAAATATTGCCTTACAGGGAGGAAAGTTAAATGTTGGGGGCCAGCAGCTGAGGATAAGGAATGGGATCCCTCCCAACAAGCCGAAGAACCTGGTCACTGACCTAGATACCTTCCCCGCGGTGCCAGCTTGCTCCATCCTGGTCAGACTTCTCCCAGCTCAACAGGTACAGATGAAGGTTTAAACTACCTAGAGAGTAGGCTTTACCTGTGCAGGTACAGACATAGGTTTAACTACCTAGAGAGTAGGCTTTACCTGTGCAGGTACAGACAGAGGTTTAACTACCTAGAGAGTAGGCTTTACCTGTACAGGTACAGACAGAGGTTTAACTACCTAGAGAGTAGGCTTTACCTGTGCAGGTACAGACAGAGGTTTAACTACCTAGAGAGTAGGCTTTACCTGTACAGGTACAGACAGAGGTTTAACTACCTAAAGAGTAGGCTTTACCTGTGCAGGTACAGACAGAGGTTTAACTACCTAGAGAGTAGGCTTTACCTGTACAGGTACAGACAGAGGTTTAACTACCTAGAGAGTAGGCTTTACCAGTACAGGTACAGACAGAGGTTTAACTACCTAGAGAGTAGGCTTTACCTGTGCAGGTACAGACAGAGGTTTAACTACCTAGAGAGTAGGCTTTACCTGTACAGGTACAGACAGAGGTTTAACTACCTAGAGAGTAGGCTTTACCTGTACAGGTACAGACAGAGGTTTAACTACCTAGAGAGTAGGCTTTACCTGTGCAGGTACAGACAGAGGTTTAACTACCTAGAGAGTAGGCTTTACCTGTACAGGTACAGACAGAGGTTTAACTACCTAGAGAGTAGGCTTTACCAGTACAGGTACAGACAGAGGTTTAACTACCTAGAGAGTAGGCTTTACCAGTACAGGTACAGACATAGGTTTAACTACCTAGAGAGTAGGCTTTACCTGTGCAGGTACAGACAGAGGTTTAACTACCTAGAGAGTAGGCTTTACCTGTACAGGTACAGACAGAGGTTTAACTACCTAGAGAGTAGGCTTTACCTGTGCAGGTACAGACAGAGGTTTAACTACCTAGAGAGTAGGCTTTACCTGTACAGGTACAGACAGAGGTTTAACTACCTAGAGAGTAGGCTTTACCTGTGCAGGTACAGACAGAGGTTTAACTACCTAGAGAGTAGGCTTTACCTGTACAGGTACAGACATAGGTTTAACTACCTAGAGAGTAGGCTTTACCTGTGCAGGTACAGACAGAGGTTTAACTACCTAGAGAGTAGGCTTTACCTGTACAGGTACAGACAGAGGTTTAACTACCTAGAGAGTAGGCTTTACCTGTGCAGGTACAGACAGAGGTTTAACTACCTAGAGAGTAGGCTTTACCTGTACAGGTACAGACAGAGGTTTAACTACCTAGAGAGTAGGCTTTACCTGTACAGGTACAGACATAGGTTTAACTACCTAGAGAGTAGGCTTTACCTGTGCAGGTACAGACAGAGGTTTAACTACCTAGAGAGTAGGCTTTACCTGTGCAGGTACAGACAGAGGTTTAACTACCTAGAGAGTAGGCTTTACCTGTGCAGGTACAGACAGAGGTTTAACTACCTAGAGAGTAGGCTTTACCTGTGCCTATATTTACAGTATAGATGGAAGTTAAACTACCTAAAGATGAAGTTTTACCTACATTTCAAGTCAGAAATGTATAAACATGACCATTTAAAGAAGAATTGAATAATCAATAGATGATTAAAATAGTTTACCTACTTGAGGAGTATGCTTTATCTGTGCTTATATCAATACATGTAGTACAAGTCAGAGTTGTTCATACATGTATATGTATATTCAAAGAAGGGTTTAGTATGGAGGTTAACTACCAGGAACTATAAATTCCTTATTAACTGGAGAATTGATATCCGCTTAAAATCATGAGAATCAGTTTTGTGGATTTTAAAATCTCGCTTTTATTTTTCAGGTATTTTTGAGCTATAAGAAATTAAAAAAACTGGTTCTTGCGATTTTATATTAACACGATTTGATGAAAAACAGCAAAATCGTAGAATTAAGTACTTGCATAAGATAAGGAATTTACAATATAGATGTACATGTACTACCATTCAGATGATCATCCCCATTGATAATTTTTAACATTATTGATGTTGAGTTGTCACTATTTTGTATGAGTGGTTCTTTTACCTTGAAGTGATGTAACTTTTTAGGAGGTGGTTCCGATGCCCCGTTATTCCACAGGCTACTATTTCTCGGAGCCAGCCCGACCCACAACCTCGGAGACAAGAGTGTTTGCCAGTTACAAAGAGCACCACAACTACCCGCGGACAGTGAAGGAGATGATCCAGAGAATCCAGCAGTCCAACGAAGTCCCTGTGGGTAAGGCAGCTAGTACCTCTGTGGGTAAGGCAGCTAGTACCCCGTGGGTAAGGCAGCTAGTATCCCGTGGGTAAGGCAGCTAGTACCCTGTGGGTAAGGCAGCTAGTACCCTGTGGGTAAGGCAGCTAGTCGGTGTATCATCAACAACTGTCTGAGGCCAACACTGTAGTGTTGTTGTGTGGTCAGTCAGTGGGGGTCAATTTTTGTGGATGCTCAGATATTGTTTTATTATATACTTGTTTACTGTATACAGGGTAGTTTTCGCCCCATGTTATTTTTGCCCTTCGGTTTCACCCCATCTTAATCGTCCAGACACGCTTGTGTATTAAAGAGATAATTTAAAACATTAGAATTTGCCCAGTCTTAAATTCACCCGCTGACAACGAGGGCAAAAGGGGCGAAGATAAAACGGGGACGAATATTTCCCTGTGTACAGTATTTTGTAAAATCAATAAATCATTACATGTATATTATTTTAAACATAACAGTGCTCTTATGTTGACATGTAATAATGCTCTCCTTTTGACCTTTGATTACGTTACAGAGCTTTTACAATGACCTATTATTACATTAAGGTGCTTTTAAATTTGACCTTTGACTTCCTACAGATGAGGATGATGACACCCTGCTCCAATGGCTACAGGATCAACTGGACGCGAAGAAACAGGGCGGCAAGGCCCCCGCGGACAACCTCCCCCTGTCCCACTGTGTCAGGTATCGCGTCAAGATGGGACTCAATGCAAAGGTCGAGCAGGTGTACGGACTGCCAGGTGAGTCGAGTCGAGTCGAACTTGACTGGATTAACTTGGATATAGAGATTTTCCCAGGAAACTCATTCTTTTTTCCTATGTCAAGTCAAGTGTGAATACATGTCTTTATTTTGAAATCCCTTTACATGGAATTTATGCCCAGTGCTTTTCTATTCTTTATATGTTAATGTGTGTGAAATATGTCTTTGCCTATGTAACAGTGTTGAGACACCCATGTAGATGGTTTCTATATTATTTGTATGCCCCTGCAGATGGTTTCTATGCCCAGTGCTTTGTGCGTGTGTCCCCAGGGGAGAAGGTCCTCACTATGGAGGAGACGCCGGAGGGGTACGGCAAGGAGGAGAAGTTTGTGACCCTGAAGCACGACTACGAAAGCTTCCAGTCGGCTCCCAAGTTTCTCGATGACCCAAAGGTAAGAGGGTGCTCATTTTCTCCTTTATATAACTTTTACGTTAACGCTCCCTATATTCTGATGTTTGAGATGCAGCATTTTATGCGTCTGTTAATGAAAGCTATTCAGGCCCTGTGTCCAGTGCTTGTATTAACTTTTTAGTTTATTATTTTCATTAACATTTCCTATATCCTCAGTTTTTGAGATACAGCAATAAATGTTTCAGGTGATGCATCCCTTCTACGACAACTACTCCTGTCTGATCATCCAGGTGTTTGGTCTGGATCTCATCTACCGGATGAAGCCGGAACACGATGAGCCCGGGACCTTCCACTCCATCAAAAACGGGGAGTTAGCCCTGGGGGATGACCAGATCCTAGCCTGGGGGGTGGTCCCACTATTTGAGGGGTGAGGAAGTGTATAGTACCGGTGCAGTAATTTTCAAAGAAAAAGGATTCCTAACATTTTAATTTCTAACAATGTTATCAATAAGTAGTTGTCAAAATTATGTCATGTCTAATGAGAATTGTCTGTCTAGACAGATTGGTTCACACATAAATGTACAAACACAAAATAAATGAAAAAATTGGGTTTTGCTAATTATTTATGGGAAATAAAATGATTTTTTCATGAACTCCTTCAAGTGATTTTGATTGATGATAATGAAGGCTGATTATAATTTCATTAT
The DNA here is from genome assembly GCF_963853765.1 of Magallana gigas. Lineage (NCBI taxonomy): Eukaryota > Metazoa > Mollusca > Bivalvia > Ostreida > Ostreidae > Magallana > Magallana gigas. Next base: position 3,132,520 of record NC_088855.1, on the reverse strand, counting down.
GATGTTAATTTAGCTGTGTAGACACAATCAATTACATTTTGCTGGTTACAATATGATTCCAGGAATTGTGTGGCCTCAGGAACTCATGAAGTCCCTCTGTTCAAGGGAAAGCCACCTGCTGGAATTGTAGAGGAGTTCACACAGAGGAACGCCAAAAATGTCATCGAAAAATGGAAGTGGGACAAAAACCAGAAAATGGTGGGTTAATTATCAACAAGTATACTTAGCGTTAATGATACACAGTGTTCATTTCATGGAATATTTAATCATGGTTGTCTTTCACTCAACTACTTTTACTTAAACGCTTATTAGGGTATTGTAAGGTATTAAATTAAGTGGAAATTTCATTTTAGTGCTTTTGTTGCTCCTTCTGGTAATTAACAATTTAGTATGTTTGTAATTTTATTGTAATGAATATGGTGCATTGTAAGAGTTTATGTTTTGTAGCCCAATGCAAGCATTGTAAGAGTTTATGTTTTGTAGCCCAATGCAAGCATTGTAAGAGTTTATGTTTTGTAGCCCAATGCAAGCATTGTAAGAGTTTATGTTTTGTAGCCCAATGCAAGTATTGTAAGAGTTTATGTTTTGTAGCCCAATGCCAGTATGACGGTGTCTTTGTGGGATGGACATTTTGATCCTGATGAGCTAGCCATCAAACCTGTAAGTATCTACTCATCATTCAGTTATTTGTGTTCCAGGGAATGTAAAAGTGTATTATCCTGTTGTTAGATACTTAAAACAATACACTGTAGTACATCAAGGTCAAATGAATATTCAAGCCCCAGAAATCCCATGAAAGTATAGAATGACAGATTTCACACCTATTAAGTTAGACAAGACAAGAAACAATCGCCTAAATGCAGCAGCGATAAAATAGATTCTTAATTGGTGACAATTTGTTGGTATAAATTTGTCATTCATATTTATTTATTTATTGCAAGAAAAATGAGGTGTACATGACATGAAATGATTAGGGGGATTTTGTTTATTTACAGACGTTCAAGTACCTACTGGAGGCAGCCGGCACTCAGTCTACCTATCTCCAGGGGAGGAAAGCCCCGCCCAAAACAGCCAAGAAAATCTCCAGCTTTGTGGTGGATAACTTGGAACAGAAGTACAAGAAACTGGGGACCAACAGTTCTGTGTATACGACGGAGCAGAAATTCTTTGAGGATAACATCACCAAAACCTTCTACAATCTGATGGTCTGTAGTGATTTAATATTTCCTGTTCAAAACCATCTATTTATCTAAGATTTGAGTTGAGATTTTTCTATTAAGTAAGGTCTCCAAACAAAGTGTCCTCTTTTTGTGTGATTTCAATTGGCTTTAATTTGTTTATAGGTCAACTCTTTTTGAATTCTGTCTTTGGTATGGATCCAGATAAATGTTGTGCACCCCTGTGTCTGTGGATTTTAAGTGTCTCCTTTTTCTGTGATCTCTTTTTTCATTCACTTTTATTGATGGACCAGTTTTAATGACCTTTTGGTCTCCTCTCTCTTTGGTTCTTCTTTGCTGACATGTACATTTGTAATTTTAACATCAAACACCTTTTTTCAATTTCCTACCCAAACATGATGATGTTAATATGGAGATTTCTCAAGTTATTGAAAATAGACATGGAAAATTCAGATTTTTAAGCAACTGAAGATTAAGTATATATTCATTGTCAATATGGATTGCATGTGCCATTATTTAGGACACAGTAGGAGATCTCCATATGTACAACAATATCACCTGTTAAACAACCTCACCTGACTGTGGGTGTGGCACCTGATCACCTGATCATAAATCTGTCCATGATGAATGTGTTTATTTCAGTGTTCAATCAAATTTTTAAAAAAATTGTTATACAAAATTTGAAAGCTCTTTAGAATCATAGCATGGAATTTAGGCAAATGTTTGTTATTTACCCAAACACCTTGAATTGTGTATCAGCATCACACATTGACAATAATTCTAAAGGAAAGTACATGTAAATGCTAATATTTGTTTATGTGAATTTCTTGCAAACTGTACAATATTTTCCTAATGAGTATTTAATTTTGTGTTACAACTGCTGACATGTTATATATCTATATGACTTGTAATTATTTCATCAACATAGCAATGATAAGGTGATTTATGTACTTTAAACATTCAAAAGTTCTGTAATTTTATGAAAGACGTTTTGTGTACCTCTCTTTATGTTTCTCAATGTGTCTTTCAGGAGGATGCCTTAATGAATGCTGGCTATGGACCGCTGTAGAACCCTCCACAGACCTAAGTATGACGACGGGACATCAAGTTAGTCCAGAGGGTCGTTCCTCAGTGGCAAACAGTCATCATTACTGAAGAACTAATGCATTCAAATTTCATGATTGGAAAAATAATGCTTCCAAAGTTTGAACACACAAAGCTGCACTGTGGTGGAGTGAATTCCAAGACACATGTACTTTTTGCGTTTCACCGTTGGAGTTTAGGTTTTAGAACTTCTCTACCCGAATTAATTACATTCATAACTTTTATTTACTATAATTGGAGGAAGTGAACATAACAAACTGTAAACAATATTCCAGATTCTCCCTAGAAAATTTCCCAGTTCTTGATCGAGTCATTTAGTTGGACCTGTCCTCCGTTTGAGGAAGCGTTTGTCAAGTCATCTTTTAGAATATGTACACTATTTATCCTTCAAGATAAGGAATTGACTATTTATTTACTGTGTGATAGACTTCGCATTCATTTTCATTGTAGCCACATGTGTTTACATCTAATGGTTGGAGAAACTTTTTATGTGTACACGGTTGTTATGTTTGGCAATTTTACTACAAGAAGTTGTTGCTACACTCTCTTGCAATCCTGTCTGTATTTAATTCACAGAATACTGGTTGCTAGTAGTTTTAATGTAAAAAGTAATTTTGATAAAAACCAACAAAACTCAGTACTGTGATCTTGTCTTTTCTAGAGTCATACAAAGAACACCTTTTTCATAAAATTATTACATATAATTATTAAAATCAATATATATGAAATTTTTATAAAATTTGACAATATTAACATAATGTTCATCTGTTTACTAACAAAGATTACAGAACATAAGGATGGACCAGACAGTAGTTCACTGCTAGATACCATCGTCATAAGAAATAATTATGCATGAACTTGCCTTCTTTTCTTAAAAGTAACCAGTGTATATTAATATGTTGACTTGTATAGGTGTATGAGTTGTATAGCTAATGACTAATGAATAATAAATTACCTAGTCCCTTAAACACTTAATGTTTTACAATTATAATACAGTTACTCCTAAATGATAGCCAGTATACTGCTTGTGATATACAATTAATCCATCGATTTCCTTATCTAAATTAAATGGCCCCTGATTTTAAATACAAGAAATAAAATTTGTTTATAACTTTTAAAGATTATGTACATGTTTAAAGCAAAATACATGTATTCTTATTAAAGTTATGAAACATTCAAAGCCATGAAGTTGACTGTCACTCTCTAGACACAAGTAGATCCCCTCTCTCAGGCACGTAGCATCAGGGGGGCCAGGGGGGGCCTGCCCCCCCCCCCCCCCCCCCACTTTTTCTCGCAGCAACAAATTTTTTAAAATTTACATATAAAAAATTGAATTATCATGGAGTTGGCCCCCCCCCACTTTTTTGGAGGATGTAAAAAATTGATATGAAAAGAAGGAAATTAGGATTGAAATTGAAGAGCCCCCCCCCCCCCCCCCCCCCCACGGATTAGGATTTTGAAGATTTTTGGAAAAGACTTATTTCCCTTTTTTTTTTTTTGGCTTGTCAAGATTTTTTGGATGAGTCTGGCCCCCCCCCCCCCCCCCCCCCACTTTCAAAAACGATACTACGTGCCTGTCTCTTATTCATGTCTGATTATTTTCTAAAATCGATTGTATTCTTTTAAAAAAATCCACTTCCCGGTCCTCATAAGAACACTTTTGGAGCAACAACGTTTCGAATTCTAAATCCACTAGATTATAAGATTCCCGAATTGGTCAACCACTTTATCCAGCTGCTCAGAGTTTGGAACAAATTCGGGATGCGCTATTTTCTGGAGTTTGGGGACCTCCGGAAGCACTGTAGATGATTTCTTGAATCTAAGAATCCCCTCGCACGTGTTGATACACTCCGGTAACGCCCTCTCCACATTTCGCGCCTCCTCCAGGTTTCTCTGGATTGTCCCCCTTTGTTCCTCCAGACGCTTGATATCTTCCGACTTCCGCTCCCTCACACGCTTGAGGTACTCGTCTTTCGCCCGCCTGGCGGCCTCCTCTAGCTTCTCTCCGTGCTGTCGGATCTCGTTCTCGATGGCGGCGTACTTTCCCCGTATCCTGTCCTCTTCGATGGCGACATCTATGTCCAGATGTTGGTACAGAGACACCGCCGTCCGCACGGTCTCCCGTTCCTGCGCTATGATCTCCCGCCTAGCTTTACACAGATCTTCCAGATCCTCCACTCCGTGCTTGTTGTGGAAGCTGACCAGACACTTCCTACAGATCACTGCACCACACTGCACGCAGTAAAACTCGCACGTGTGGCCGTCGTGAGTTTTACATTTCGGAAGCGGAATTTCCATTATATATGATCTTTAACGAACTTGATCTTGGCGCCTGGGCGCATTCAATGCATCTCAGTTTAAGAACTCTTTGGAAAATCCATCTAGCATGGGACTGTATTTAGTGTAAAGACTGTGTATAAATACGCCAAACAATATAGATTTAAAGTCCCCCTATTCAACTATCTGTACCGATGTAATCAAACTATAGGCAACACAGAAGTTTTGGTTCTTTCAACAGTTCAATACACCCAGCTGTAGGTTTAACAGCAAACAGTTTGTCATTGATGTTCAACATTTCAATACACCCAGCTATAGGTTTAACAGCTAACAATTTGTCATTGATTCCTTCCGCTTTTAGGTCTGTTGTTTTATTCCCGCTGTTGAAAGCGAAAATCTTTTTAAAATGCTCGCAGTTGCTCGAACCATGTTAGGACAAACAAGTCTACTGAATGCCCCTTTCCGATACCTTTTCAGATTCTTCCATATTTCTTTTAAAGTTATAAAGTACAACATACTAGTTAAGTCACTCGATTTTGCGATGTAATCGGACCTAAAGCTTGCAATTACGTATATTGATACTTTGAACCCCCTTACCAAACCTATATTGAAATTGGGGAGAGACAAGCACCTCAGATTTGGTTAGGTGCTAGTTAGTTCGTACCAATGCCTGCTTTTGTCGTTCATTTGGGTATGAAGGGGCGAACATTGTAGAACTTTCGTCAAATATCCATGCAAAGATACTCTTAAAATCGTTATTGTTGATCCGTACAATGTATAGAGACAACAGTCATTTCTTTTTGTTTCGGTCATACAAAATGAGAGCAATCTTGAATCTAGTGTCATGGTTTGGTGAGAGCAATCTGTAGAAATTTCATGCAAACGCTGTGAAAAATATGTTTGTTTTTTTTATTTTGTATTAATTTATTAATATTTTCTGGGGATCAAAAATACTCAATTTTTTTAATTGCCAGACAACCCCCTTAATTTATTGATTAACATAATCAATGTTTTATCTCTTTTCTTTTATAGATGATATTTTTTAATAGGAATGTTCCAATTAAAATTAACATTATGGTTGTATGAACAACGCTGCAGCGACTTGGGATTGAGGAGATCATGACAACAGGTGATAGGCACTTGATATGATTTCCAGGCAATGCTTTAGAGGACCGTGATCACAGAGGCCAGTACAGCGCGAAGAGCATATACATCGTCACATACAATATAAATGATTGGATTAAACCTGATATCATGTTCTTTAGTTGACAATGATCCGGACTGTAATGAAAGAAATTCGGGAATTTTGTGGCTAATTAGAGGAATTCAGGAATTTTGTTGATAAGTCGACAGCTTAATTGGTCAGAGTTTGAATTTGCAATGACTGGTCTCAAATTATCCATGTAGCTGTCTAATTATAGCACCATGGCATCGACTCGTCCGTACTTCCATAATATGTGATTGTCGAGGGATTCCAATTCCCGTACAGGTACTCACACAATGCTGTAACAAAGCAACATACTCATCTATATACGCAGTAAATAACCATACACACTCATTAAAATTAGAAATTAGATCCCCTCGCTTACTGTGTAGCGAGTTGGTGGGCGGATCTATAACATCTGATTCAATTGAACTGTACACATCATAGAATACAGATTTATTCACCACCACCACCATCCCCCCCCCCCCCCCCCCCCAGTTATTCAGATTAAGAAGATCGGTTCTTCCCTTCCATACTTCGTACTGTCCCCAAGCCTTGCCGAGCAATAGCATGTAAAAGTCATTAAAGGCAATCTGTTTGATTAAATATTATTTTATTGCTTTGTATAAAGCAAGGATACAATCTTTTTCCAAACTGAATACCATTAAACAAGGACCATGGTGACAAATCACAAATGTACCTACATCTTTGTGTTGAGATATTATCTAACAAATAATACGTAACACTGGTCATTTATCCTGGGTATCATGGACAAGTTACCTACACGTAATGGCGTCAGGTGTATTTGATACACAAGCTGCGTGATCAAGATTATTAAATGGAAATATTGAGACATGTACACAGAACATAGACGAATTACGTATAGATCACGAAACTATGACTGGGCTACACGCCGAGTATCTAAGATCAATTTAAACTTTAGCATCCTTAGGGAGCTCATATTATCAGTTTGCGAAATACAAGTTTTTCAACGCAAACATCTCTTTATTGAATTACATTTTACATTTTCGCTGACATAAAGCACACACTGACCAAGAGTACCCTTCCCTTTTCATGGTGGACAGAAATAAATTAAAGTCGGGCATTACGGGCGTGATTGAACCAATCGTATGTGTTGTATAAAGTACTGACGATAATCTCCAACCAACTTCAGTTATGTTAATCCAAAACATCACTTTAACGTAAGAAATCTAAAAAAATGCGTCAACCAATGACCTTAAGATATCGGAAATATGGTCTGATAATTAGCTTCTGAAATCTAATCCTAATTAAAAAAAAAAGTTGTATTTTTAAAACAGAATCCCAGAAGTGCATCTTTGTAATCAAGCCTATCTGTTCGTAACTTTTCTCACAAACTTCTAGGACTAAAGATTTTTGAATGGTCTGTGTAAATTAATGATGTAGTAAATACAGCATAAAAAACTAGGCTTACTAAAGATTCCTTAAGAAGGCGTCGCAGGTCCTATGCTCTTTTTTACTAAAGGTGTTGCATGTACAATGGAAGAAATAAGTCGGAGATTTCGATGTAAATTTTTTTTTTACATTCAACGTTATAATAATGCAATTTCGGATTAAAATCTGGATACTTCATACCATCTTTTATAAAAATAATGATATGAAGGCACGCAGCATTATGGGGACCGAGGACGGCTTACCCCCTCCCTCCCCCCCCCCCCCCCCCCCCCCCACTTTTTCTCGCAGCAGACATATTTCTTGAATTTACATAAAAAAAACTGAATTACAATAGAGTTGCCCTCCGCCACTTTTGGGGGGAGCAGGTAATACTGAATGGAAGTGATGAGAAATCAACAGGGAAGTTGAAGCTGAAGAAATACTACACAATTCTTCCTTCCCTCTCCACGGATTAGGATTTTTTCAGGTTTGTTTTGAGATTATTTTCCGATTTTTGTTTAAATAAGACATATTTTTAAAAATATAACATTTTGGGGAAAAAACCCCAATAAACTTAAGAACAATGGGTTAAATTTCCATGTTCGCTACATGTATCTTGTCTAGTTTGGTCAAGTGGTTGCAAACGTTGAGCGAGAACTGAAAAAGACTTACTTTCTCGTTTAGATTCGAATCCCAGAATGGTTGGTATTCTTCAGATAGTTTTTTTTTTCAATCCCATAAAAGGCAATACCGGTATATCGATAATTATTTATGTCGGAATAAAGTCAATAAAATACTTGTCAATGTTACATACATGTACATTCACATGTGTACTTCAGGTGGAATGCTATTGAATACCAAAATTTTATTTTATGGACCATTTAATAAAAGTTTAATTTCTGAAACATAATTTTGTTGTTACAAGAAGGATACATGCTCTCAACTATCTTATACGATTTTTGGTACTTTTATAACAACGTGATATACTATTTTGGTTGCAAGTAACACACTGTAGAGTTTAAAATTTGGTGTGAATAAATGAGAGAGAGAGAGAGAGAGACACACACACACACACACACACACACACAGATTGGAACCACTAGACTGGAACCACTAAATACGGATAACAAAAAAAACTCACATAAGTTTGTCTGTTTCAATCTGAAACAACTTTAAGAATAATAGTGCTACACAAATTCTAAAATATTTTTTTACGGCAATACAGTTATTTATGATTACAATTCATTCAAAATTAAGGCAAAGTTGATTACTGAATTATGCCTACACAATTGTCTTTTAAAGAAATAATAATACTGACTCTTCAAACTGCATTTGTGGACTAAAAGAAAGTGAAATATTACTGTATGCTGTAAACTATTATTGGTTCAAGAAAAATTCCATATGATTAAGTTTTAAAATTAAAGCATTTTCCAAAGTCTTTATTCAGAGCTTTTTTCTTAAGGAGATTGATACAGTCTAACAATGGACACGACCACCTATTCCTCAAAGGTTAATTCAGGTTTACGACGTCGAGCTCCCAGGGAACGCCCCTGATCCCGGAACCATATTTAACGAGCTGGCACCGAGTTAGCAGGCTTGTGTGGAGACTCATCAGAATGGTCAGCATGGAGAGCATGTCCCTGACGTCACTACTGGCGGTCGTGCTGCTAGCCTCGTCTGTGGTAAGTTGTCTCTGAATATTGCAGTGTTTAAATTCTTGGTCGTGGTGGTGAAAAAATCGTTTGAATGCATCCTACATTAAATTAATAGAATTGAACTTCAAAATAGGGTTTTAAATTACACTTTTAAGAGGTACTGTGCGATTTAAAACACATAATACCCTATCATAGTATATATCTTAAATATTCACAATTGCATTAAATAAATGTAATTTAGGCAGTTTGGGGGCGATGAATGCTTTGCTACTATGTAATTTTTGGTGTATAATATATAAAGGTACACTGTTTAACAAGAAATATATACTCTCGAAGGGTATAAAAGAACACTACTTGTAATATTCCTTTGACAATGATTTTGTGAAAGTATACTTTGCAAGCAGTGATGAGACTTAGCGACCGAAAAGTATACTAGTCATTATGGTATGTAATGAAAATTGATGCACAACTACTAATTCGCTTTCATACAGCGATTATCGATGTTAGCCCCTTGTTATGGATGCTTCACCTTGTTATTAACATGTAATAGTCATATCAGTTAATAACACACCCTCCTTTTCAGATTTGTGCCAGTTTTGAGACTCTTTTGGGTTATATATTATACATGCATTTCAATCATGTCATAATTCTATGTAGTCATAAGCTACAACACTCATTGCGGCTTTCATGTACATGTACACGTTTGATTCCTCTCTTACCTTTTGGTGTCGATGTGTATAACTTTATTATTTTGTACATGTTAGACCTTTTATTCAGTTTTATTTATTGCTGATTTCATCTGGGGTTTTTTAAATGAGCATGGTTGGAGAGGCAAGCAGGCATGACTAATATATTTTTGATTTAATTCAATTACGTGTATAAATATTTCAATTAAGGTTTCTCAAAGGGCAACAAAATCGTACATTTATTCAAACAAACTTACACAAAAAAGGGGAGAGGGTGCAAGACTGAATTAAAAACATACTTTTTCACATATAGAGTTATCTATTTATGGTGGCATATTTCTGCCCCCTACATGCAACATAAATTATGTCAACATGCAGATAATTATATCGACATGCAAGTTAGTTATGTGTACATGCAAGTTAAAATCTTTAAAGAGAACCTGATTTTTATATTGGTAAAATCACTTACTTACGACCGTATCTGACATCATACATGCAAGATGCAACCTAATTATGACAACATGCGACTTATTTATGTCAATATGCGACTTATTTATGTTAACATGCGAGTTGATTATGTCAACATGTGAGATAACTTGCATGATGACATAGATATATTGCATGTTGACATAAATAAGTCGCATGTCAACATAAATAACTCGCATGTCGACATAATTAACTCGCATGTCAACATGAATATATTGCATGATAACATAATGAACTCGCATGTTGACATAAATTAGTCGCATGTCGACATAAATATGTTACATGTCTACATAATTATCTCGCATGTCAACACAAATAAGACGATGCATGTTATAATAATGTTGCATCTTGCATCTATGACGTCAGAGTACGGCAATAGTAAGTCATTTTACCCATATAAAATCAATTTATCTATAAGGATTTGTAACTTCCATGTCAACATAATTATCTTGCATGTCGACATAATTATCTTGCATGTTGACTCAAACTTCTTGCATTTTGACTTACTTTATTTTGCATGTAGGGGGCAGAAATATGCCACCATATCTATAAGCATATTATTCATAATCAAATGTAAATTTGATTAACATACTGCACATTTTTCCTCACCATGACACACTTGCTGTAAGTTAGGTAGAATATACTGACAAGCATTCAAGTCAAGCATCCCACCCCACCCCAACCTCCTAAATAGTTACATATTTTATAGAGTATAATATTCATGTAGAGGAGCAAAAAACTCGTATTTAGAGTGCGGGTCCTGTATTGGTGTGAGTATGGGTCGTGTCGAGTGCACGGACGTGTGAGAGCGGTACTTTGATCTCCACACCTGCTCACGTGACAAGTCACTCCTTAATCCGGGTCCTCTTGATGAAGTCTCTCAACCTTTTGTTCTTTCTGCTAAATAATATCACCTTCCGCCCATATATCACATCAAATGTCTGCCTTGATCCTTTTGTGTTTGATTAAAAAAATAATAAAACTGAAATATGAGACGGGGATAAGAAAATTTAATTTAACAGACGCTAGCATTGAAATGAAAACCCCTACCGTCAAACCATTACCAGGTTTTGTTTTGTCCATATGCTTTTGTGTTCTTGATTAAGAGAAAAGTTTTAACAATGGAGTCAGAGATTTGTAAATAGGTATGGGGTTAATAGACTCACGATGTTGTTTAATAATGATCTCTAGAGTGAAGCAAATAATTAATAGAACACAAGGAAAACACAACGCACCTTAGGTACATTTATTAAGGTTTACAGACGCCGTCGATTGTGTTGATTTTAAATTTTCTCTTTTTCATCAAAGGTTTGCAAAGATGAACACTACCACGATAATCTGTCAGACAGAGACGTGAACAAGAGGATTTCCATCTTCAACTGGAGACTTCTGTACAAGTTATACAAACTAAAACCTGGCCTTTTCTTCAGATCTAGAACAGGGAGGGCGTCATCTATCACCCAGGAAAACGACGGTCTGCAAAAGTCTCCAGAATCGACAAATACACCGAAACAAGGCGAATCCCCGTATGTACCGTTACTGCCATATTTGTTTACTTCTAGCCACCTATTGACTAACGATGAAAACGAGGCTCCAAAGGTCAAGAGAAACATTGGGCGATGGAGGAACACGAACTGGATCTACTCTATACGCCCAGAGAGACGTAGATTCAGCAGCCCTTACAGAAAGAAATAGCTACAGTACCAGCCATTGAAAAACTAACAAAAGTACATTTATAGTATATGTATCCCCATTACTCCCCACATTCTCACATTTATGGAGATAGTTTGAGCATCTGTGAAAAAAATTTGGAACTTCATTGTATTATCCTTAACATATATTTTGTATATCATTGTAAGCATGAATAAACAACGAAGTTAAATCGGTAACATGTGTTAATTTAAACACTATTGTAAATACACTGCTTTCACTGCTATATCTATGGCACGACATATTCACAAAAAAGAGCTTAAACTATATATAGTTTTACAGACTTACAGTTTATAAAATAGGTTTATTTAATACAATCCATAAACCTACATGAAGTTTACTGTGGAACTATGTTTAGCTCATTTTTGTGAAAGTGGTGTGCCATATATATAGGGGGATAATGCTTTACAAGCTTTAACAATTTATAAGTTGTCTATTACTCATTAGTACATGATTGTAATTGCCTTTCTCAGTGAACATGAATCTGTGCTGCTCATGTTTAATCCATGACGTTGACAAAGATTTTTATAAAAGTAAATTCACTTTATTAGTCATTCCATGCAAGTAATTTTAAGATGTATGAGTATTAATCCGGTAATATCTTAATACTTTTAATATTACTAATGCCACCAAAATCCAGGAAACAAAATAAAAAAAGTTAATACTGACGTCAGAATGCAATTTCTTTTTCTTGTTGCATTGTCGTCAGATAAAGGGGGGAGGGGGTGTAAGAAGAAAATGTCATAGTCCAACGTGATTCTGCAGAGCGCAAAATCGTGACGCGGAGATGCTAAACCCAAGTCAACATCCATAGTTGTTTATTTACAAAGTGACTTTCTGCATTAAAGTTAAAAGTAACGGATTTCTTACATCACCCCTTCCTTACGAAAACCGCCCGCATTAATAATCCCTAAAAGCAAAAATAATGAATACTGCATAGCTTGTGAGTCATTTGTATTTAATTTAATATAACAATTCGTTGTGTTACCCGTTGCTAAGTGTGTTGCTAACGCTGAGGGTAATAGAACGGATTATCAACTGCGTCTAAACCAATCAGATTTCAGTATTTAACATGAAAGTATAATAAAAATTTTTGCTATACTTTCATGTTAAATACTGAAATCTGATTGGTTTAGACGAAGTTCATAGTCTGTTCTATTACCCTAAGCGTTAGCAACACACTTACCAACGGGTAACATTATATAAATAGTGCCTGTTTGGGAGGGTAACAGTTGAAATTGACACCCCGAGAAAACCATTGTCAACCGACGCGAACAGTTGAAATTGACACCCCGAGAAAACCATTGTCAACCGACGCGAAGCGGAGGTTGACAATAGTTTTCTCGGGGTGTCAATTTCAACTGTTATCCTCCCAAACAGGCACTATTTATTTTGTTATACTGAATGTCTTTATTTTAAAGAAAACATCACTGCTTTTAGATAGGAATAAAGTGAATTCTAAGGCGAACCGTACGCGCATGATTTTCGCGCATGTAACAATTCGTAATGCTGAGGGTAATAGAACAGATTATGAACTTCGTCTAAACCAATCAGATTTCAGTATTTAACATGAAAGTATAGCAATACGAATTCTCGGGGTGTCAATTTCAACTGTTACCCTCCCAAACAGGCACTATTTATATAATGTTTGCTTATCTATTTGCTTACTGTAACTCATTTTTTAAAGATAGACACTAGTAAATAAATTGATCAACGTAAGCTGATGTTTTATTTTTCCACCAAAGTGCGCTAATCATTGCAAATTTTGACATTAATTCTCATGAATACTGTCATGCTGTGAATTTTGAATTCACCGGGTGGCAGTTTTAAATTTTGTATTTACTGCCACCCGGTAAATCCAAAATTAACAAAATGACAAAACAACAGCATGACCACTGACTGAACAAAGTCATTTGGTATCATTAGATTTTTTTGGGACCGAGCCGTGAAACATGCATTAACTTTTAATTTTAAATGCATCATCTTATAATCATCTTGTTTTTAAGCGTCCATACTATTATCATGAAAAACAATACGCTATTAATCGACAGCTTCTTTTATCTTGTATTATCTTATCAGTAAACGAAAACAAGACTGGGGCTTTGTATATATTACCTCTGCATCTCGCTTGTATCTTAACCGCTTATACCTAAATTTTGGTTAAACATTCAATTCTCCCAAAATAACATATTTACGCATAAAAATGAAAAAAAAACATATAAATTTAAAGACTTTGATCTTTAATCGTGTCTAGTTCCATTTACTGATCTTATCAATTGCAGTACAACAATCAAATAAGTTAACAAGCTCTTAGAGTGTGTATATTCGATTTACTTCTTCGTGATGTGAATCAATTTCAAATCCATCTGGAATTGAGAAAACAATATTTAGTGTTCATATAACAATTTAAACGGAACAGTTATTAATTTTTTTTAAATGACATATCAATTAGTATTTCTACGATAGCACAAAAAAATAATGTATAAAATTTAGGATTTTTTCAATTGTTCACAAGATAGTATTTTCTAAATATCGATGCACATATTAATGTTAAATGAATAATCCCCGTGGAAAAAATAAAATAGAGATTGCAGAACATCATCCTTGATGTCCCTTATATTACCTGCTTTTATCTGGTGCAACTCCCACTGACGGTGACACGCACATGTTGCGACATAGGGTGAGACACTGTTGTCTGTTTTTACCACGTATCAAAAACACCAAGCTCAACGCTTTTACCTGAAATTATAATGTTCCCGTGATACTAAACAACGTTATTCTGTTGTGAATATATATACTTGTATATTGTTCATGGATATATACTTGTATATTGTTCATGGGTAGTCAAAGTTATTTGTAATTAATATCCTACAAGGTAAAATTGCTATGCGTGTTGGACATATGTTGAGAATAAGTTGCAGTTTTAGCTATCTGTAATCAGAGTTATAGGTACTAGTATCATGTCCAAATACAAAATATCAACATTAATGGGATTTAAAACGAGTTGAGAGAAAATTTTATTTTTTATTTTTTATATTAACAATGAATTACTTGGGTATTTTGAATGTTTGACCAAACTGTTAATGTTAGAAGTCAAGTTATAAGAGATACAGAGGTAAGAATTCATTGTTATGTAGAGCTCGAGTCATATCTGTTTACAAATAATGTAAGATAAGAAATAACCTTTTCTTTGACAAAATGACAAAATCTTTGTCAAAAATATATGAATGAACTTTGTTTTGTATAAATCTAAAATCCTTGAAATTTAAAATAAAAAACCTAAATCCTAAAGATACGAAAAAAGAACGACCTAGCTATATTTCACAAAAGCAAAAAAAAAAAAAAAAAATCATGGACACAAATATAACATCAAATTTTAAGCTACAAAATAATGTCTTTTTAAAGGATAAGAAGACAAAATTAACATAATTCAGAGGTAAGACATTCAAAAATTAAATATATATTTCGATGATATGCATAAAAAGGTTTTTACCTATATTAGGACATTATGTTTTAACTTCAACGTCTAGATATATATGTGTATATATATGTTAAACATATGTTACAACAAACGAACACGTATATTCTACATATATAACCCGAGGGTGTTTTATAACTATATATATATATATATATATATATATATATATATATATATATATATATATATATCCCAGGCTTAGGGCAAATTACATTGTAAAGTAATGCATTAAATTAACATTACTTCATGAATTTGGGCATTACATTACCATTACCATTGCCTACTTTTTCTTGAAGTTACGCATTACCATTACAAATGTACTTTGTGAAAAGTCAAAAATATGTTTTTTAAAAAATAAAGCTAATAAGAGTTTTTGCAAATGTTTCAAATATATTACATGTATATATATATATTTACGGTCAGATATAGTATAAAGGTACTGAAGAATGAAGTATTTTACCTCAATAAATATATATATTCACAGTCGGATATAGCAAATAGGTACTGAAGAATGAAGTATTTTACCTCAATAAATATATATATTCACCGTCAGATATTGTAAAAAGGTACTGAAGAATGAAGTATTTTACCTCAATAAATATATATATTCACCGTCAGATATTGTAAATAGGTACTGAAGAATGAAGTATTTTACCTCAATAAATATATATATTCACCGTCAGATATTGTAAAAAGGTACTGAAGAATGAAGTATTTTACCTCAATAAATATATATATTCACCGTCAGATATTGTAAATAGGTACTGAAGAATGAAGTATTTTACCTCAATAAATATATATATTCACCGTCAGATATTGTAAAAAGG
The DNA here is from genome assembly GCF_963853765.1 of Magallana gigas. Classification (NCBI taxonomy): domain Eukaryota; kingdom Metazoa; phylum Mollusca; class Bivalvia; order Ostreida; family Ostreidae; genus Magallana; species Magallana gigas. The sequence goes on along the minus strand of NC_088855.1, from coordinate 3,116,499 downwards.
TACTGAAGAATGAAGTATTTTACCTCAATAAATATATATATGATTTCTTTCGTTTGAGGGACGAATTAGACAGAAATCAATTTCTACTTGGTATAATAATGAATTAATTATCCGGATATATAAGGTTTTCATTCGAATACCTGTTTGTGTCACCTGGTTCTTAAGAACCGGTTTATTAGCAAGGCTATATAAAGAATTACTCAGGTGTTAAATACCAGTTTAGGACGACACGTACAGCGGAAAGTTTAAATTCGGCATGCAGAACGAGGAGATGTCGGGCGGGGCTCAGGCAGACATGCTACAAGCCATTCTCAACAAAATGAATGAACAGAAAATGGACATGGAGAATACTATGGCAATGCAACTTGATAATTTTAAAAGAGAATTACAGGGGGCAACTTCCTCCGTATCGTCTGAAGTGAAGAAGTTAAAGTCAGAACAAGCGATAGTCTGGAAACATCCAGGTAACAAAGATCAATTTGAACATAACGAGAAGATTATTGATACGTTGACGCAGGCTTCATGGGCCTTGAATAACAATAAATATGATTATTGCAAGGAACTTATTCATGAATCAGTTGAACTTTGTAATAAACGTAACAAACTTATCAAAATGGCTGATGCATCACCTTGTGGGTGGAGTACAGTGAAAAATTATGTAACCAATCCATTGGCTGATGATTCGGATGACGAAAAACGAATGTTTAAAGCGGAAAATAAAGCCATGAAAGAAAAGAAAGAAAAGGAGAAGCAAAAAGAAAAACTGAAATCTAAGAGTAGCTATTCTAATGTTAGGAGCAGTGCTCCTTATTTTCCTTTTCCAGCTAGACAGCCTTTTCGTGGCCCAACGCCCTTTGGCTTCCCCATCATGCCAGCTGCATCCAGATTTCCCATTGGCTGTTTCCACTGCGGAAAACCCAATCACCAAAGAAAAGAATGCCCGGAGCTTAAGTCCGCTAAATAGAGAGGCTAAACAGTCTAAAGAATCATCTTTGATAAAAGATAAGTATTATGATGGAAAAAGTTGTGTTGATGAGTTTAACGAATGCTATGAGTATAAAGAAGGTGGCAAAGTCTCTGTTAGAGGGCGATTAAAATCAAATATTGAATTTTGGAAATGCATTGATGCTTGTCATTATATCATAGATACTATTCAGGATGGTTATAAAATACCTTTTTATTCTTTACCACAGCAGAGCTTTTCGCATAATAATAAATCTGCTTTACAGGAAGATGTTTTCGTACAGGGAGCAATAATGGAGCTATTAGAAAACGGTTTGATATCCGAACAAAATACAGAGTTTTTGGTTACTAATCCTCTTTCTGTTTCAGTGAACTCCAGTGGGAAAAGAAGGCTTATATTAGATTTAAGGGAAGTTAATAAGCATGTATGGAAACAGTCTGTGAAATATGACGATATAAGAACCGCTCTTATGTATACAAATAAAAATAGTTGGTGTTTTAAATTTGACATCACAAGTGCATATCACCATGTAGATATTTTTCCTGACCATAGAAAATATTTAGGATTTTCATGGAAATTTGGTGTTCAAGATCGATATTTCTGTTTTAATGTTTTGCCATTTGGTCTCACATCTGCGCCATATATTTTTACTAAACTCACATCTGCGCCATATATTTTTACTAAACTCACACGATCCTTAGTTAAGAAATGGCGTAGAGAAGGTAAAACTGTACTTATGTATTTAGATGATGGGTTTGGCTGCCATAGTAAGTATGACGAAGCATGCAAAATATCCAAAGAGGTACAGTATGATTTAGTTTGTTCAGGTTTTGTGCCTAAAGTGGAAAAGTCCATGTGGATCCCTTGTCAAGTTATCGAGTATCTTGGTGTTGTTTTGGATTGTAATATGGGGAAAATTTACATTCCTGAAAAGCGTGTATTTAAGATTCAAAAAACAATTTTCAAAATTGAGCATTTTATGAACCAGAATTGCAGAATAAAGGTAAGACGACTAGCAAGTTAAGTTGGACAAATCATATCTATGTCTGTTGTTATCGGAAGTGTAGCCCAGTTAATGACCAAATGTCTTAGTATTGACATTGTGTCTGCTCCAACATGGAATAGCATGATTTTAATTTCTGAGGAAAGTAAAAAACAGATAAGTTTCTGGAAATCGTCTTTAGATATGTTGAATAGAAGGGATATGAAAGTTAAACCAAGTTCTAATCTGGTAGTGTACACAGATGCAAGTGATACTGGTTATGGCGGTTATTGCGTACGGACAGGTAAAAATGTTTCTCATGGTTTATGGGAAGAATCTGAGAGAATTATGAGTTCCACATGGAGAGAATTGGCCGCGGTGAATAGAGTTCTTCGGTCATTTGTACAATTTCTCAAAGGTGAGAATATAAAATGGTTTACAGACAACGCAAATGTTGTTTCCATTGTTCAAAAAGGGAGTATGAAAAATAACTTACAAGATCTTGCAATGAACATTTTTCAAATTTGTTTAGAATATAAGATTGGTATTGAAATTGAATGGATACCAAGAGAACTCAATGAGCAAGCAGATTATTTGAGCAGAATTGTCGACTTTGATGATTGGGGTATCGTGAAAACTGTTTTTGAAGACCTATCACGGGAATGGGGTCCGTATGATATTGATTTATTTGCTTGTGATTACAATGCAAAGGTAGATAAATTTTGTTCCAGGTATTGGAATCCTTTTACGTATGCAGTTGATGCATTTACTATTAATTGGACAGGTTTGAATGCATGGATCGTACCGCCATTTTATCTTATTCCAAGAGTTTTGGAGAATTTGAACGAATGCAAAGGATATGGAACATTAGTAGCTCCGCTATGGGAATCATCAGCCTTTTGGCCAATTTTAATTTCTGAAGTTTACAGGTCACATATTGTAGATTGGAAGGATCTTCCAGTAGCAAAGGAGTTTTACACACGTGGTAAACTCGGATCTGGTATTTTTGGTAAAGAAGATTTAAAGTTTAGAATGCTTGCATTTGTTTTTGATTTCAGAGTTTGATTTCAAAATTGTTTTTTGGCAGTTTTAAATTCTTCAAAATAAACAAATTTATTGATTAATTGGGAATTATTTCCCATAAACTTGTATGAGAAATATCAGGCAATTTGCGCTATGTTGTAATAGAGATAAATATTTTATCACTATGGATTTACTGAAGTTTCTTTCACCACATTTGTGGTTTGCCATTTGGCAAGTTTGGTTTTTTATCAAACTGATATCTTCATTTCTGAAGAAAATGTGCTGAATATCTTAATTAAGCTGATATGTAGATATAAGTATATGTATTTTTATACATATCCGGTAGATAATTTCAAAGCGAAAAAATATTTATTGGTGTTCCTTTACAAATTTGTTTTTTCAGGTATTTGAAAGAGATTTGATTCAGTTGCCTTCAAAGTTGCGTGAAAAGGTGTATGCACTTCCTGGGATTATGCAAGCGTCACGAGCGGATTCAACTATAAACAAATATTGTAACAGTTTCCTGAGATTTAAGAAGTGGGCAAAAGAACAAGGAATCGAGGAAAGTGAATTATTTCCTTCAAAACCTTTACATGTATCTATTTATTTAGCATGCTTGGTTCAACGGGCAAACTCTCCATCCCCTATTGTTGACGCATTCTATGGAATCAAATGGGCTCATGATCTTGTGGGATTCAATTCTCCGACTGACAATCAGTTTGTTAAAAACATTATGGAAGGTGGGAAACGTATAGTGGCAAAACCTGTTCAAAAGAAAGAACCAATAACTGTTGAAAATTTACGTTGTATGTATTTGAAACTGTTTGAATGTAATAATCTTTATAATCAAAGAATCATTTGTATGGTCTTGTTGGCATTCGCTGGATTTTTACGTAGCAGCGAACTCATAAATATCAAGAGATCTGATATTCAATTTTTACCTGATCATATTGAAATATTCATCGAGTCTAGTAAGACTGATATCTACAGAGACGGTACAAGAGTTGTTATAGCAAGAACATTTTCATATATGTGTCCTGTTTCTAATTTTGAATTGTATCTTCGTTTAGCTGGGATTCAAGACGATTCAGAGGAATATGTATTTTGTGCTATTTCGAAATCGGGAAGTGGTTACCGGTTGCGTAATCGTGAAAAGCCTCTGTCTTACACCAGGGTTCGTGAATTATTCATCGAAGCATTTACAGGAATTGTAGATAACATCAAAGTTTATGGACTTCACAGTTTGCGGTCAGGTGGAGCGACTGCGTCGGCAGTGAGGGGAATTCCGGACAGGATATTCAAGAGACATGGACGTTGGCGTTCGGAATCTGCTAAGGATGGATATGTCCAGGATCCGCTTAGTGAACGTTTAAGTGTTTCCAAAGAACTTGGTTTATAATAGTTGTAATCATGTTGTTTATTGATTATATTGTATTTTTTTTTTGTATTGATTTTTCTGAATATATATGAAGTTGGATTACGTTATTATATCCTATATTAATAGTAGCATTTGTTCCCCGTTCTTTATATTTACATAGCTGCAGCGTGTCGTTGCTAATTCCACACAATGTGTTGTTATTTACTAGTATCATAGTATTCAGCTTTCATTTGGAAGGTAATGAATGGATTTAAAGGAGAAATATGATTTCTTTCGTTTGAGGGACGAATTAGACAGAAATCAATTTCTACTTGGTATAATAATGAATTAATTATCCGGATATATAAGGTTTTCATTCGAATACCTGTTTGTGTCACCTGGTTCTTAAGAACCGGTTTATTAGCAAGGCTATATAAAGAATTACTCAGGTGTTAAATACCAGTTTAGGACGACACGTACAGCGGAAAGTTTAAATTTTCAGAATTGTTTTATTAAAATCAATAAATCATGTGATCCAATTTTATGCCATAATTATGTGTGTGTACATTTAATATGCCAAATATTAAATAGCTGCAGCGTGTCGTTGCTAATTCCACACAATGTGTTGTTATTTACTAGTATCATAGTATTCAGCTTTCATTTGGAAGGTAATGAATGGATTTAAAGGAGAAATATTCACCGTCAGATATTGTAAATAGGTACTGAAGAATGAAGTATTTTACCTCAATAAATATATATATTCACCGTCAGATATTGTAAATACAATGTAGGTACTGAAGAATGAAGTATTTTACCTCAATAAACATAGTCGTTAAAGCAAGAACAATGATGCTCAACGAATGATACAGCAACTTTTCCTTCAGTGCAGCGTAACAACCCTGAAAATACAAAAGTGGAATAAGCTGAATAAAATATGTTACAACAAAAAAATTAAAAGGGACAATAATCAAAATTTGGTAGCGGGCCAGTCGTAATATTTTTTGAACTATCAAACATTTACACATCTCTTTAACATTTTAGCCAAACTTGAACGACCATACATATTTTTAAATAGTCGACCAAAATACTGTTGGTTGACAAAAATTGGTCAAAATTCCTTTTATTATAAATAGAGGACATATATCTGCTCAGCGGTAGAACAAAAGATTTTTTACCCCTATTTGTATTTGTTGTCATTACCTTTATTGTACCAAAACAACCAAAAACGACCCCCTAATAACAACTAAACAAAAACACCACACGAATATCTGGGACGAGATTTAGAAAAGGACAACATTTACAATTTGTTACCATGGTAACAGGTATGAAAGATGGACAAATTATTTGACTGAATTATGTATTACTGATTCTGGCTTTTGTCTAGATGACTGATGTGTGATATAGATTTAATACCTTGTTTTTTTTTTTTTAATTTTGCAAAAACGAAAAAAATAAATAGAAAATACGTAGCTTTCAGAAAAACTTAACTCTTAAAATGTTATATTTTTTGATCATATATATGTAGTCTTTTCACTTAAAAATTGTATAACCTTTGTATTGTATGTTCCTGGGTTAACGCTTGCATGACATGCAGTTGGAGCAGAGGTATAATTGTATTTGTTAATATTGAGGCAGCAGGTCTTTGGGATTTGTGAACTAGTTGCTTGACAGCTTCCTGAAGTCGTACACCAAGACGTACCATCGAAATCATTCGTTGTTGATATTACAGGATTAACTCCACAACAGCCAAGCTTTGAAAAGCAGGAATAAATATGAACTACATGTTATTACATGTATTAGTGCCTAAAATATCCCCAACAGAAAGAACTGTGCGATCAACTCAAAACGATACGATTCAATTTACCGTCAAAAACAAGTAATTCCAAGCATTAGATATGGGATAGCTGCTTGTAGTCCCGTCATCTAAATAATAAGACTGCAATATTGACAACATTTTTCCTTGCATATCCGTCTCTACCTACAAATAATGATTTAAGGTTAAATAAAAATAGTCAATTATGTTCTAAGTAGGATTAATATTGACACAATTTTGTGTCTGTGTGTGTGGGTTTTTTAAAATTGTTTATCCCAATTTAAGGATAATACAGGTATTTAAATTCATATTTCGCTTTATGAATTTTTGAGATGATTGACAGTTTGTTATTGTTATTGTCATTTTTCATTTACTAAATGCATTTGATCAAATCTGTAAAACATACCTCGTTTTTCATTGTGAACCACAAAGCTATGACAACAATCTTCATAAGAAGTAAAATCAAAACAAAAACGGCATACTGAAATGGGAAAGACATCACTATTTATAAGTAACATCTAATTTTTATGGTGTTCCGATGGGGCCACTTCGACCGACCTTTGCACTTTCGCCTTTAGGTCGAGATGCAAGAGTGCGAAGTTGCGAAGGCGAAAGTGCGACGGTGCAACGGCGAAAGAGCGAAAGTGCGAAGATGCGACGACGAAGCGCAAAGCTGCGAAAGCGAAATGTGTTCGGAATGTTTTCTTTATAGTTGCTAAGTATGTAATAAATCCAGAGGTGCTCGAATGAAAGTTCACAAGACTTCACCGAGATTTGTTCAGTTCCTGTGAAATTTCGAGCGGAAGTATAAGTGTTTTGATAATATTCTCAAAATACGTACTAAGTGCTGGTCGTTTTTCATATCATATCCTACTTGGATTTATGTTAAAACATGAAAATCGTTTAAGATGTACATGTATGTCTTATTTCACCATATATCGGTTATTTATATTAAACGATAATATTCAGAACAGAGTTATCGTTCGTGTTCAACCACGTGTAGAGTGGTTGATAATATAAACATCGGATTGCTAAATAAAATCATAGCCATGTTTGATGCTTGTGGTGTGCAATACCATGTTTTTAGAAAAATAATGGGTGTCTGTTTTGCATAAAAACTTGGTATATCGAGCCATTTTCAAGGAACATTCTGCATAAAATAGTACAGTCTGTTTCACTATTGGTGCTATTACTAGGTCATTTGCGGATCGAAAATTAACCCTCAGGGGTGATCTTTACTACGCATGTTAATTGTTGCAACAGCGGACAAAAACTTTTTTTTTTTGTATTGTCACATTTATTTCTAGAACTCATTTTCTCCACCAATTAATGACGATAAAGTTTAAAATCAATAAACCTCTAGGTTTTATATTTGACTACATTTATGAAATAGACTATAAACACGAGGCATGATTTTTACTGCGAAACTGAGAGGGCCAAATCAAATCACGTGATCTAAAATTTAAATGACAATTACATTCGCAGGGGTGCACATTTTGAAAGCATGTTTTCCCTTTTGTCTCCGACTACCGCCACATGAGTTGTCGATTTCTATTATTAAAGCTGAACACCGCTCGTAAATAGGCACTGTCAGCCATATTTCTCTTTAATCACTGCTGTCCCTACAACCCTTATATAAGAAACAGACCTCTAAACAGTTCAAAGTACTTCGCTGTAGTCTAAGGTCTCACCAGTGTGGACGTACATTTTGCCTCGCCGTGTTACCCGGTCGCGATGAAATTATCAAATTTTACGCACTTTTTGAAGCCAGGAGAATATTAATATCAAATTGGTCAATGCATTATTTACGAACACAAAATGAACATAAGATAAGAAAAAAATGCATAAAATCTAAAGACCACGAAAGGAATACTACATGTCGGCCACGAGGTTCAGGTGTGCAATCGGGTGTAACGAAATCGAAGGGTTTATATATCAGGTATCTGTGTGACGGTGCCTATTTACGAGCGGTGTTCAGCTTTAAGTTTATCGCTACACAACCCCTATATACATGTAAGACCGAGATCACTAGTCATGCTTCACCGCATTCAGGTTTTTCATTCACCCTAAACGTCACATTGAACGGACATATTTGCAGAAACGCGTTTGAACCAATACAATATGACAACCACTGCAAAATGGGAATTTCCCATGAAAGACGAAACAAAACAGACTTATAATCCAAGCACACTTATTTAAAAAAGCCCTCGATCGTCTTAGAACGTTTTCCTATATCGTACTAAAATAACTTTGCACAACCTCACACTGTAGCAGATCGTACAGTGACAGCATTGACGTGTTTTTGAAGAAACCTGTAAAAACAGTATTACATTGTTACTTTCTTGGATTTTACTTTTACTTATCTACTGTGTTGAATTTATTGCGACCGGAGTCAACAAAAAAATGCAGACGTTTTGCACTCTGTATGAACGACACACGTGTTCGATCATCGAACTTCGATGTGCACGAAAATAAGATAATGCACGACGTGGAAAGTCTTTCAAACAGTAAATTTTCTTTTAATTAATATGTTTTATTGATTGCAGTTTCCTTTTTACAAACATATTACTGCTATGTGTATTCTATCATTGAGAAGTCCGTGTAACCCGAGACGTGTTCAGCAGAGAGAGCGCTCGCGAGAAGTTGTGTTGCGGGTAAAGGGCATATTTATGGGCAGCGGAAAGGGCAAAAACTACATTTTTACAAAATCAACGATAAACTAAATTCAGCAATCTAAAATAATATTATCAATGGCCATAGGTGCAAAACCAACATTCTTCTCTGCAAAATAAATGTACATAAAATCAACCAAAGATATCTAAATACAAATCAAACACAAAAAGTAAAACCAACAGACATAAATGTAAAACGAACATACATCAACATGAAACAAGCGGACGCACAAATAAACGCCCCGAGATGTTGATATATTTATTATGATTTATTAAAAATTATAAATATTATTTTGATGACCTGTTTATACTCGTACATTTGTTCGAAATATTCATATTCAGATAAAAACATATGCATAATCAACTATCGTACAGTCTTCTATAAACAAAAACAAAAACAAAAAAAACGCCATTTTATTGTTATCCATCAGGCACGTAGCATCGATTTTGAAAGTGTAGGGGGGGGAGCAGTCTCATCCAAAAAATCTTGACAAGCCAAAAAAAAAGGGGGAAGCCCCCCCCCCCCCCCCCCCCCCCCCGATGCTACGTGCCTGTCCATAAACATGATGATATACAAAAATCTGAAGGAAACATTTTCAAAATGCTACAAGACATACGTACATTGTAAATTAAAACTTTATAAAGTGCATGTATCAGAATACTTCACGCTTATCGACATGAATACTGCCATGTCTTATATTATTCAACCTACTTGTACAGGCAATGCATAAGAATGTAGAGAAATAAATCAAAGTTCGTTATAGAAAACAGTGTATGCATTAATTAATGCATATTTTGATGATAACAATTTATACAAAATGTCTACTTTAAGACTTTCCGTTTCCGTCAGGCTAAGGCATATCTGTATAGATAATAATAGCAAACCAAATATGCACGCCTCTATTCACGTAATGTCAGTCATATGTTGCATTTCGTATCACTTTAATTTTACTGGGTGGAAGTAATGCAAACTATACAACTTGACATCTTTGTCAATTTTGTATTTACTGTCATCCGGTAAATTAAAAATTTACAAAAAAAAAAAAAAAAAAAAAGATTGGAATAGAAATAAAATTGTTAACGATTAGGTTTGATTTAGTTTGACTTTTGCTATAAGAATTTAAATTTTTTGATTAAATTTATATTATATTAATTTTATAAGACTGGTGAAAATCGTCGTTAAATAGTGGATGCAGGGGAGGGGGGAGTAATGTAAAGCTCAAGCAGATAGTTTATGTAATTAAATAATGATCCCCAAAATAGAGCTATGCTAACTATATAATATTATACATTGGTAATTACATTAACATTCCCGAATTTTTCATAATAAATACTATAGTCTGTCCCAAGATATTTTTGCCGCATATTTTCTTAAATTATTCAATATTTATAAATACCTCTTGGTTCAGACGATGTTCATTCAATAGTATGAAAAAATCCCAAGATTTCCCCTTTGAAACGCTCCCTCTAGCTCGTCGGGTATCAGTACAGGGCTAAAAATAAAAAGTCTACGAGGTTTTTCCATTGCCAAGGAGATGAAGACGCCCGGATGATAACGTTGAAAAATTGCGCGAGGGGTCCCGAGTATTTCCGAATGGAGAAAAGATGTCAACATTCCCCATTATAAATCTCCGTAGGAAATCTGTTTTCGTTCATGTGAATTTTTACGAGGGAAAAATGATAATGTGTGAATAAAGTTATCTTGGGAATTTTCCCTTTCATCGATTTTAATTGCACTTCAGTCACAGGTATGTGTATTTTTATTAAAAATCGTTCAAATATGCAGCATAAATATCTTGGGACAGATTATAATACAGGTAATTCTCAAGTGAATGACAGGCTATGATTGTTATCACAACACAATTCACACCTCTTGTTCTGAACGATATAAAACGTTATGGCTTCATAAAATTAATAAATAAAAATCCTAATCCAGCACGCACGCTGTCTTGACCGTGCATGCATAAAAGCAAGCACTGTTTCAATGGGTTTTTTTTTTAAATTTCAATTCTTGTATAGGTAATAAATAATTTCAGAGGAATAATAATACGAGAAAAGTATCTTAACACAGTAAGATGTTTCGCTCCGAGGCAGGTGCGAAACATCTCAGGGCGAAACAGAATAGGTGCGAACCATCCCGGATTCCAATAATCGATGACGCATATTGCTTTCCAAAAAAACGCCACCTGGCGTTTATTTGTGCGTCCGCTTGTTTCATGTTGATGTATGTTCATTTTACATTTATGTCTGTTGGTTTTACTTTTTGTGTTTGATTTGTATTTAGATATCTTTGGTTGATTTTATGTACATTTATTTTGCAAAGAAGACTGTTGGTTTTGCACTTATGGTCAATGATAATATTATTTTAGATTGCTGAATTTAGTTTATCGTTGATTTTGTAAAAATGTATTTTTTGCCCTTTCCGCTGCCCATACATATTGGCGCTCGCTCTGTTGAACACGTCTCAGAATGCCTCGATCAGAAAAGCAACCGACCGTAAGTTATATTCCCTAGTGGCTGTAGAAGAGCGATCGAAACTAATATGGCGACCAAATGCTTAATGAGTTCGTGTCAACTTTAATATATTAATATTTTAAGTTGTCGTAAATATAGTCAATGAAAACAGTTAGTATATTAATCATTCAATAATTCAAATTCATGAAAGAAATTGAAACAGTCATGCGTTCGTGATTTTTTTAGACCAATCAATATTTTGAATCTTTAATAAAAGTATAACTTTCCACCAAACGTCATCAGTCGGCGGTTTGTAATTTCACGGGAAGACCTAAGCCTTATCTGAACATCACCGAAACGTTTCAGTGCACGTACAATAACGCTGTAGCTAACTGTTATTTAACAGCTCTTTTCTAAGACGGAATGAAAACTAGGCTGAGGAAAATTAGAAAGTCAACTTGTTTTGGCATAAAATAACTAAATGTGAAAACTGAACGACGACATGATAACCTCTCATATATCTTTTTATTAATATAAGTACAAGAGACGAATTATGATTCCTAAATTCAGAAAGGTGGTGCAAAAGTACCTTATACAACGCCTAAAACTTTAGTCCTCTACAGCTGCAAACGAATATAGGACAATTTTGATCTCGTGGAAATCGTGAGTATTCTTGATTTGATCGTGAATTTTCCATTGATAGATTGCTTTTTCTGACAACCCCCCCCCCCCCCCAAAAAAAAAAATAAAAAAAAATCGGAGTTTGTGTCCAATGAGTTGACACAACTTGACCATGCAAGAGAAATTTTAAAATAAATGCATAAATTATTAATTGTTTATTTTGGATTAGATATTTTGATCCTGGGAAGACGATTAAAACTATGGAAGCTTGTTCAACAATCCAGTACAGGATTATTCAGTCGGTCTCTCCAGTGATACATGTACTTTTACTATTAAACAACTTTTAAATTTCCTCAAAATTTAGACCTTAAACCAAATTTATGATATCAAGTGTTAACATTGATTTTAATTTATTATAGTTTTTTCATTATTTAAACATTAATGGGTGATAATTTTAATTTGTATGGTATATATCTAATTCGTTTAAAAACTCACGTGATCTTATGGCCTTATCCTAATTTTGTATAGTTATGATTACATGAATACATATTTCATAATTAAGAAGACATTTTCTTAACTTTTACATGTAGTAGTAGATTTATAAAAGTATCAAGTGTGTATCATTTACAAAATAATTGCCTTGCCATAGATTAATACTGACCTGAAGTAGAATGAACTTTTTTTTTAAATATGCTCCAGCGATACCAAGTCCAAACGCCCCCAATGTGAGTACTATTCCAATTACGATAAGAATAATAGAGACAGCTGTGACCATGTCAACTGCTTGAACGGAATCCAATTCCAGAAGGGGTTTGATGTTTTCTGAATTGATCTTTGACAATTCATTTAAAGCTTGGGCCCCAACGGTAACCAACCCTAATCCCAGGAACTGAAAAAGTAAGGTTATAGTGTAAAATAAAACTAAAAGTTTGACTTCATCAAAACCATACAATTGAAAAATAAATGTTTCTGAACCCTTCTAAGACATATATTGCTCAATTTTTGCTATAATGCAACCCTCCTCCTGACAAATGCAATATTGTAATGATAATTGATATACCATGTAAGAGTAAAAGAATATTAGAGTACTTACTACAAGAACTGCATTGATTATCAAAAACGCTATCCCAAATATTCCGAATTGTTTGAATGGGTCAAATGTTCCGCCTTGATCGGTAGCCATGATTACGTTAGCAGAATCTATATAATAAAATCAAGAATATACATTAATCTAAGAGACATTAACTTTATTTTTTTTATTAGTTTTAAAATTGTTGAAATTCATATATTCAAAATAAGAGACTAAATATATCCATTGTATACAGAATTAAAAGTTAAGATACAAAAATGTAAAGAGAGCTCGTTCTGTCTGTAAATTTAAACAAGTACATATTATAAAATCAACACTGTTGATTCTATTGGATTTCCTTCCAAAATATCAACAGTAACTGTTAATCTCCACTATGTGCACTCTCTTGTGATATAGAGTGCAATCTTCCGCCAGATGTCGCCCTACCCCAAGCTTCGGCTTACACGTCTGTCAACGCCAGGCAATACTGTAATGTGGTTATTTACACTGGTGGTTAAGTACGGGTTTTCTATGATCAAACAATACGTGTGGGTATTAAATACGCGGATGCGTGATACATGTATACCACTCTAAAATGTTGAGGTTTTACTATACGCGCGGGGGTATTTTAAAAGTGGTTTTAGGCCTACCGCGTAACTAGTGTAAATTTCCCCCACGCGTAAATAACCACTTTACAGTAGTCTGTACCATGATCAAAACAGGCATGGCGAGTACGTGTATTGATGTTTTGATTCTCCGGCATGATAAGCTTAAGGAAGAATATGAACAAGCAAAGACTTCGTGGGCAAGTTTTTAAAAAAAAAATGACATAGGGGATGGCATTGCTGCTGATTTTTATAAAATCAACAATGAATCGGGAGCGTCGAAAAACTGCTTTTCCAAAACTATTTAAAAGTCTGCCAAACTATATCATGTGATCAGATTTTTATTTTATATTTTAACCTCCATTAAATAGTTTAATGGCTACTTTGAAATAAAAATGTGTAGAGGCGTTAAAAGATTTACATTGAATTACTTATAATCGTACTTATATATTAAAGAATACACAACAACCATTTCATTTACATTTAGCGTATTGTTTCAGTTTGTACAAGAACCTTGTACAGTGGTCGTTAACAATGATGTAAGCGATGCTGGCTTAGACGAAAGATGGTTAGGTGAAAGAATGCCATAGTGTGGTGGAAAACACTTATGTCTATTAGTTCATCAAACAAATGACAAGTTCGGTGAAAAAGCAAACTTCTTGAACAATTGTCGATACTGTCAACAAACAAGCCCAATCTTTAGATTTATAAGATACATCATTAAATGTGAGGGATGTGGCAACATGACTGTTAAAGTGTAAGCATTGAGGAAACAAAGAGAACTGAGAGGAGGGGGTTACCTCAGAAACTTCGATTTCTTTGATTTATTTTATGCCAAACATAATTTAAGATGTACTTAAAACAAAGGTGGACTACCTGATTATTAAAAATTGCAAAGGACCTAGCACATGAGTTGTCAATAAATTTAGACCTAATGATAAAGCACGTTATTATTTTTTTAAATATACATAGTAAAAATACGTTACATTGCAGACGTTTGATAAGAAAAACGTTCTTCTTAGTAGTAAGACCTGTACCTAGTATCCAGGTGATTAAAGACATTTTCAAACGGGTTGAACTTAAGAATAATATACTATTACATGTATATGAACAAACTATTCCAATATTCCTATATGAAATCACAACTAGTAACATTGAATTTATTGGTCATCTTGGATAAAACATATTCACAGACAGATAAATTGGGGAATAAAATAACACAGTGTAATGTTTATACATACCATTATGAAAATTTTACCAATTTAAATACACCATTTAAAATTCCTGCTTAAATATGTTTCTTTTCACTATAATCTATATTTTGCTTAAGTCTTTGTTTGCTTTTACAGATAACGAAATCATATCCCTGTATTTAAACCAGGCTTTTGAACAGTTGCAACTTATTTTTACAAACCTTTGCATTGTTGTTAGCGCATACCATAGAATAAAGTTCGTTACTATGTTGAACTTTTTAATTAATTTTTTCGTGAAATACCGGTAGTTATCGTTTGCTCACTCCAAATTCAGTCGTACAAAGGAAAACAGTGGTGTTCTAAATAGAAAACCATCATTTTCATATATTAAATATGTACTTGTCACAACAGTGACTAAGAAGTAAATGTATATCTCATTTATATGAAATTGTAATACGAAAGAAAACAGTCATGAAAAGATGTTTAGGGTTTATTTTAACAAGAATATTTGTATTACTCAGTTAAAAAAAATATCATAATACAATGATCCATGCTAATCATTTCATAACCATCAGTAATATATTAGAGTTTTCAAACTTACATAAGGACAAGCTGCGTCGACATTTTTTCGTTATCAGCTACCTATGCTGTTTGTTTTCCTTATCGATTTCTTATCGATTTTCCAATCGATGGCCACGGCAAAAAAGATATCCATTTTTCAAGATGATAAAGAGTGACATTTACCCTGAAAGTTCTATTTAATAAGACAAAATCTTTTTGCAAGAACGATGTCGAAATGACAATTTATTTTGAGAAATTGGAATTGAAAATGAAACAAAAGTCTCAGTAATAATTTACTTCCAAATTGATAGAATTTAAATTTGCTTTCCATTTTTTCTTCTTTGAATCCAAAATTTTGCATGCCCTTTAAAGAACCTCCTTCGTCTACTGCTTCTATCACACTAGTTGAGGTTTTTTTTTTAGAACAGTTTGTAAACAGTTCTAATTTTAATACTAAGATATCTGATAAATGAATCATTAAAATCACCAATATTTGGTTTTATTACCTAATCAAAGGGATTTTGTTGTTTTATTACAAATTAAATATTTGCGTCTATTTTGAACTGCCGGTCAATAGACTGCGATCTATTGGACCGCCAGTCAATAGACTGTGATCTATTGGACCGCCGGTCAATAGACTGAGATCTATTGGACCGGCAACGTATTTCATAACGCGGATATGTTAATGTTACATCCTTTCGATAGTTCTCAGGGAATGTATATTCCTTTACATAGACGCTGTTTTTAGTACTTGGTGAAACCAAATTCAATGTTATCAAAACGGAGTATCAAATAATTAATCAACAGTTTTAAAGCTTTATATAAGGTAAAAGACTATTTAAAATCTAATGGGTTGAAAACTCCCCCTTCTTTGTATAAACTAATACTAAATTGAGATGTTGTAATGCATAAAACAGGTGGTTTTGTGCATGTAAAAGATGAAAAAAAATCTGAGTATATTGCATAATGGCACGAAAGCTATCTGCAATATGCAAATTGTAAACCCCGAAAACTAAAAAAGGAATTAGGTAATAAAACAATTATTTAATGCTTGAACAGTCAATAGACCAGAATTTTCCCTTGGTGCAGGGAACAGCTCAGTATGATCTATTGCCCTCGGCCGTTGGCCTCGGGCAATAGATCATACTGAGCTGTTCCCTGCACCTCGGGAAAAATATTCTGGTCTATTGACTGCTCAAGCATTAAATAATTGTATATTATTAATCGATGAAGAATTTTTAAAAAGAGATTTCACAAAACAAAGACCAGTAAAGGCTTTGAATTTTTATGTTATATGTTTTAAGTGAAACGGAAAAAAATGTTTTGAACGAGAACAAGGTATTTCAGAGCGCCAAGGGACTTGGACACGATTTGAACTCAAGGTTTTATTATTCAGTTTTAAAACGTTTATAATGGTTAATATAAGTATTTTTAAGCATCCTTAAAATTTGGAAGATAAATATTGAGTTAAACCCAAGAAACAGAGTTTGAAGGTTTTTTATGTTTTGAAAACAAAGCTCGAGTCTTCTTATTGTTTACATATGTTTAATTAGTATAAGTTTTAATCAAATTTTGCTATTTCTGCATGTTGATAATATTATTAATGAACAATTTGAATCAGTTATCTTGTTTGCCACGGGTCTGTTTGTCAAATTAATGGTAATTCCTTACCTTAAATTATTTGTAAACAAATATAAGACTACGGCTTAATTGGAATAACAATAAATTCTTGCCTCTGTATCTCTCTTCTTACTTGACTACCTTGGTCAAATATTCAAAATGCGCTAGTAAACTATTTTCTTCGTAAAATTAAAAAAAAAAATACACATTTGATCTCAACACATGTCTATATGCCTTTACGAGTTTGACTCAATTGATGCATTAGTGGGTTATGTAAAAAGCATTTCATGATTGCTACCTTCATGTTCCGATTTCCGCTAAGAAAAGCATTGTTAAAACAAACTTGTCAAAATATATAATAATTGTAAAAGATAGATAGATAGATAGATGATAAATAGATACATCTGTAGATAGATAGATAGATAGATAGATGGTAGATAGATACATCTGTAGATAGATAGATAGATAGATAGATAGATAGATAGATAGATAGATAGATAGATAGATAGATAGATAGATAGATAGATAGATAGATAGATCGATCTGTAGATAGATAGATAGATAGATAGATAGATAGATAGATAGATAGATAGATAGATAGATAGATAGATAGATAGATACATCTGTAGATAGATAGATAGATAGATAGATAGATAGATAGATAGATAGATAGATAGATAGATAGATAGATGGATACATCTGTAGATAGATAGATAAATAGATAGATAGATAGATAGATAAATAGATTGTCTTTAACCAACAATGCTCTCTGGACACCTCAAATCCTTCCAGATATCACAGCATAACAGTCTTATTTTTCAAGATGATGGAATTGTCGAATATATTACCGACTGAAGATCATTTATATGTACATGTACTATACAAGTTAAATAATTTTGGCGTTTATAAGTATCAATCAAATATAAAACCTTTAATGATAAAATTTATTACCAACTGAAGATCATATACATGTATTATACAAGTTCAATAATTTTGGCGTTTATAAGAATCAATCAAATATAAAACCTTTCATGATAAAATTTTTTACCAACTGAAGATCATATACATGTATTATACAAGTTCAATAATTTCGGCGTTTATAAGTATCGATCAATCATATATAAAACGTTTAATGATATAATGTTTGAATTTAACAGTAGAGAAAACTCTTAATGTTTATTTGGACGCTGGACGCCTTCTTCCAGTCGTTGGTAGCGGTTTCCGCGCTTGCTGCGCAGGAAAATCACCAACAAAATCGTGGTGAATAAAACGCAGAAAAGCGTGGCAGCGACAGAGGAACCGACGATAAACGAGACGTGACTTGCAGAAACACCATGAAAATCAACAGTCTTTCCGGTTGCCATAGGGTCATCTTTGCCAAAGAAGTTTCCGTTGTCTGAGGATGCAGTTTTATCGTCTGTGTTTTGGGAGCTAGCGTGTTTAGACGCCAGCAGCGATTCCATGTTTAGGTTTGTGCCGTCGTTGACAATCCACCCAGCGACTGTCCCGTTAAATCCGTTAAACGTTGAGTCCACGGAGTAGAGCTGAGTCCATTCTTGTCCGTCATCGCTCACCAGGAAATCGGAAGTTTGGTTTGTTTCCAGAGGTGGTCTCATGAATGGGGGTCTGTGGACCGAAACATAGGGACTAGCAGGAATTGTAAGTGGCCTGGTACAGTACATCAGGTCGCACTCGTTCTCTGTTGTAGCTAGATGCTGGCTGTATCCAGGGGGACACGATTTAATGGTGTTAAGAGTCGTATCCAGTCCATTTGTGACTGGATTTCCGTTTTGACAACTGTAAAAACCAGCGAAAGGCATAGAATATTTCTCTCCGTTCTCAAAATCATTTGTCACACAGACGCTTAAGTCTTTTGCTGTCTTGATTGGGTAGAAGTATGGTGGACAATTTTTCTGCTGTGTAACTGAATTAGAGATGGTGTCTGAAAAGATGCCTCCAAATAGGAATCCAGTTGGAACTGCAAACTGTCCTTTTGCTGCACACCAGTAAGATGTAAATGTAGCTGAACCATAGACCGTTTCTTCGTGGCATTTCGACCAGAAAACCATATATTTCGAACACACCTTTCTTGTTTGAGTAAAACTTTCATGGTCAGTGAACAGAGGAGTAATATCAAATCCTTCAGGACAAGAAAAATCCCCTGTTAAGGGGTTCTTGCTTTCTAAGTTTTGACATACGTTAGGGATTTCACCTGACTCGTTGCAATGCTGAAACATGCCACCAAAAACCATCCCGGTAATGTTGTGAGAACAAGAGCCATCGTCTACATTGGCATAGTAATTAAAATTAGGCGAGTCACGGTCCGTGCAGCCTTTGTGAGTGTTGTACTTGTAATAAGCCTTGATTGCTTGGTCAATTTGAGAAGCTAGTTTATAAACAGTTGACACAGGGATGTTTGGGAAGAGTTTGGGCTGAATAAAAAAGGAAAGTGGATCTCCAGACCGGTCAACTGCTACAAGGTTGTCTTGGATTCCATCCACCCAGTCGTTGATGCTGAAATTGGCCGGTTTGTAGATAGGTCCACCATACGTGTTAACGGAGGAATGCGTGAGAGCGCTGTAGTATTTCTGCATCGTTGTACTATCAACCGTCCCAGTTCCACCAGCATGGAAAAGATCGGAGCTCGCAACTAAAGATAGCTGGTACCGATTGATGGAAGAATCCTTTAGTAAACTTCTAT
The DNA here is from genome assembly GCF_963853765.1 of Magallana gigas. NCBI lineage: Eukaryota > Metazoa > Mollusca > Bivalvia > Ostreida > Ostreidae > Magallana > Magallana gigas. The sequence continues at coordinate 3,096,864 of NC_088855.1, read as the reverse complement.
TAATGTGGTCAAGTTTAACTATCGCAGCACCCGCGTCTATGCTGGTGACAACGTGCGTTCCAAAATCCCTCACAAGGAGCTGGCTCTCATATTTGGCAGAGGCAGTTCTATTGAACTGTATATGTTGTGCAATGCTGGAGACGCGAGCCATGAATGACGGATCCAGAGACATTATAGGCTGCAATTTTGCTGAATATTGCACATACCTTGCTTTTACTTTCATTGTCACAGAATCGTCGTTCACTTGGTGACCCTTGACCCCCTGGAAATCTAACGAAAATTTCCCGTTTATTGGAAGGTCATCAATGGAAATGGAGCCGTCTAAGTTAATGCTGGCAGCCGTGTCAGAAGAATAATTCATCCAGTTGTTAATCAGCTGGGAGTAGAGTTCGACTTGACTGGACTTGACGGGAATAGCGAATACTCCGTTTGGTATCAGATACTGGCCATCTTCTGTCATTTGACATAAGCTGTAATTGCGGAGGATAACCCGACCGCGGATTTCGTTTTTAAGGTTATCCCATCCGTCCCCGGGCAGAACCTCGAAACCGAAAATAGACGCATTCCTTGGTAATTGGCACTTCGATGTGTCTTCCAAGCCCCATGCCACCGAATTCAACAATACGACAGCTGCCAACACGAAGCTGCTTGTGCTCGCCATTGTGACCAATGACCAACTGTTGACTATCAAGATGAAGCCGAGATAGATACAGTATACTAGTAAACAGTGATACCAGTGACTGATTACATTGTTGACAATGAAAGTTCACGTGTTTTCAATAACAATACACACGTTCATCGTTATCACAGACATTTCAAAACTCGTAAATCTTCATACAATGCAGTCCTTAACAAGCACTCCTTCAATCGATTTTTTCACATATTTTATAGAGACAGTGTGCGAGTTAATTTGCACCAATAGCATTTGATGGAAAATGTGCTAATTTTAACCACAAGATCTTATTTAAATACCGGTATATTAACTCAAGCATGCAGCTGATGCATGTCAAGATCTCGTGCATACATAAAGGTATATACAAATAGACCGAATGTGATTGGGCTCATATTATCGGCATAACGATCGAACTTTGGATTTATACTGCTTGTAAACAACGAACATGGCGGGACGTTTCGTTGTTGTGTCCGTAGCAATACTATTATTGCCGCAATGTATGACTTCTCCTTCAGACTGCCGGAGAGCTAGCCCGGATGTGATGGTATTCGAAGTTTTACCGGGAGGAGGGTGGGACAACTTGAAAAACGAAGACCGCGCTAGAATCGTCTTTTACAATTATTCGGACTGTGGAATGACTGAGGATGGCCGATATTTTATCCCAGACAATGTTTTCGTTGTTCCCGAAAAAGCCAGTCAAGTCAAAATTTACTCTGAGCGAATTGACCATTGGATGAATTTTACTTCAGCCACATCAAAAACAATCAACGTTGGAGGTCAAGCAAAGGTGGCTGGATTGTTTTCAATCGGAGGGAAGTTTTCATCGGAATACGACGAGGTAAAGAGTAACCAGGTTAACGACAACTCGTTTACTCAGAGAACCGGGGCTCGATATGTTCGCTACACATCTAAAATCCAACCAAACCCTGTTCTTGATCATGGATTCCGCTCCAAGATCCTGTCTATCGCCAATCACCATTTGAACGGAAGGAAGAGGTACGCAAGGTATGAAAGTCAATTACTAGTCAGGGACTTCGGCACCCATGTGATTACCAGCATTGATGTTGGTGCTTCTATTTTCAAAGTTGACCAGTTGAACAATTCATTGTCCACAAGCTCTAAACTAACCAGATCGCAAATCTCTGCTATAGCGGGAATTTTTTTCTTTGGCAAAGGAGCAGGAATTGGCCATACGTCAACTGTCACTGACCAAATGACCCAGCAGTATGCCACCAGTCAGACCCATTCCACGATCTTCACGTACGGTGGACAGCCCTACAAGCCTGTTAACTTCAGTATCAACGACTGGGTGGATACGATAGGGAACGACTTGGTGGCGACCGACAGGTCGGGGGATCCGCTGCACTTCTTAATTACAAAAGAACAGTTCCCAGAAATGCCGGACTCGATTCGAGCTCAAACACATGATTCTATTGAGGCTGCTATATCGGCTTACTACAGATTTAATACGTATAAGGGCTGCACAGACATTAATTCGCCCAACTTTAACTTCAATGCTAATATTGACGATGGAACTTGTCAACCACCAGGCAAAAACATGAGTATTGGCGGTTTATTCCAAAACTGTGTGTTCACTGGTGACACCGATAACTTATGCGATGATCTAACCTTAAAAAACAAGAAAACTGGGGATTTTAACTGTGGCGAAGGTTACAAATCGACATTACTTTACCAGGGTAATGTAACCAAGACCGAAATTCGACAAGAATGTGAGAGTTACATGGTTTTCTGGAAAAAGTGCCATGATGTCGTTTATAGGGGCGAAGCGTCGTATTCAACGTATTGGTGCTCTGCACATGCGGGCGAGGCCCCGCCAAATTCGGGGTTTCTTTTTGGCGGAATTTTTACCAAAACCGTCTCAAACCCTGTCACCAAGTCCCAGAGCTGTCCGCCCTATTACCAGCCCACAATGATAACCTCGGATATGTTTGTTTGTCTGTCTGACGACTTTGAACTTGGGCAGAGATACTCTATTCCATTCGCTGGTTTCTTCAGTTGCCAAGAGGGGAATCCCCTTTCAAACCAGTATTTCTCGCCGACATTTACGTCCAAGTCGTGCCCCGGGGGATACAGTCAACATATCGGAACTATTGAGGATGAGTGTGAGATCAACTACTGCACCCTGGCCAATTCTTTCTTCGGACAAACAGCAATGCCCGTACGTTTCCCGCCATTTGTTCACAAACCCAATGAATGGAACGCAACTGGAAATTACATAATAAGTGACGAGGGTCAGAGTTGGAGCACGGTGTTTGAAGTGCCAGATAATTTCAGTGGATTTAATGTTGAAGACAAAGGCTGGATTGTAAACTCCGGTGATACGCTCAACGTTCAAAATCTTCTGGACAAAAGAAACAAGAAACACGGGGAGTTGTAAAAATAACAAATCCTTCAACTTTTTTTTGATTTTTTGATAATTAATTGTTAAATCATTATGCTTGATGTGAGTTTTATATTTTATATAAAGAATTGTTTTATTGTTTGAAAATGATTTTGTTGCCTAATTCCATGAAATAAATAAACTTCAAGTTGACATATCACAGTTTATTGTCATCATAGACTAGTGCCAAAAAATGTGCATATATACATAGTAAATCTATTTGAGAAAACAAAGTTTTCAATATCACTCGTTAGAAGATGACATGTCTATTCATGTTATTAATTTCCCACATTTTCATCCAGGGGCCAGAAACCAGCGTGTCGAATCCCTTCTCTGGTTTATCCTCCTACAGAAGAGAGCTGTAATCAATGCCTTAAACCGTTACTTAACGGATTTCATCTACAACTATTTACTCGAATATCCTCTAACGTTATCTATTCGGATATCCTCTACCGTTACTTACTCTGATAACCTCTGCCGTTACTAACTCTGATAACCTCAACCGTTAATTCCTAGGATATCCTTTAACATTACCTACTCTGATATCCTCTATCGTTACTTACTCGGCTATCCTCTAACGTTACCTACATAGATATCCTCTACCATTACTTACTCAGCTATCCTCTGTTATCTTCACGGATATCCTCTACCGTTACTTACTCGGATATCCTCTACCGTTACTTACTCAGATAACCTCTACCGTTACTTACTCGGAGATCCTCCACAGCTTTCAGCTGGACTTCCGTTCTGTCTACTGCCTCAAAGGTCGCCTAGTCAATCACGTGGTTAGGCTCTTTTTCTGTCCGGAAAACAATGTGGTTTTTCAGACCATGGAACGCAGGAGGCTTGTTTGCATCTTGCCATCTGAGATCCATGGACAATCGAATCTTGTTCGTTACATTGGGCAAGCTAAAATATACAATAATCACAAAATAATAATAGAAAATTTAAAGAAGTCTTATCCTCTGATGCCAAAGATGCTGATATTTTTACCTCTGATGGGGTATGACATTGCTGAATAGAACCATTCCCCCGTATGGAACATTTACTACTTGAATGTCCTTCTCTAAGTCCACATCTACATGTACATAAGTAAACAAAATACAAACTTTGAAGATTTTTGAGTTTAGTCATACTTTTTGAGTTCTAAGTTGCAAGGTACTGATATATAAGATTCAGCACATCGCGGTGTATAAGGGTTGTTAAAAGTTCTACCGAGGGTATTCTTCATTTCGCTCTCGTCCAGCATGATGTACCAGGTTCCCTGCCAGCAGCAGGTGTGGTCAGCAGTGCGCCCTGTCTTCTGTCCGCGACGTGCAAACTTGTCAAAAAGCATCAAATGTGTTTACAAACCCGACTGTACAGTGAACATACACTTGATATACAAACCGGTCAAATAAAAATATTGTCATTAAACCAACCGTATAATACCACTTAAATTTTTTAAATAATACAATTGTTTTGATCAAAACTTTTTACAAATCTCTGGCAAAATATGATGCTTTAATGATACTATATATCAAGTGATTTATTTTTGTATGTGGAGTATACCTGTAGGCCACCATTCTGCTTATTTGCATCCACAAACGGTATCCAAGCCGTGGGTATCAGCTGCCGGTACGCATCCTTGTCGAAGTAACCGTTATCTAAATCAAACACACACGGGGTCAATGGACAAACGAACTTGTATATGGGCATCGACTACATCTGTATTTTGACATGTGATTAGATTTGCATTGCATTTATTGAGATGGGTAGAACATAAAATTTCAATTCCCTTCGTTGCCTCTCAAGACAGCGAATCGGTGGTTTGCTTTAAAATCTCCTATTAAAGAAAGTGTAATAAATTACTTAACCTTTTTATGTTATCTTTGCGAGTTTTCCTCACGATAAAGAACAAATTATCTATTTAGCTACATTGTACCTTTGTGCCACGGCACAACGATGTGCTCTTACTTAAAGTATTTGACCATGAATCCTTGAAAGGTGTGAGGAATCAATTGATTATTTTGTGTGGGGGGTTTACCTAGCGTAGTTTGCGTGGTTACCTTGGTGCCACGGCACGACGGTGGGTTCGTGGTTCGGAAGCTTGGACCGGATGTTGTACACACAGTTGCCTGCAATGTTTGGTCCTATCAGCTGTTTAACTACGTTCAACAGGCGCTCATTCGTCCAAATGTCCTTCATTGCCTTATTAAAAAAACATCTTTTTGTCAGAAGAAAATTGAGGAAGTGTACCAAAAAAACCCACAAAATTCCATTCATTGTTAGTTGCAAATTTCCTAAACGATTCAATCGCTTTCACACTACTTTTGAACTACGATCTATGATTTTTTTTCCCATTTTTTCTGCCAACTGTTTTTGTTATTCCTTTATAGTAAGCTTTTATTCTTTCAAATATGAGTCGGCATCAACTATTTCTTTCTTTCGACAAAAACTGTGAAAATTACCGATCATATTGCCTAGTACAAAATATAATCGAAATGATTATGGGTACAATGGCTGTAGAAAATTTGGAAAACTCGATCGTATATCAAGTCGTTTTGGTATCAGCAAAAAATCAACTGGTCGAGGTGTGAAAAAAAATGAATCTAGAACTGCATTTTTCTCAGAGAAGTTGTAGAAAAAACTAGAAATCAATATAGTTGGTTAGAACATGCACATTCTGTCAGACAGTTTTTAGACACTCAATAAAAGGCATGAATCAATTTCAACACAGGGGTCATAAAAGAATGAGATAATGTTTTCTGAATATATTACAAATAAGTATATATGTGCTAAAGTAAGTACAATATTTTGGGTTTTTGGGGCAATAGTGCAGACATAACGTAAAATCTAAATAATGCTAAAGAATAAAAAGAAGTCATGGTCTATATTCTTCTTAACATGTTTATGGGCTGCGGTTAACCGCGACTACTTACTACATGTAGTACTAGTATTGTTTTCAAGGGCGTTGAACATTTTTTAATAAGAATTCTGAAAAGAATACACTCTTTGATCCTTCAACCAGGCAGTCAAATTTGAAGGCGTCTTATATGAGCTCCCGCCCGATTAAGGTTCATATTAAAACTTGACATTATTGCTGTTACCTCACAGTGACTGATTTTCTTTGTTTAAAATACAACTTTCCACGTAAATTTGTCTTAACAGATTGTATTAAGGAGTTCGCATGGTTTCCATGGAGATAACCTGTATTGTTTCTATTAATCAACCTAGTGATGGTTTGTGGCAATACAAATCAAGCACACTAATGCTGCTCAGACCTTTTAGTTTAATAATGAATAGACCAGTAGATATAATGAATAGACCAGTATATATAATATATAGAGCAGCATATATAATAGACAGGCCAGTGTATATAATAGAACAATTTGAGATGTGCACAGTTCATCGTTAGAAACATAATTACTGTGATCCAAATAAGCATTTACGGGTAAAAACTTTACAGTTTTCGTGATTGATTCAGATTTAACACGCCTCTCATTTACTATTTTGTTTTTATTCTAAATGTGGATTTTCATCTCTAATGATAACTTCTACGATTTGCTGTTTTACCAAGGTGGTATAGGATGGCGCTGCTACATTTAAATTGTACATGTGCCATTTGAAATTTCATCAACAGTGGAAATTCGTTTCATTAATACTTTATACATTGCTTTAGAGGCAGCAAGAGATCTGAATTACCTGGGGAAGTACTTGGTTTTTTATCACCAAGATGGCTGCTCCTGGCCACTCTTTGTCAATTTTCTGCAGTCGTTCGTGGAAAGGATCGCAGTCTTCGTACAAACCTTGATAATTAAAACAGATAGTTTATCCATAAACATCTCCAACTGTTTTGCTAGGTGTAAATGCTCGATTGGTTTTCGCGGAGACTTGATGTGTAAATCCATTTTGGTTATTTCTTAATATTTGCGAATACCCGATAACAATCTTGCGGATACTATCCGGATATCTATGGATAATCGATGGGTATACATGTAAGTTGACTTTAACTCCAGATAATTCAGGAATACCTATGATTTGTCACTTATACAATTGTGCATGCACAATTACTGCAAATTTAATGAAACTATGTATTTTAAGCTTCTTACAGATATTTTGGTAACTCTTGGATAATTTCGGATACAAAATATATTTTAACAGTCACCTTAAGATTTCTATAAAAAATGTGGATTTTACAGAACATCTTTTGATATTTACAACACATCTGCAGATAATTTCTGGATATTTACGGATGGATACAATTCATTTGTGGCTAAATTCTGGATATTGACGGATGATTATATTTGTACCTACTGGATATTTGCGGATAGCAATACATTAGTGGATACTTACTTGATAACCTTTACGGACGCTTACAATTCGTTCGTGTATAAATGCATTGACTAGATAATTACAAGCATCTGCTTACAATACATTTACGGATACAAACTGGATATCAACGGATGCTTACAATATTTTGTCGGATTCTTACGGGATATTAAGGCTTACTATTGTAGATTTGCGGATACTTACTGGATATTTTGCCGGTGTAATGAAGAATAATGACCCCCGTAGAATAATGACCGGGGGTCATTTTTCTACGTAGAATTATGACCCCCCGGTCATTATTCTACGCAGAAAAATGACCCCCCGGTCATTATTTTACGTAGAAAAATGACCCCTTTGCCTGAAGAATAAGTGTCATTTTCATAAAAATGAACACACTCCACATGAAGAAAAGTGACCCCTGTAGAATAATGACCCCCTTGTAGATTAAAGTTGTTCAGTATATTTTTTTATTATTTGTGAAATAGTCTTTACACTATTGTTATTTTTACTGCTGCAGTTTACAGAAAGTAACAGAAACTAGAGACGAGCTCGTTGCAAGCAACGATTAGGTTTTCCGTCGTAGCTGCGTCATACTTGTGACGTATTACAAAAAATTGATAGCTGACCATAGTACAATATTAGATGTGTAAACACTGAGAAACAAAGTATTATATATCTGTGACCGCGTAGATTTTACGGTGATAGAGAATTCGTCTGGATCTGCATCGGTCGTGTGCAGTACGAACCGGGTGAGGGAATGTTGGCGTAAAGTGTATTAGGTATAAGGTTGTGGCGCGCTGTGGGCCGTAAGCTAAAACGAAGGGTAGGTTTGCCGTATTCCCGAAGGTCCACCAGTATACAGTTCCAGAGAAATAAACAGGCAATTGATGCAAGATTCCACATTATTGGACGAGACTCAACGATGGCAACATTATAACAAATTAACAGACAGACATGTTACAAACAATTCGGATATGGCCAGTAGTGGTCTCCGGACTCAAGACTCTGAGAGAGTCGGACGTGGCCGGGGCTGGCCGCCATATTCCAGACTGCGCATTGCCAATTGTACATAACTATTTATAAGAATCTTAACAGTGAGTATAAATTGACAGGTAATGATATAAGTAAGCCGAGTGGAAGGTTTACAGATATAAAAAATTAAATAAACTCAGTGAGTCTTTGATGTCCAAGAAATGAAAATCTGATAATTGCACAATGTTGTTTTAAGAGATTAACAGTCCTTGAGACATGACACTCTGTCTCTTTGAAATCACATATAAAGTCTGAAAAGTGTCAATCACTAAATAAAGAAGTAACTTTGTAAGATATAAACTGTTAGAAAAAATTACGAATTTTACAAGTAAAGTCAAAAAAATTTTTTATAATTGAACAGTGCATTTTGCACGATGATACTACATGTTTATAAGCAAATATAGATCTTAACACGTTGTCTCTAGTTTGATTCGCCGCATTTTATTCACAGAGTGGGACTGTGGTTATGCCCGGTACGAAGGTAAAAAGACCATTGGCAAACGTTTTACACCCATTTTTATCGAACGCAAGCGCCAATGAATCTCTTAGTATATATAGGGAGATCCTGGAAATTTTACAAGGGGTTTTGAAGAATAATTTTGTATTTTGAGGAGTGGGAACATGCGCGGATCAGAAAATTTTTCCGGGGTGGGGGTTGGAAAGTCAGACGGTTATTTGAGTTTGCCAAGGGATGTCCGAGGCATATTTGTTAAGTTTATAATGTACACGTAATTGAAAGAAATTTCGCTGGGGGGGGGGGGGGTCTGGAACCCTTCCCCTTCTAGATCCGCGCACGGAGAAGACCGATGCCGGTAATTTTACTATAATTTTAACCATTTTTATTTAAATATTCATGTTCAAAATTATCAGAGAACCAATATAACCTTTCAAAGCAGTTAAAACTTAAGATACGAACCATTTAGTCTCGGTGAGTATTGCGTCCGCGTACGAAATTAAGAGCAAATTTTCAAGAAATTCGGATGGACGATCTGTGTCTTAGGTCGTCCATCCGATTCTTTTCCTGACTAAAAGCTACAGACCTGCAGTTAGAGATTGTCAAACTCTTGTTGATTATGTCAATTTGTTTGTCTCAAAGAATCATTTTTTAAATCAATAAAGTTTTACCTTTAAAAAAAGAAAGAAATCGGGCACAATTTTCAATGTTAGCATTTTACAATTTTATGGTCTAATAAAATTTCAGGAAACAACTCTTCATTGCTTTATCCGAAATATTGCATGAAAAAAAAATTACATCGCATTTTTTAAATTACAAAAGGATATTCAAAATGAACTTGGATTAACAGCTAACAAACAGGCATAAAGAGAGACTGAGAACCAATTTCTTCTCTAATTCTTTACATCAAAAGAAATTCAAAAATAAATCAAAATATATTTTTTCTTTGTATGCGTTAATGAAAATGTAGATCAGCAAGGGGTTCTTTGTCGTGCAAGCACCTACTTACATATATAATGTAACAGATTGTTACACGGGTCTACAACGATGACAAATATCGAAAAGGCAATATTGTGGGTGAAGGATGAATGTGTAGTTTGTTTTTTAAGTTTATTTTTGATACATGTACATGTAATTATATTTATCTGGATCGGTTATGTGCACGTAGCATCGTTTTTGAAAGTAGGGGGCGGGGGGCAAACTCATCCAACAAATCTTGACAAGCAAAAAAATGAAAAATTTTTTAAAAGAATTTTCCAAAATTTTCAAAATTTCACTCATAATATCAAGATTTTCATTCCATTTTTTTTTACATGCTACAAAAAAGGGGGGAGGGGCAACTCCATGATAATTCAATTTTTTATGTAAATTTTAAAAAAATAGTTGCTGCGAGAAAAAGTGGGGAGAGGACATCTTTAATGTCATATAACATGTGAAACTGATTTCATTCCACCCACAAGCTTGAAATAATGAAATAATTTTAATGAAAACAATATAAATAGACGTCATGAAACCCATATCAAACGACATATTACTACTTGATTCTGCGCGTCTTTTTAATGAATTTATAAACAGCGGCAAATTCTAAAATGTATTTTTAAAGGTAATGTTAGCTGCAAGTCTGTAGACCTTGTATGAAAAATTTCGGATGGTAGTCAATTTTTCCGGGATACAGACCGAGCGGTACATATGCAGTTAAGGTAACTAAGAATGATTCCAATAAAATACTTTGTTGAGTAATGCAAGCAATACTTATATTTGTTTAAAATATAACACCCAAATACTTCGTCTTACATTCGCTATTTGTAGAACAAGCAGAACCAGTATCAGTCTGACCGGCCTCACCATATACATTGTTGGAATTTAATTGTCCTAGCATTGCATTGCTCTGCATGTACACAATTTCTTATAAAAATTAAACACTTAAAGTGTTCATCTTTATGGCTACACATAACGTACACACGTGATTCAAAATAACCAACACGGAAAACGGTAAAGAATTCAGTCATTGATTCTACATTTTATAGAACTTGTAAAAAAACACATTGCGGGTCTGAATGTTTGTTGATATGTCAATCTATCAATATACAGCTTGTTAATTATTTTCGATTGCTAAGACTACAGCGTATTTGATGAACATTGAACAACATTTTTTCCATGCCTCTTTTTTCCATGGAAGATAGCGAATGTATACACGTATAAAGCATTTATAAAATTTATTAATTACCTCTTTAGAATTGTGTATGGAATAAATAATTTATAAGTTACTGCTGAAGGTTGTTTGGTATTTTCGTTTGTAGATGTTTTGCAAGTAAAGAACCTGAAACGCGGGGCAAGTCATAATTAATATCCCTGATAACCGTAACTTAAAACTAGCGGCTTTGGATTCAAATATTATCGTATACGAATATTAAGTTCACTTTTTAAAATCATCTCCACGATGATAATTATATTATATCCATCGCAAATCAGTATTTTTTTTTTTTTGCTTTAAAAGAATTGTTCTATCGGGAGCAATCCCGCGTTCGTTTAAATTGCCAGCGTACAATTGTCATGTCAGTAATACACATTGTGCTTTATAAGACGGCCGTGTATACGTATTGTAGAAAAGTTGAGTTTAATTACCATGCATTGGAACCATTTTATTAACACATCTCCCAGTACTGAAACAATTCAAAATGTCTCTTCTACAGTAACACAGGGGGCGACGCGTTAAACGTGTACGTCCAGCTCTACAAGCACATGCACTATCGTCAAGGCGACGGCCTGAATACAGCTAGCGACTCTCCTATCGATCGGTTACCTGAGTCTCGTAATGCATCTAAATATAGACAGGGGCACAGTTATGAAACAAACAACAAAAATAAGGTCAAAGAGGTTCATCTATATGAAATGAAAATGTACATATGAATAGAAACATTTGGGAATTTTATGTGGAATTATTTTTGCGCACTACATGTATCAGTTAGTGCATTACAAGAAGCCCTTTCATAACCTCATAAACGTGCGCACCCCCACAAAAATGGACCGAACTGACAACAATTGTTTCTGCAAATACTGACTATAAATTACGAAAACATTAAATTGACTACTATAGAAGGATTCAAAATTAATTTCTTTACAACTTTGCTTCAATAATGCATTAGAAATTTTTATTCCTTTTTAAGTTATTGACAAGAAACTTTGGACGCCTCTAACTCCCTAATTATAAGGGCCAGCCCTTTTTTCGGCATACCGAATGAAAGGTCTGAGTAAGACCAAGAACTTTTAAAATACATGTTATAACAAATTTTTATCAGGTAGAAAACTAACACGGAAAATACGCGAATTTTTTTGATTTTTTTTCTTACCTTTGTTTCAACATCTATACCACCCCTTTTATTTGCATTTAAATAATAAATAAAATATATCTCGCACAAATTCAATGTATTAGCTTCCAAACCAGCCCATCTTTGAGACTCTGCAAGTCATCGTTAAAGCTAAACCCCCTGGACAAAAGAAGTCGTTAAATTTTACTAAAAGGGGAATAACTCAAAACCGGATAGGGATTTTTCTCAACTAAAATAGGCAACGACAACATCACGCGGCATGTTATCAGTCCTGAAAATTTCAAAACAATCGGTGAACAAACGAGCGAGATATTAAGGATCAAAGTTGGCGTCTAGAAGAAAAAAAAAAATAATAAGAAATTTGAAAATTTTTCCGAATAATAGTAAGGTTTTCCGCTCCCAGCGGAAAACCTTAATTATAATTCATATTCAAATAAACTTAAAGTGAAAGAAGGGGTATGTCTTAGAAAATAAAAATCCTTCCGTTATAACAAGATATTGACGTATTGCATCGGGGTATGGTTGTCATCTTAACAATTACATTTACATATATCTATGGTGTTCCGATAGGGCCACTTCGACCTAAGTTGCAAAGGCGATAGTGCGAAGGCGAATGAGCAAAAGTGCGAAGATGCGACGACGAAGCGCGAAGATGTGATGCCTAAAGTGCGAAGGTTCGAAGGCGAAGGAGCGATTCTACTATCGCTCCTTCCCAACTTTGCACTCTGGCCTTCGCATCTTCGCACTTTCGCCTTCGCCTTTAATTTTTTGATTGCATTCAGTCTCGGTCGATTACATAGAATTTAATACAGGTACGAATGTTTATAAATATTTGAATGTGTACATGTAACATATATGTTTACCAGTGCTGGCTATGCCTAATCATTATCTACTCCACACACAATTTAATGTCCGCCATAATGTGTACATTTGCACTTCTAGACTCCTGTCACTTACCAGCCGTCTGTTTACCGTGGACCAATCACAGTAACATTCTAATTTCATTATGCGACACTTTTTGCTCATGCATGGATCTAGAGGGGGAGAGGGGATCCGCCCCCGGAAAATTCAATATTAATAAATTTACGCAGTAAAACGGGATAGGAGTCCGGACCCTATCCTGCTTGATAATTTAATTTTATTAATTTTATAAAAAAAAAATCCAAAATATGCCTCGGAACCCTTTAAACGATGGAGAGCTCCGCAATTATAAAACATAGGTAATAACATATTACAAAGCTCACCGAGACGAGGCATCACCTTTATGAGGCATCACTTTTATGAGACCACCTGTATCATATTATATGAAAACCATCCTTTATGATCATGGATATTCATGGATTCTGTTTTGACACAATATCGTATATCATCTGTTAAAAAATGGTATGATAATCATATGTTCATATGTTAATCAATACAATAATACAAAATTAAAATTGCATCCTATCATACTTACAATATATATCATATAATACCATAAAATACCTTAACAATTTGTGAGATATATCAAGCATTGAATCATTATTTTTTGAAAGATGTGGTCTCATAACTGCAACGGTATGTGCATACAAATTGTATAACGCGCGCTAGCGCGTTATGAAATTTTGTTTGCACTCATCGTTTCAAATAATGAATCAATGCTTGTATTTACGTTTTTTAAACATGTATTTCCTTCCCGCAAATATGATTTTTTTTTAAAAAGCTCTGTCTTATTCAACGAGTAGTGCGAAATTGACGGAATGGCCACTGGAACAGCCGAAATATGCTGACAAAAATAGTGCACAGCGTTTTAAATTCTAATAACACAATTTTATTTTTCTTTCTGTAATTTAATGAATTTACTCTTGGTAAACTAAGAAATTAATCAATTGAATTCATTTAACTGTCAAAATATATTTACATCAATGAAATATTTATCAGCGTAAATATGATATCAGGTAGTTATCCTATTTGAAGTCGCGAGAAGATTCAGTTCTTGTTCTTCGAGAAATACTGAAGGAATACTAAATGTATTCATACGCACCAGATTTGGTGATCGGGTCTTCTGTTTTGTGCGTAAATATCACTCAAATCAACAAATGCAATTTAATAGAGGGAAAGAAAGTGAATGTAAATATTAAAGCATGGTATTGTATTCTAAGATAGAATATAATTTGATACAACATTGTATCATATCAAATGATACAATATCATGGGATAAAGTAAAATATTATAAAATACAAGCATATTATATACATTGTATCATATTTGATTAATTTCAGCACTAAAATGCAACTTTACGGGATAAGTATGGCTTATTCTATCTTCTTAATATTCATTTTAACAAAAACAAGTTTCTAATATTTAACACATTCATTTTAGGTCTTCGACATTCAGAATGTAAACAAAATATTTGTTTACATAGCAAAGAATTGTAAGCTCAGTAAATCGCTGATAACTTAACGAATGGCACTCGAATTTTGGCTGCCTATCAAAATTGCCTTAATGAAGTATTGTATACATTAAAAACGGAAAATTAATTTTTGACCAAAATCGTGACCATGCCCCTTTAAAAAGAATAACATACGTAATTTGACATATGTACAGAAAAAAATACTAGCTAGTTAATTTTTTTTTAAATATTTGTACATGTAAATTGTACTAACTATCTCGAATCACTCAGATATCCCCTAAACATTAGTTTTCATTTTAATATTGTCAAAGAAAATTGAGAGGGAAGTTAAGAAATACAAGTATAGATAAAAAAAACCATATATAGATCTTATAAATTATTGTTGTTAAAAGAAATATCTTCTCAAGGGAATTCAATGCATTTCTATCTCTTACATTAGGATTTGAGCCAAACCATTTGTTTTGCTTGTCGTTTGTTTTAAATTTAATCTTTATTTTTGTTTTGATAATTTTATACGCATGTTTCACATATTTTTCCATTTCTCTTACATTGAATATATGATCAAGAATTACTGAATCCTCAAACTTTGAAAAACATTATTGTATCTTTCATTATCAAAAAAATTCCTTTTAATTCGAGTGACTTTTTCCAGGTGTGTTATTCTACCTTAACAAGGAGAGTGACATCTTAGTTTAAGAAATCGTGTTCATTCCTTTAAACTTTTTACAATTAAATAAGATGAATTCAACATATGACGAAAGTAATAATGAATAATCAACTCTTGTACTTTTCAGGTGAACATAGGTATACTCTATACCTGTGCCCCTTAGAGGACCCCTTAATTATCTAATTGTCTAATCTTCTACTCTCACATATACGTGTATCATTAATTTTGTTTTCACAAATATCATAACATGCATTTCTTGCCGGCCCCTCCATTATAAAAAAGATAAGAAGGTCATTTGATGAAAATCAAAACCGTCACACAAATTTACCTTATTTTAAGATTATTTCAAGGAGACGGACAATCGTTTGAAAATTAATTCCAGGGGTTTGTCACAATTTAAAAAAAAACGTCGGATGAAACTTAGTTACAAATATGTTTTACTACTTCTTTTTAAAAAAAATTAAATAACACTAATTTTTCTGTATTTTTGGGGATACAATGCATGTACATGCAATGGGCCCCACTTCTATAACTGAAAAGTAAATATAACTAGATGCAATCTCGTTGCGAGCAACGAATAGGTCTTCCAGACGAATTTTAAAACCCTAAACTCTAAACTACAAAAGTTGTCATTAAACACTTCGTTGCATTTGCAATTGCAAAGCGGAAAACCATAATAAAAAAAGAAAAAAACGTGTTCCTCTCTTGATACTCTGACATTTCAAATAAAACATGAAAATAACAAAAAAAGAGACATTTCAACGATATATCCGAGATATCTCAACATAAGAAACGCAATAATCATCTCGATGATTTACCATGAGATTTTAATCCTGGGTAGAATTTTTGAAAAAAAAATTAAAATATATACTATCATTAATTAGAAAGTTTTAAAAAATACAATTTTGTTTGGTTCCGGTGACGACTGGACATGCCGGATAAATCATTGATACCTTTGCTGCACATCTACATGTTTAGGTCTATCATATAGCAAATCTTGGTTACTCAATCAGTTTCCGTTATTGAGTCTTGCACAGTCAAAATCAGAAAAAATTCTTAAAATATCTGAGATACCTCAGTAGAAAAAAGCAATACTCATGTATTTACCATTTACACTAATGCGCTGAAAAAAAAAGTCTGGAAAATTCTTTCGAAAATTATAAAAGCAAAAAGTACAATTTTGCTTGCTTCTGGTTACGACCAGAACTGACAGACAAGTTATTGATGCGTATTCTGCACATATTCATAAAAAGGTCTATCTTAAAGCAAAAATTGGTTGCTCAATCACTTACTGTTTTTGATATATCGCGCGTACAAAATCAGAAAAGAAATATATCAAATAGATATCTGAAATATCTCAAATGAGGATAACGTATATTTCATTAGAAAGGATCTAAAATAGATAGAATTTTTCATTAAAAAAGCCGATTTTTGATGTCACCTTCGGCGACAACTGAAGTGATGGACTAATAACTGATACAATGTATCTATTCTGCACATTTACATGTTAAGGTCTATTTTTATAGCAATGATTGGTTGTTCAGTCACTAGACTTTATTGAGATCTCGCGCGGACAAACTCAGAAAATTAACATCTCAATAAGATCTGAAATATCTCAACAGAAGAAATGCACTTTTCAAGTATTTGCCATTTCAACACTGTGTAATATTTTGAAAACAATCTGGAAAATTCTATTGAAAATTACAATAATAGAACATAGAATTGTGTTTGGTACCCGGGACGACTGGATTTTACAGATAAAAATACATAAACAACGTCGCAGGCGTGCGGGGACTGTCCTTACTTAACGCTCTATATACGTTGTCTTCGGAAACAAATATCGTTTTGCACTAAAATTTTCAGATCTAAAGAAATATATGTAAATATAATACACTTCGAAATTTTGTCATTACAGCGAGTTTTCATGATTTTATTGCAACTGTGACACTACTTTTGGAGCAACCCTCGTATCAATCCCACAGTGTTGTGTATTTGGTGATCTGAAAAGTGTAAGTGTCTCCGAATGTTATTCATGTCTCATTTAACGTTAAGCTCGAATGATGAAGAGATTATTTGACTGATAATTTTTTTTTCCTTTGATCACTAGCTCCGATCAAAGAATGTCATTTTCAGTGTGAAGTCTCCAAATTTAAATTAATGTCTCATTTAACGTTAAAGCTATACACGCTATAATTTGCGTCAATTTTGAATAAAGGGGAAAATGTATGTGTTTGATAACTAATAAAAGTTACCTTTATTCTGTTAATTATAATGCTCAATTCGATCACGTAACAAATATATCAAATATTAAACAATAAAAAATATTTATTTTCCTGCCAGGAAAGTAATGCCTCCTCGTGAATATCAATCTATCACGTGATATCGACAGCTAAATTTAGCCTATCATACCAAAAGTGGTGAAGGGTCAACATCTTCAGTAAAGCATAAATTTGTCCGATATACGAGTACAAACAAAAGAAAAAAATACAAGCCTGTGAGTAGATATGAATACTTCCTTTAAAAAAATGACGTAGACCTGTGTTTTTCCCCTATGTGCTATTTATAGATCCTATAAGTGTTAATGCAGAAGTAAGGGTATCGTGAATGGCAAGGGTATTTTACTCATTATACATGTATGTATTTCAAATTAACAACTGTTAAGCATATTAAAAATCAAGTTGGATATTTAATTAGGCAAACAATAACGACCACCTAGTTCTCCGCGGACATGCGCAATGAGGTCGGTTTGCTCTTCCTTCATCAATATTCATAAAAAGGTATATTTTCCTGGCAGGAAAATAAACAATTAAAAATCTATATCTTTGTAACGAGATGGAATTCACCCTTGTAATTTACAGATTAAGGATAACTTTTATAAGTAGACAAACACATGCGTTTTCACTGTCATTCAAAATTGACGCAAATTATAGCGTGTATAGCTTTAAGCTCGAATGATGTAGAGATTATTTGACTGATAAATTTTTTTTTTCTTTGATCACTAGCTCTGATCAAAGAATGTCATAATTTTTCTCCACCTTTCCCTTTAAACTAAATCATTCTTTAATATTTCATGTAAAGAAATGCATCTAATTTTTTGAGGCTTTAAAATGTGAAGTAGTAAAACAAATTAAAATGGTGCCTTAATGGCGCTCAGACAGCAATCTGAAGATAATTGCCAGACAGTTTACAAATATATTTCTGCACCAAAACGCTTTGTATCATAGCAATTTTATCACAAATAATATACCTTCTATCTTTTTTGAAACCTTAAGAGAGAGAGAGAGAGAGAGAGAGAGAGAGAGAGAGAGATTATAACTTAACAAATTATCAGACTTTTAATCCTTTTTTAAACACCTTACCTTCAGTCAGTCAAAAGATGCTTTTTAATTTAAGTACATTGTACATGTTTCATCTAATTAATTTCTTTTGTCTTTACACGCCCTTATAGTTACCACAGTTACGTATACACTACTAAGTATATTGTGAATGTATACCCTCTGTCCAGGTAATGCACATGTGCGACCTTTTAGTAATTACCTAAAACAATGATGGACTCTACCTAAAGACGTATGAATTGTTAGTATATTATCAAACGTTCCTGATCTATTGAAAATTAAACAAAGCACGAGAAAAAAAGACAATATTGTTTGTGCAGAACACCACAGTGGAGCCTTTTTTCTCTCTCAGATTAGGGGTTTATTCTGATTAGGTAAGGTGTGAATGCCTGCAGGGCTTCATTTACCCGTGTGTACGTGTCGTGAAATCCTCCGCTAATCCGTATACACCGAAAGAGATTTAAAAACAACGGGACTACGTGTAAATAGTGTGTTCAAATTATTGTAAAAATACTCATGTTTTTATTTTTTTTTACTCCGATTCGCAAACAATTTGTCAAAATCTAATCCGCTATCAATATTTAATATTCCACAAAATAATTTAGTGATACGGCTATACTGTGATGTACCATTCGCTAATGGCCGAGTGGTTTATATAAACAAAGACATATTTTAGATACATGTAAATGCACATGAGCAAAAAGAATAATAACTCTGAGATAAATTGCAATAAGTGACTACGGGTAGGACCTTTTCTTATAGGGGAAAGCGGGACCTTAAATGCTAACATTAAAGGTCCGGCCGGACCATTTTACGGACCGGACCTTAAAATATACGACACCGGACGCCGACGCCGGGGGTATAGCATATGCTCCCATTGACTTTGTCTCGGTGAGCTAAAAGGCGAAAGCGCGAAGATTCGAAGGCGAGAGTGCGCTCGAAGTTGCAAAGGCGAAGAAGCGATAGTAGTATCACTTCTTCGCCTTCGCAACTTAGCACTTTCGTCTTCGCATGTTCGCGCTTCGCCGTTGCATCTTCTATATTCTTCATATTGTTCATGAATTATACTTGCATTGAGGATTTCCACAATACAAACTGCTGGGTTTACAAGTTCATCACCCAGAATTAATGATGAAACCAAAATTATGAAAAGTTTACTCCACTGTTAGGCATTATAACCAAGCTGTAGTTAGTAGGCACTGACAGCAGCCATTACGCCAGTAGAGGTTAACAGCCAATAAGGAAAATCGTCAAAGTACTGAGAGGACTCGTACAGAAAGTATATTTTACTTTATCCTCGGCATACTTTAGTAAGTTGAGTTAATATCAAGATGATTAATGCATCAATAGTTTGTATGAGCATTGGTAACTTTGGATACAATAAAGATCGTGTGATCAAAATCAAGCGGGATATAAACCCCTAACATGGGCCTTAACCTGTTATCAACGCTTTTAGAAACAACTACTTTTATTGTAAATAAAAACATTTTTGGGAACAAATTTTGTAATTATTCATGGTACGTATGTGTCAACTTTATATCTCTTTGTAAATCAAGCTGGCATTATAAATGTATAATAAGCAGATGTACGCATGCAGGGGGTATATCTATTAACACCCCATGGTCAAGTTACCCAGGTTGTTTGATAGTCTGTAATTTGCATTTGCGCACAACAGGGTCACCGAGTGTTAGGTGTCAAGTATGTTTTCACCATAGCTCAATTAACACGTCTAGCATTCGAATATCTTTATTTAATTATTGTCGTAATATATCATGTCAGATGTGAATATTATCTCATTACTATTTTTTCTGTTCTGGCTGCTGGACGCAAGAAATTTTCATGAACTTTGTTTAACCCACCCACCCACATTCCTTTAAACATACGATATAGTATGTAAGATTTTTTCCCCATATTTTCATATGAACACTGTTTATTTGTGAGGTGGCGGTTTTTAACCCCACCTTTGCAAAATTATTGTCATTTATTCAATGATTTTTTATTATTTACTCTGTTGTTTTCATTTTAAAACAATACAAATGTAATTCATTGAATAAACGACCTTTAATGCAATAACTTGTTTAATTTTCTTTGCAAATAAACTTGGACTCATTGGATTATGATAATGTACAGGTTTTTCTGGTGTATGGTGGATTTCCTTTACTGGAAAAATGTGGTTGTCAAAAAATCTTTTCTTATCATAATCGATCAGTGTTTATTATCTATTAAGATTTACTATAGTCATGTACTCTTCACAAATTTGCTCTAAAAGAATAAAGTCTATTCATGATCACAAAACAACATTACAACAAATGTTTAGAATATTGATGTTCTTGTATTACGTAGAAGAAAACAAAACTAACGCAGAATGACTTTTGTTAAAAATCACTTTCCCCAAGAAATGTAAATAAGAAGTATTCATATTCCTGCGTTACCTGCCCCCTTAGTCTTTTTCCATAAAGATATATACATGTATCATTCTTCGATTGACAATTCATTCATCAATGAATATTATATCATTAGAACAATTATTCTTTCATGATTATTGTTCGTTTATTATCACACAATATCCTCATTGAATATGAATTTTTCTTTATTTGCGTCATTTTCCGCCGTATGTCGACGAGAGAAGTAACGTAACTGTTAACAATCAATTTGTGGCAATGTCAGAGTGTTTTGCGTGTGCTTGCTACGGATATGAAAAACTATATATACAGCGATTTATTTACAAGTTCGGTGTTTATAACTTTAAGATAAGTTAAACAGAGTGAAAATTAAGCAATTTCAAAGTCATATCTTGGATACGGGGTAACCAATTTCTATTCATGTTTACAGGTGAGGGGGTCATTTTTTTATGGGGGTCATTTTTCTTCATGTTTAACATGAAGAAAAATAACCCCTGGGTCTTTTTTCTTCAGAAAAATCCAGTTATTCTTCAGCTAGGGGGGTCATTATTCTACGTAGAAAAATGACCCCCGGTCATTATTCTACGGGGGTCATTATTCTTCATTACACCGGCTTTGTAGAGACGCTGAGCTACATCATCGACAAGTTTTTCTAAAGCTTTCTTACAGGGTTCCAGCTCACTGGGGGAGAAGAAATCCTTCACAACGACATATCCCTAAAGAAACATATGGGAATTAAATTCAATTGATATTGATAAAGTGTGTCAACAAATGTTGTCTATTACTCGACTTTTTTCGAATAAAAAAGCAATACTCGAATATGCTTGCTTTCTAGAAGTATGCTATTCAAATATATTTTATTATGTTTATAAATAATGAATAAACTTCGAATTCGTTTTGCTGAATCAAAACAAAAATGTTCCCATAAAGTTGAAAACACGTGCATAAAAGACCCTTTTTCAACTTTATGGGAACAATTTTGTTTTAATTCAATTCCGTGCAAACCCTTTTTCCTAGTACTTATGAACTTTCGACAAACAAGGTCCCATATGCAATATCAATCTGTTTTATAAAAGAATTAATACAGTTAATTAAACAGACGTTTTAGAAAACAACCACAACAACTCAAAATAAAACACTTTCAATAGCTTACAGTTCGAGAAAACTGAAGCCGTATAATAATCCCATATTTAATCAGAGTGCAAATCTCTACTGGGGCGAAACAACCTGTTACCTTTTGAAGGTCTCCCTATCACTGGCACTTGTTTGTGTGTGTAAAATAAAATGAACCTGGTCCTTATTAAAGCGTATTTGTATACAGCTATTATGGTGAAAATATGCACGGTAAATCAACGATATTTTCTATGCATGTGAAGAGATAAAACAACACGAATCATAAAAAATATTATATAATTCTGTGAAACGGTGATGAAAATCAAGATACGATAAAGTCTTGTATTTAAAGACATACATGTACCATTTTACTGGTCGTATATTGATAACATCGATAGCGTTTCTTACCTCTTCAAAAAAGCGGCGGATGTCCTCCTCTGGAAGCTGACCTGGTTTTTTCTCCTTGGGCTGAGGGGGCATGGCCGACAGGTTGAAAACCCCCGGGAAAGCTTCGTCAGAGTGTCCAGGGTAGGGGCCAGGCATGGTGGGTGATTGTTTACGAGATGACCCGGTTATGAATATCGGTGGCAATCAAACCTTGGACCTCAGGTCGTGAGTGGAAGGTGGCCAATATATAAAGTGCGGTTTTTTATCTACAGTATACGATGGCTGCTACATTATGGGGCGCCGTTTTAATATTGTTGAGGTATTTTCTGATATCAGAAAATATAATTCTTGATATCAGAAAATACAATCCATTTTAATATTTAAAAAATCGATTTCGTGATATAAAAATAACACATTTTCTGACCAGAAAACCATTTTCTGATATCAGAAAACCATTTTCTGATATCAAGAGTTATATTTTTGATATCAGAAAATACAAATGTTTTTTTTTTATATCAAAAAATGATTTTCTGATATCAAGAATTCATTTTTTATATAAAAAATCAACTTTAATTCTTGATATCAAAAAATCTTTTTTGTGATATCGGAAAATCATTTCTTAATATCACGAATTCGAATTTATGATATCAAGAAATGATTTTCTGATTTCACAAAGTAGATTTCTTGATATCAAGAATTATTTTTGATATCAACAATTCGAATTATTGATATCAACTATTTATTTTTTGATTTCATAAAATACCTCAAAATATTACAATCTCGCTTCATAATATATAGGGCATGTACTATAAGATGAACAAGCATGCAAGTCAGATCCTCAAAATATACACTTAGCTCTGAACAAATATTACTTTTTCGGTTATATATATGATCGATAGTCAATCTCATGTAATCCTTGAAGAATTTGTATTGGAGGCCATCTCTGTCACTACATTTGTTTAAGCCTTAGATTTGGTTAAACACACAATTTAATGCTGCCCTGGCTATGCGGGGAATTATTACATTTTAATCATAATTTAATCATTATGCTTGATGTGAGTTTTATATTTTATATAAAGAATTGTTTTATTGTTTGAAAATGATTTTGTTGCCTAATTCCATGAAATAAATAAACTTCAAGTTGACATAACACAGTTTATTGTCATCATAGACTAGTGCCAAAAATGTGCATATATACATAGTAAATCTATTTGAGAAAACAAAGTTTTCAATATCACTCGTTAGAAGATGACATGTCTATTTATGTTATTAATTTCCCACATTTTCATCCAGGGGCCAGAAACCAGCGTGTCGAATCCCTTCTCTGGTTTATCCTCCTACAAAAGAGAGCCGTAATCAATGCCTTAAACCGTTACTTAACGGATTTCATCTACAACTATTCACTCGAATATCCTCTAACGTTATCTATTCGGATATCCTCTACCGTTACTTACTCTGATAACCTCTGCCGTTACTAACTCTGATAACCTCAACCGTTAATTCCTCGGATATCCTTTAACATTACATACTCTGATATCCTCTATCGTTACTTACTCGGCTATCCTCTAACGTTACCTACATAGATATCCTCTACCATTACTTACTCAGCTATCCTCTGTTATCTTCACGGATATCCTCTACCGTTACTTACTCGGATATCCTCTACCGTTACTTACTCGGAGATCCTCCACAGCTTTCAGCTGGACTTCCGTTCTGTCTACTGCCTCAAAGGTCGCCCAGTCAATCACGTGGTTAGGCTCTTTTTCTGTCCGGAAAACAATGTGGTTTTTCAGACCATGGAACGCAGGAGGCTTGTTTGCATCTTGCCATCTGAGATCCATGGACCATCGAATCTTGTTCGTTACATTGGGCAAGCTAAAATATACAATAATCATAAAATAATAATAGAAAATTTAAAGAAGTCTTATCCTCTGATGCCAAAGATGCTGATATTTTTACCTCTGATGGGGTATGACATTGCTGAATAGAACCATTCCCCCGTATGGAACATCTACTACTTGAATGTCCTTCTCTAAGTCCACATCTACATGTACATAAGTAAACAAAATACAAACTTTGAAGATTTTTTAGTTTAGTCATACTTTTTGAGTTCTAAGTTGCAAGGTACTGATATATAAGATTCAGCACATCGCGGTGTATAAGGGTTGTTAAAAGTCCTACCGAGGGTATTCTTCATTTCGCTCTCGTCCAGCATGATGTACCAGGTTCCCTGCCAGCAGCAGGTGTGGTCAGCAGTGCGCCCTGTCTTCTGTCCGCGACGTGCAATCTTGTCAAAAAGCATCAAATGTGTTTACAAACCCGACTGTACAGTGAACATACACTTGATATACAAACCGGTCAAATAAAAATATTGTCATTAAACCAACCGTATAATACCACTTAAATTTTTTAAATAATACAATTGTTTTGATCAAAACTTTTTACAAATCTCTGGCAAAATATGATGCTTTAATGATACTATATATCAAGTGATTTATTTTTGTATATGGAGTATACCTGTAGGCCACCATTCTGCTTATTTGCATCCACAAACGGTATCCAAGCCGTGGGTATCAGCTGCCGGTACGCATCCTTGTCGAAGTAACCGTTATCTAAATCAAACACACACGGGGTCAATGGACAAACGAACTTGTATATGGGCATCGACTACATCTGTATTTTGACATGTGATTAGATTTGCATTGCATTTATTGAGATGGGTAGAACATAAAATTTCAATTCCCTTCGTTGCCACTCAAGACAGCGAATCGGTGGTTTGCTTTAAAAACTCCTATTAAAGAAAGTGTAATAAATTACTTAACCTTTTTATGTTATCTTTGCGAGTTTTCCTCACGATAAAGAACAAATTATCTATTTAGCTACATTGTACCTTTGTGCCACGGCACAACGATGTGCTCTTACTTAAAGTATTTGACCATGAATCCTAGAAAGGTGTGAGGAATCAATAGATTATTTTGTGTGTGTGGGTTTCATGCGTAGTTTGCGTGGTTACCTTGGTGCCACGGCACGACAGTGGGTTCGTGGTTCGGAAGCTTGGACCGGATGTTGTACACACAGTTGCCTGCAATGTTTGGTCCTATCAGTTGTTCAACTACGTTCAACAGGCGTTCATTCGTCCAAATGTCCTTCATTGCCTTATTAAAAAAAACATCTTTTTGTCAGAAGAAAATTGAGGAAGTGTACCAAAAAAAACCAAAAAATTCCATTCATTGTTATTTGCAAATATCCTAAACGATTCAATCGCTTTCGCACTACTTTTGTACTACGATCTATGATTTTTTTTCATTTTTCTGCCAACTGTTTTTTGTCATTCCTTTACATTAAGCTTTTATTCTTTCAAATATGAGTCGGCATCAACTTTTTTTTTCTTTCGACAAAAACTGTGAAAATTACCGATCATATTGCCTAGTATGAAATATGATCGAAATGATTATGGGTACAATGGCTGTACAAAATTTGGAAAACTCGTATATCAAGTCGTTTTGGTATCAGCAAAAAATCAACTGGTCGCGGTGTGAAAAAAAAATGAATCTAGAACTGCATTTTTCTCAGAGAAGTTGTAGAAAAAAATAGAAATCAATATCGTTGGTGAGAACATGCACATTTTGTCAGAGATGATTTATAAAACAGTTTCAGACACTCAATGAAAGACATGAATCAATTTCAAACACAGGGGTCATAAAAGAATGAGATAATGTTTTCTGAAAATATCACAAATAAGAATATATGTGCTAAAGTAAGTACAATATTTTGGGTTTTGGGGCAATAGTGCAGACATAACGTAAAATCAAAATAATGCCAAAGAATAAAAAGAAATCATGGTCTATATTCTACTTAACATGTTTATGGGCTGCGGTTAACCGCGACTACTTACTAGTATTGTTTTCAAGGGCGTTGAAAAATTTTAATAAGAATTCTGAAAAGAATACACTCTTTGATCCTTCAACCAGGTAGTCAAATTTGAGGGCGTCTTATATGAGCTCTCGCCCGATTAAGGTTCATATTAAAACTTGACGTAATTGCTGTTACCTCAAAGTGACTGATTTTCTTTATTTAAAATACAACTTTCCACGTAAATTTGTCTAAACAGATTGTATTAAGGAGTTCGCATGGTTTCCATGGAGATAACCTGTACTGGTTCTATGAATCAACCTAGTGATGGTTTGTGGCAATACAAATCAAGCATCCTAATGCTGCTCAGACCTTTTAGTTTAATAATGAATAGACCAGTAGATATAATGAATAGACCAGTATATATAATGGATATACCAGTATATATAATATATAGAGCAGCATACATAATAGACAGACCAGTATATAATAGAACAATTTGAGATGTGCACAGTTCATCGTTAGAAATATAATTACTATGATCCAAAGAAGCATTTACGGGTAAAAACTTTGCAGTTTTCTTCATTGATTCAGATTTAACACACCTCTCATTTACCATTTTGTTTTTATTCTAAATGTGGATTGATAACTTCTACGATTTGCTGTTTTACCAAGGTGGTATAGGATGGCGCTGCTACATTTAAATTGTACACGTGCCATTTGGAATTTCATCAACAGTGGAAATTCGTTTCATTAATAGTTGTACATTGCTTTAGAGGCAGCAAGAGATCTGAATTACCTGGGGAAGTACTTGGTTTTTTATCACCAAGATGGCTGCTCCTGGCCACTCTTTGTCAATTTTCTGCAGTCGTTCGTGGAAAGGATCGCAGTCTTCGTACAAACCTTGATAATTAAAACAGATAGTTTATCCATAAACATCTCCAACTGTTTTGCTAGGTGTAAATGCTCGATTGGTTTTCGCGGAGACCCGATGTGTAGATCCATTTTGGTTATTTCTTAATATTTGCGAATACCCGATAACAATCTTGCGGATACTATCCGGATATCTATGGATAATCGATGGGTATACATGTAAGTTGACTTTTACTCCAGATAATTCAGGAATACCTATGATTTGTCACTTATACAATTGTACATGCACAATTACTGCAAATTTACTGAAACTATGTATTTTAAGCTTCTTGCAGATATTTTGGTAACTCGTGGATAATTTCGGATACAAAATGTATTTTAATAGTCACCTTAAGATTTCTATAAAAAATGTGGATTTTACAGAACATCTTTTGATCTTTACAACACATCTGCAGATAATTTCTGGATATTTACGGATGGATACAATTCATTTGTGGCTAAATTCTGGATATTGACGGATGATTATATTTGTACCTACTGGATATTTGCGGATAGCAATACATTAGTGGATACTTACTTGAAAAACTTTACGGACGCTTACAATTCGTTCGTGTATAAATGCATTGACTAGATAACTACAAGCATCTGCTTACAATACATTTACGGATACATACTGGATATCAACGGATGCTTACAATATTTTGTCGGATTCTTACGGGATATTAATGCTTACTATTATAGATTTGCGGATACTTACTGGATATTTTGCCGGCTTTGTAGAGACGCTGAGCTACATCATCGACAAGTTTTTCTAAAGCTTTCTTACAGGGTTCCAGTTCACTAGGGGAGAAGAAATCCTTCAAAACGACATATCCCTAAAGAAACATATGGGAATTAAATTCAATTGATATTGATAAAGTGTGTCAACAAATGTTGTCTATTACTCGACTTTTTTCGAATAAAAAAGCAATACTCGAATATGCTTGCTTTCTAGAAGTATGCTATTCAAATATATTTTATTATGTTTATAAATAATGAATAAACTTCGAATTCGTTTTGCTGAATCAAAACAACAAGGTTCCCATAAAGTTGAAAACACGTGCATTAAAGACCCTTTTTCAACTTTATGGGAACATTTTTGTTTTAATTCAATTCCGTGCAAACCCTTTTTCCTAGTACTTATGAACTTTCGACAAACAAGGTCCCATATGCAATATCAATCTGTTTTATAAAAGAATTAATACAGTTAATTAAACAGACGATTTAGAAAGCAACCACAACAACTCAAAATAAAACACTTTCAATAGCTTACAGTTCGAGAAAACTGAAGCAGTATAATAATCCCATATTGAATCAGGGCAAATCTCTACTGGGGCGAAACAACCTGTAACCTTTTGAAGGTCTCCCTATCACTGTCTGGCACTTGTTTGTGTGTGTAAAATAAAATGAACTTCAACTTGCGTATTTGTATACAGCTATTATGGTGAAAATGTGCACGGTAAATCAACGATATTTTCTATGCATGTGAAGAGATAAAACAACACGAAACATAAAAAATTATATAATTCTGTGAAACTTTGATGAAAATCAAAATACGATAAAGTCATGTATTAAGACATACATGTACCATTTTACTGGTCGTATAATGATAACATCGATAGCATTTCTTACCTCTTCAAAAAAGCGTCGGATGTCCTCCTCTGGAAGCTGACCTGGTTTTTTCTCCTTGGGCTGAGGGGGCATGGCCGACAGGTTGAAAACCCCCGGGAAAGCTTCGTCAGAGTGTCCAGGGTAGGGGCCAGGCATGGTGGGTGATTGTTTACGAGATGACCCGGTTATGAATATCGGTGGCAATCAAACCTTGGACCTCTTGTCGTGAGTGGAAGGCGGCCAATATATAAAGTGCGTTTTTTTATCTACAGTATACGATGGCTGCTACATTATGGGGCGCCGTTTTAATATTGTTGAGGTATATTCTGATATAAAATGATATTTTGATATCAGAAATTCGAATTCTTGATATCAGAAAATACAATCCATTTTTATATTAAAAAAATCGATTTCGTGATATAAAAATAACACATTTTCTGATATCAGAAAATCATTTTCTGATATCAAGAATTATTTTTTTGATATCAGAAAATACAAATTTTTTTTTATATCAAAAAATGTTTTTTGATATTAATAATTCGATTTTTTGATATCAAAAAAATTATTTTCTGATATCAAGAATTCATTTTTTTATATAAAAAATCAACTTTAATTCTTGATATCAAAAAATCTTTTTTGTGATATCGGAAAATCATTTCTTAATATCACGAATTCGAATTTATGATATCAAGAAATGATTTTCTGATTTCACAAAGTAGATTTCTTGATATCAAGAATTATTTTTGATATCAACAATTCGAATTATTGATATCAACTATTTATTTTTTGATTTCATAAAATACCTCAAAATATTACAATCTCGCTTCATAATATATAGGGCATGTACTATAAGATGAACAAGCATGCAAGTCAGATCCTCAAAATATACACTTAGCTCTGAACAAATATTACTTTTTCGGTTATATATATGATCGATAGTCAATCTCATGTAATCCTTGAAGAATTTGTATTGGAGGCCATCTCTGTCACTACATTTGTTTAAGCCTTAGATTTGGTTAAACACACAATTTAATGCTGCCCTGGCTATGCGGGGAATTATTACATTTTAATCATAATTTAATCATTATGCTTGATGTGAGTTTTATATTTTATATAAAGAATTGTTTTATTGTTTGAAAATGATTTTGTTGCCTAATTCCATGAAATAAATAAACTTCAAGTTGACATAACACAGTTTATTGTCATCATAGACTAGTGCCAAAAATGTGCATATATACATAGTAAATCTATTTGAGAAAACAAAGTTTTCAATATCACTCGTTAGAAGATGACATGTCTATTTATGTTATTAATTTCCCATATTTTCATCCAGGGGCCAGAAACCAGCGTGTCGAATCCCTTCTCTGGTTTATCCTCCTACAAAAGAGAGCTGTAATCAATGCCTTAAACCGTTACTTAACGGATTTCATCTACAACTATTCACTCGAATATCCTCTAACGTTATCTATTCGGATATCCTCTACCGTTACTTACTCTGATAACCTCTGCCGTTACTAACTCTGATAACATCAACCGTTAATTCCTCGGATATCCTTTAACATTACATACTCTGATATCCTCTATCGTTACTTACTCGGCTATCCTCTAACGTTACCTACATAGATATCCTCTACCATTACTTACTCAGCTATCCTCTGTTATCTTCACGGATATCCTCTACCGTTACTTACTCGGATATCCTCTACCGTTACTTACTCGGAGATCCTCCACAGCTTTCAGCTGGACTTCCGTTCTGTCTACTGCCTCAAAGGTCGCCCAGTCAATCACGTGGTTAGGCTCTTTTTCTGTCCGGAAAACAATGTGGTTTTTCAGACCATGGAACGCAGGAGGCTTGTTTGCATCTTGCCATCTGAGATCCATGGACCATCGAATCTTGTTCGTTACATTGGGCAAGCTAAAATATACAATAATCATAAAATAATAATAGAAAATTTAAAGAAGTCTTATCCTCTGATGCCAAAGATGCTGATATTTTTACCTCTGATGGGGTATGACATTGCTGAATAGAACCATTCCCCCGTATGGAACATCTACTACTTGAATGTCCTTCTCTAAGTCCACATCTACATGTACATAAGTAAACAAAATACAAACTTTGAAGATTTTTTAGTTTAGTCATACTTTTTGAGTTCTAAGTTGCAAGGTACTGATATATAAGATTCAGCACATCGCGGTGTATAAGGGTTGTTAAAAGTCCTACCGAGGGTATTCTTCATTTCGCTCTCGTCCAGCATGATGTACCAGGTTCCCTGCCAGCAGCAGGTGTGGTCAGCAGTGCGCCCTGTCTTCTGTCCGCGACGTGCAATCTTGTCAAAAAGCATCAAATGTGTTTACAAACCCGACTGTACAGTGAACATACACTTGATATACAAACCGGTCAAATAAAAATATTGTCATTAAACCAACCGTATAATACCACTTAAATTTTTTAAATAATACAATTGTTTTGATCAAAACTTTTTACAAATCTCTGGCAAAATATGATGCTTTAATGATACTATATATCAAGTGATTTATTTTTGTATATGGAGTATACCTGTAGGCCACCATTCTGCTTATTTGCATCCACAAACGGTATCCAAGCCGTGGGTATCAGCTGCCGGTACGCATCCTTGTCGAAGTAACCGTTATCTAAATCAAACACACACGGGGTCAATGGACAAACGAACTTGTATATGGGCATCGACTACATCTGTATTTTGACATGTGATTAGATTTGCATTGCATTTATTGAGATGGGTAGAACATAAAATTTCAATTCCCTTCGTTGCCACTCAAGACAGCGAATCGGTGGTTTGCTTTAAAAACTCCTATTAAAGAAAGTGTAATAAATTACTTAACCTTTTTATGTTATCTTTGCGAGTTTTCCTCACGATAAAGAACAAATTATCTATTTAGCTACATTGTACCTTTGTGCCACGGCACAACGATGTGCTCTTACTTAAAGTATTTGACCATGAATCCTAGAAAGGTGTGAGGAATCAATAGATTATTTTGTGTGTGTGGGTTTCATGCGTAGTTTGCGTGGTTACCTTGGTGCCACGGCACGACAGTGGGTTCGTGGTTCGGAAGCTTGGACCGGATGTTGTACACACAGTTGCCTGCAATGTTTGGTCCTATCAGTTGTTCAACTACGTTCAACAGGCGTTCATTCGTCCAAATGTCCTTCATTGCCTTATTAAAATAAACATCTTTTTGTCAGAAGAAAATTGAGGAAGTGTACCAAAAAAAACCAAAAAATTCCATTCATTGTTATTTGCAAATATCCTAAACGATTCAATCGCTTTCGCACTACTTTTGTACTACGATCTATGATTTTTTTTTCATTTTTCTGCCAACTGTTTTTTGTCATTCCTTTACATTAAGCTTTTATTCTTTCAAATATGAGTCGGCATCAACTTTTTCTTTCTTTCGACAAAAACTGTGAAAATTACCGATCATATTGCCTAGTATGAAATATGATCGAAATGATTATGGGTACAATGGCTGTACAAAATTTGGAAAACTCGTATATCAAGTCGTTTTGGTATCAGCAAAAAATCAACTGGTCGCGGTGTGAAAAAAAAAATGAATCTAGAACTGCATTTTTCTCAGAGAAGTTGTAGAAAAAACTAGAAATCAATATCGTTGGTGAGAACATGCACATTTTGTCAGAGATGATTTATAAAACAGTTTCAGACACTCAATGAAAGACATGAATCAATTTCATACACAGGGGTCATAAAAGAATGAGATAATGTTTTCTGAAAATATCACAAATAAGAATATATGTGCTAAAGTAAGTACAATATTTTGGGTTTTGGGGCAATAGTGCAGACATAACGTAAAATCAAAATAATGCCAAAGAATAAAAAGAAATCATGGCCTATATTCTACTTAACATGTTTATGGGCTGCGCTTAACCGCGACTACTTACTAGTATTGTTTTCAAGGGCGTTGAAAAATTTTAATAAGAATTCTGAAAAGAATACACTCTTTGATCCTTCAACCAGGTAGTCAAATTTGAGGGCGTCTTATATGAGCTCTCGCCCGATTAAGGTTCATATTAAAACTTGACGTAATTGCTGTTACCTCACAGTGACTGATTTTCTTTATTTAAAATACAACTTTCCACGTAAATTTGTCTAAACAGATTGTATTAAGGAGTTCGCATGGTTTCCATGGAGATAACCTGTACTGGTTCTATGAATCAACCTAGTGATGGTTTGTGGCAATACAAATCAAGCATCCTAATGCTGCTCAGACCTTTTAGTTTAATAATGAATAGACCAGTAGATATAATGAATAGACCAGTATATATAATGGATATACCAGTATATATAATATATAGAGCAGCATACATAATAGACAGACCAGTATATAATAGAACAATTTGAGATGTGCACAGTTCATCGTTAGAAATATAATTACTATGATCCAAAG
Organism: Magallana gigas; assembly: GCF_963853765.1. Lineage (NCBI taxonomy): Eukaryota > Metazoa > Mollusca > Bivalvia > Ostreida > Ostreidae > Magallana > Magallana gigas. The sequence continues at coordinate 3,063,550 of NC_088855.1, read as the reverse complement.
AAGCATTTACGGGTAAAAACTTTGCAGTTTTCTTCATTGATTCAGATTTAACACACCTCTCATTTACCATTTTGTTTTTATTCTAAATGTGGATTGATAACTTCTACGATTTGCTGTTTTACCAAGGTGGTATAGGATGGCGCTGCTACATTAAAATTGTACACGTGCCATTTGGAATTTCATCAACAGTGGAAATTCGTTTCATTAATAGTTGTACATTGCTTTAGAGGCAGCACGAGATCTGAATTACCTGGGGAAGTACTTGGTTTTTTATCACCAAGATGGCTGCTCCTGGCCACTCTTTGTCAATTTTCTGCAGTCGTTCGTGGAAAGGATCGCAGTCTTCGTACAAACCTTGATAATTAAAACAGATAGTTTATCCATAAACATCTCCAACTGTTTTGCTAGGTGTAAATGCTCGATTGGTTTTCGCGGAGACCCGATGTGTAGATCCATTTTGGTTATTTCTTAATATTTGCGAATACCCGATAACAATCTTGCGGATACTATCCGGATATCTATGGATAATCGATGGATATACATGTAAGTTGACTTTTACTCCAGATAATTCAGGAATACCTATGATTTGTCACTTATACAATTGTACATGCACAATTACTGCAAATTTACTGAAACTATGTATTTTAAGCTTCTTGCAGATATTTTGGTAACTCGTGGATAATTTCGGATACAAAATGTATTTTAATAGTCACCTTAAGATTTCTATAAAAAATGTGGATTTTACAGAACATCTTTTGATCTTTACAACACATCTGCAGATAATTTCTGGATATTTACGGATGGATACAATTCATTTGTGGCTAAATTCTGGATATTGACGGATGATTATATTTGTACCTACTGGATATTTGCGGATAGCAATACATTAGTGGATACTTACTTGAAAAACTTTACGGACGCTTACAATTCGTTCGTGTATAAATGCATTGACTAGATAACTACAAGCATCTGCTTACAATACATTTACGGATACATACTGGATATCAACGGATGCTTACAATATTTTGTCGGATTCTTACGGGATATTAATGCTTACTATTATAGATTTGCGGATACTTACTGGATATTTTGCCGGCTTTGTAGAGACGCTGAGCTACATCATCGACAAGTTTTTCTAAAGCTTTCTTACAGGGTTCCAGTTCACTAGGGGAGAAGAAATCCTTCAAAACGACATATCCCTAAAGAAACATATGGGAATTAAATTGATATTGATAAAGTGTGTCAACAAATGTTGTCTATTACTCGACTTTTTTCGAATAAAAAAGCAATACTCGAATATGCTTGCTTTCTAGAAGTATGCTATTCAAATATATTTTATTATGTTTATAAATAATGAATAAACTTCGAATTCGTTTTGCTGAATCAAAACAACAAGGTTCCCATAAAGTTGAAAACACGTGCATTAAAGACCCTTTTTCAACTTTATGGGAACATTTTTGTTTTAATTCAATTCCGTGCAAACCCTTTTTCCTAGTACTTATGAACTTTCGACAAACAAGGTCCCATATGCAATATCAATCTGTTTTATAAAAGAATTAATACAGTTAATTAAACAGACGATTTAGAAAGCAACCACAACAACTCAAAATAAAACACTTTCAATAGCTTACAGTTCGAGAAAACTGAAGCAGTATAATAATCCCATATTGAATCGGGGCAAATCTCTACTGGGGCGAAACAACCTGTTACCTTTTGAAGGTCTCCCTATCACTGTCTGGCACTTGTTTGTGTGTGTAAAATAAAATGAACTTCAACTTGCGTATTTGTATACAGCTATTATGGTGAAAATGTGCACGGTAAATCAACGATATTTTCTATGCATGTGAAGAGATAAAACAACACGAAACATAAAAAATTATATAATTCTGTGAAACTTTGATGAAAATCAAAATACGATAAAGTCATGTATTAAGACATACATGTACCATTTTACTGGTCGTATAATGATAACATCGATAGCATTTCTTACCTCTTCAAAAAAGCGTCGGATGTCCTCCTCTGGAAGCTGACCTGGTTTTTTCTCCTTGGGCTGAGGGGGCATGGCCGACAGGTTGAAAACCCCCGGGAAAGCTTCGTCAGAGTGTCCAGGGTAGGGGCCAGGCATGGTGGGTGATTGTTTACGAGATGACCCGGTTATGAATATCGGTGGCAATCAAACCTTGGACCTCTTGTCGTGAGTGGAAGGCGGCCAATATATAAAGTGCGTTTTTTTATCTACAGTATACGATGGCTGCTACATTATGGGGCGCCGTTTTAATATTGTTGAGGTATATTCTGATATAAAATGATATTTTGATATCAGAAATTCGAATTCTTGATATCAGAAAATACAATCCATTTTTATATTAAAAAAATCGATTTCGTGATATAAAAATAACACATTTTCTGATATCAGAAAATCATTTTCTGATATCAAGAATTATTTTTTTGATATCAGAAAATACAAATTTTTTTTTATATCAAAAAATGTTTTTTGATATTAATAATTCGATTTTTTGATATCAAAAAAATTATTTTCTGATATCAAGAATTCATTTTTTTATATAAAAAATCAACTTTAATTCTTGATATCAAAAAATCTTTTTTGTGATATCGGAAAATCATTTCTTAATATCACGAATTCGAATTTATGATATCAAGAAATGATTTTCTGATTTCACAAAGTAGATTTCTTGATATCAAGAATTATTTTTGATATCAATAATTCGAATTATTGATATCAGCTATTTATTTTTTGATTTCATAAAATACCTCAAAATATTACAATCTCGCTTCATACTATATAGGGCATGTACTATAAGATGAACAAGCATGCAAGTCAGATCCTCAAAATATACACTTAGCTCTGAACAAATATTACTTTTTCGGTTATATATATGATCGATAGTCAATCTCATGTAATCCTTGAAGAATTTGTATTGGAGGCCATCTCTGTCACTACATTTGTTTAAGCCTTAGATTTGGTTAAACACACAATTTAATGCTGCCCTGGCTATGCGGGGAATTATTACACGAAAGCACAAAGTCGTGCCGCAAGCGGGAATGGGCTCTAAATCATAGTAATTAAGTTTTTATATTTTACAGTTTCTAATTGTTAATCATAGATATAAACTATGTAGACCCATATTTCACATATGGAAACCTTACGTGTAGTTAACGCTATTCCACTGTTTTACAATTAAATCTACACAGCACATGAAAACAACATTTGTGATTGCAAAACATAGTTTACTAAATTTAAAAAAATACACATATTTGAAGAATTAACGATAAGATACTTTATTCGTATCAAAATTGCACATTTCTTAACATTATACATATCACGACTCTAAACTTGAACTTAGCATCGAACGAGATTTCAAATTGATAATTATCATGATTATACATGTACATATAGTTTACGTACACGGCCGTAGCACAATTGAGGCAAATGAGGTATGTGCCCCATATCTGAAACGACGATCATTTTTTTTTATCATTTTTTAAGTCAGAGTGAACTCGCCAAATTTCCAGTTATGAAAAAAAATGAATCACAGAAAATATTATAATATCTTGAAGATGACAACATAATGTTCAGTCTTGATCCATCCATGCACCAACACTCAACTGTCAAGCTGCTATCCTCCCCATACCTTTACATATAAACTACCCAGATTAGAAGAATACGATCTATGAAGAACAGAGCAAGATATTCAATTAGATCCCATCTATGAAGCTAAAAAGTATGGTGGCATATCTCTGCCCCTTGTGTGCAAGTTATTTTTCTATTAATTATGTGGACATGCAAGATTAATATGTTGACATGCAAGATAGTTATTTTAACATGCAACATAACTATGTTGACATGCAAGAAAACTGCAATCAAATAAGAGTTATAAAAAATCTCAAATATCGCCAACATGTGACATTCACGATGCTAGATACGCAACCTATTGATGTCAACATGCAACTTATTTATGTTAACATGCAACTTCTTTATGTCGACATGCAACTTATTTATGTCGACATGCAACTTATTTATGTCGACATGCAATTTAGTTATGTTAACATGCGACTAAGTTATGTTGACATACAACTTATAAGTTGCATGTCAACATATTTATATCGCATGTTAACATAACTAAGTTGCATGTCAACATATTCATCTCGCATGTCAACATAAGTAAGTTGCATGTTGACATATATAAGTTGCATGTGACATAAATAAGTTGCATGTTGACATAAATAAGTTGCATGTCAGCATATTTATCTTGCATGTTAACATAAATAAGTTGCATGTCGACATAAAAAGGTAGCATCTAGCATCTTGGATGTCACAAGTGGGCGATATTTGAGAATTTTTGAGATTTTGTATAATTCTTATCTGATTGCAATTTTCTTGCATGTCAACATAGTTATGTTGCATGTTGACATAATTATCTTGCATGTCAACATATTTATCATGCATGTCGACATATTTGATGGAAAAATAACTTGCACACAAGGGGCAGAGATATGCCACCATAGCACACAATTAAAAAAAGAACAATTTATGGGATAACCGAAACGATAAAATTTTATAGTCTTATGCTGCAAAACATGCACCTTTTGCCTAACTGCAAAATGCACAGGGGCCAAGCTCGTTTTAACATTAATTTCAATGGTAACATTGAAATTAATGTTAAAACGGGCTTGGCCCCTGTGGCAAAATGGGTGCGCTACAACCGTGGCATACGGTTGTTGGTTTTGTTTACAGAATACATGCAGAGTAGGTTATGGATACGGTGTATGAACGATTTCTCTTCAATTTCATTAACGAAAAATAGATTCTATTTAATTATTGCGAAATGAATATAATGAGAACAGGAAATAAAATATTTCAATTTACAAAATGGTCCCTAAAAACATACATAACTAATTTGTTAAAACTAACAAATGTATGCTCTCAGATTTTGCGCCCTTTTTGTAAAATTTTTTTTAGAGGGAATTTTGATAAGCATTAATAAACTATAGTTTACAACCGATACGTAAAAAATTATTATATGAAAAATATAGTAAACGACACGTTGATTATAGTCTACAGTCCGTAAAAAATATATTCTGTTCTTTAATTCTAACGTAAAAATAACTTTTTTAGGATTATAAAATGAAAATTGTATAGACTTGTTTTCTTTGAGATGCGAAATTCATTTATAATGCTCAGTAGCTATATTCTTCTTTTCTCATTTTCGACTGATCACTCACTTTTTCGGTCAAGATAATCTGACGAGGCTAAATGTAGAGAAACTTCAGAAACGACGTGCGATTTTTTTTCCTTCGGGCTCGAGATCCATATCAAAGTGGAAGAAAAACATTGAGGAAGTAGACGACTATGAGGAAATAAGTATCTGTAAGTATAAATGAAATAAAAACAGAATGATTATAATAACTGTTACGTCAGCCAAATGCCCTGTTAGTAAAAGGTGATCTTTGGTGTAGATCTAACCAGATTTTTCGGTTAAATCACAATAACTGACATGCTTGTTCAAAAATGAAACTTGTAAAAGTTTATCTGACTCGACACACGGAACTTCCTTGATGAGTTTCCATTTGTTATTTTGTGCATTTTGTATGAATTGAATCTGACAGACTGAGTGGAGGGGACTGGAAGTCACCCCAGCCTTGAAGTCAAAATGCCTCCGATAGTGGTCCTACCCGAACTAGACGTGGCTAAAGAAGTCAGTGAGACTGACGGCCATGTAGAGATGGATTTCCTGATGCCTAATGGGATCTTCATACCGTACAGAGTGGACTTCTACGACTCGGTAGAAAACCTGAAACTGGTGAATATCTAATTACCTGATATAAAGACTAAAGTGTATGTGTTGGACTGTATTGAATCATATAGTATTACCAGGATCAAATATACTATGCATACAGTTTCTAACTTCTTGTAAGAGGGAAATGTTGGAAGGGGGAGAGAAATATGTGTATTGATACAAGGGTTTTTCTTTCTTTTTTGCCTTTTTGTTTAAATATTGATTTTATTTTTAATTTCTGTTGTTAGAAACTATGGAAGGAGGCAGAAAACTATCCACTGTTTAAGACTCTAAAGAGAAAGGAGAACTACTGTTTTGTCTACATCAACCAACAGGGACAGAAGGTAGGAGTTGTCTGCCTTGACTTTGTGGGCTGATTTAAGGATTCATTGTTGAGGAATCAAGTTAAGTCGTACCCAACCCGACTCGCACCCAAACCAACTCGTACCCAAATATTTGAGTACGACTTCACTAGTCAAATCGTACCCACGGGAAAAATATATTTATACTAGGAAAATGAAATGCAATAGTTTTCATTCATATGTTATGTTTTTTATTTACACATGTATGTTTTATTTAACTTTAAATTAACTTTGCCTGTTGCCTAATCCATTTGATTACTCAAAAAATATGTTTTAATTATAAAACAATATCTAATATAGTGATTTACTTACCGTTTTCTTGCAGGAAACACACCTCTTTCGAACCATGTCGATCTACCAAAAGTGATGAAAATGTGTGTTTCTTCTTAATTATGAGCAGCATGTTTATTTTGTGCTGACAAACTCATTGGTTGATCGGTTGAACGGAATCACATAAAGCAATTAATTTTAATTTTAATTGATGATAGTTAACCTGCTCATAACCATTCATGATCCGTCCGCATTCAAGTACAGAACTATAGTATACCAGATTTTTATAACAAATTCTTTTAAATTTGTTATACAATTCGCATATTAATGTTATCGATAATATACAAAACATAACAACATACGAATAAAAGCCATTCATTTTATTTTCCTAGTATAAATATATTTTTCCCCGTGGGTACGAGTTGACTAGTGAAGTCGTACTCAAATATTTGGGTACGAGTTGGTTTGGGTGCGAGTCGGGTTGGGTACTACTTGACTGTAATTCATTGTTGAAACAGTATCCTGATCAAATTTTAGATCTTAGAAAATTAACCACACATCTTAGAGGATTAATGATGGGGTTTTATTTTCTTAGGATGAGATCATGGATGAAGACATGTTACTGAACGAGTTTAAGATAGCTGCCCGGTTTCTGAAACTTGTGGAGAAGCAAGCGGACAACACAACACAAAGTCTAACCAGGAGTACCAATAGTCTGATCGGCATGAAAGGTACTGTTATAACCGTCAGTTAAATTACCATTAAAGGTAACCTATTGTTACAATGTACATGTATACCAGTCAACATAAAAGGTACTGTTATAACCGTCAGTTAAATTACCATAAAAGGTAACCTATTGTTACAATGAACATATATACCAATCGACATAAAAGGTGATGTTATAACCTTTCAATACATGTACAGCAAACAGATAACAATCTGATTTGTTTGTTTGTTAAAATATATGTGTTTATCTACATTCAATAATGATTTAGGAAAGACTTAAAGACTCATCACCAGATTAAATGATTAATGAGATGGATAATTGTTATTTATGAGTATATTAATGAGTAGACATTAATATGTCTTAGGTCAGCAGTGCATCGATCATCAAGCTCAGGTGTCCCCTGATATAACGGACTTTAGGCGGGCCATGTCAGCGTACTGCAAAGATATCGTCAACCGCAGGAACCAAGACTTGTCTGTAAGAGCTCAGACATGTAAAATATGTCCACCGAAACTATTATCTTATCCAAAAGTCTTGTTATTTTATCATCCACCAATGTTCATGTCTTATCATAATTTTATTTCCATTGACATTCATCATATTCAAAAGTGTTGTAATTTTAGTACATGTATTTACAAAGTGAATGTTCATATCTTATCCAAAAGCCTTGCAATGTTGTTATGAAAGTTCTCTTATCTGTACACATAGTGTGGTATACTAAAGTACCAGACGGAGTTAGGAGTGTAAGGAAGCAGGAAGTAGGAAGAAGTTTGATTTTAAGTGCATGTAGTGTGTGTATTTCATTGTAGTGTGTCTATTTTTGTTTCCTAGTTACATACATACGGTAATTATAATCATGTTCACTTGTATTCTGTGTTTGTAGGGATTTCTGAAGTTTCAGTATAAACATCCAGTTGGAATCCTAAACCATTCAATATTACCCGAACACATTCAGAACCAGCTTAAAGGGGGGATGGTGCTCAGTGTTCACATAGAGGAAACAGGGGTAAGAGGGAACAATATATAAAGAGGGGGAAAGGGGGCAACCTTGTGTTACTCTTATATTCATAATGGAATTCCTTCTGATGACAGGTTATTTATACCATGAGGATTGGGGCAGACAAAATCCCGAACGATTTAATTGCCATGACATTGGAGAAATGGAAGAACAACACCGGGAATCAACATCTCCGCCCCACGGACTACATTCTTAAGGTCATTGGTCTAGAGGATTACCTCTACGGGGAATACCAACTCAGGAACTTCAAGGTGAGGCTGTTAGTAAAGATAATGGTTTGTATAAGAAACGTTGATGTTGGCAAAGAAAATTGTAAAATATTGCTCTGTTTAAGAAACGTTGATGCTGGCAATGACAATTGTAAAATATTGTTCTGTTTAAGAAACGTTGATGCTGGCAATGACAATTGTAAAATATTGTTCTGTTTAAGAAACGTTGATGCTGGCAATGACAATTGTAAAATGTTGTTCTGTTTAAGAAACGTTGATGCTGGCAATGACAATTGTAAAATGTTGTTCTGTTTAAGAAACGTTGATGCTGGCAATGACAATTGTAAAATATTGTTCTGTTTAAGAAACGTTGATGCTGGCAATGACAATTGTAAAATGTTGCTCTGTTTAAGAAACTTTTATGTTGGCAAAGAAAATTGTAAAATATTGCTCTGTTTAAGAAACGTTGATGCTGGCAATGACAATTGTAAAATATTGTTCTGTTTAAGAAACGTTGATGCTGGCAATGACAATTGTAAAATATTGTTCTGTTTAAGAAACGTTGATGCTGGCAATGACAATTGTAAAATATTGTTCTGTTTAAGAAACGTTGATGCTGGCAATGACAATTGTAAAATGTTGTTCTGTTTAAGAAACGTTGATGCTGGCAATGACAATTGTAAAATGTTGCTCTGTTTAAGAAACGTTGATGCTGGCAATGACAATTGTAAAATATTGCTCTGTTTAAGAAACGTTGATGCTGGCAATGAAAATTGTAAAATATTGTTCTGTTTAAGAAACGTTGATGCTGGCAATGACAATTGTAAAATATTGTTCTGTTTAAGAAACGTTGATGCTGGCAATGACAATTGTAAAATGTTGTTCTGTTTAAGAAACGTTGATGCTGGCAATGACAATTGTAAAATATTGTTCTGTTTAAGAAACGTTGATGCTGGCAATGACAATTGTAAAATGTTGCTCTGTTTAAGAAACGTTGATGCTGGCAATGACAATTGTAAAATATTGTTCTGTTTAAGAAACGTTGATGCTGGCAATGACAATTGTAAGATATAAGTTTATATGTAATTGATCTGTTGTTGATACACAGTATATATTTCGGTGTCTCCTGAGAAACACTGCTCCCGCCCTGTGGCTCAGACTTAAGAGCAAAGTGATGGGTAAGTTGATTCTTACTTAAGCCTAAAACAAGACTTGAATATGCCTTGAATTCTTGTCGAGAAAAATGATAGTGAACATAATAGTATTTTCCATATTCATTTACAAGTGAATAACAGCTGGTTACTCTTATACAAAACATATTTATTTTGAGAAATTTATTAGGTAGTATATTGCAAGAAATATCTGGTTTGGTTTCTTTCCTTGTAGAGGTAGCGGCTGACTCTAGGGCTGCCTCTGCCCGCTCCCACCCGGAGAGGCCGGGCAAGCCCAGTGTGAAGGGCAGGAACACCCTTACCTCCTGGGACATCCATGTCAACTTCAAACTGACCATCAACAAAGTCTCCAAAATCATCGTCGACGACAACAGCAAGGTACTCTCACCGACATTAAAAAACATCAAGACCTGTTTTAACACTGAACTGCTGAACTTATGACAGAGTGATAAATTTTGACTTTTTCATATAGGTGAGGCTGTTTGTGGGGTTGTTTCATGGCCCAGAGACTCTCAGACTGGAGCACACAAAAGATGCCATTGTTTACAACGGCGACGTCAGCTGGAAGAAAGAGGTGGAATTTGATATTAAGGTGGAGGACATCCCTCGTGATTGCAGGCTGTGCTTTGCCCTCTATATTAAGAAAAATAAGGTACGGTAAATGTTGAGGCTGACTGGCAAATAGGAAATTTTTTGCAGAGGTTTATATAGTAAAACCTGTCCTGATATTGATGCCTTTGTATGATACACAAGCTTTGTGTTGACAGTTTTTATCATTTGTTGATACATTGTAGGAATACTCAATCCTGACCTGGGCCAACATTCCGGTGTTTGATTACAAATGTCGTCTCCTGAAGGGGAACTACCGCCTCCACATGTGGACTCGTGCCGAGCACATGGAACACATGGAGCTGTACGACTCCTGCAATCCCATTGGTTGGTTTTATTTTAATTATCTTTTTTTTACCAACAATCTTATAATCCAATTGGTTAGATATCTTTAGTATTATAGTATTACCCAATGCCCACAATACTGCAAGTCTGTGGTTAATTCTAGTCTTAATACTTACAGTCCTTTTAGTGTCCATATTTAATATCATTATCTTGTGTCCCAATTCTCGCTGATATTTTTTCTTTATCTGTAACTAGTTGTGGCCTGAACAAAATGTAATATACCGGTACATGTATTATTCTTGCTAAAATTTTATACATGTGTACCGGTATATAAAAACTTTTTACATGTAATAAGATTGTAACAATGTTTGAAAATTATAAATCTAGTGCAAATAGTTTTTATGCCCTTTTTGACATAGTATTGAATTGTTTTTTTTTTCCACATAGCATCATAAAAGCTTCATATGATTAAACTGAAAGTATGCCGAAAAAGTCATGGCATATATGAACCCTGCTATTTTATGTCAGTAATGTAAAAAATAATTGTTGTTGTTGTTAGCTGTTGTTGTTCTAAACTTCTGTTTGTTGTTGTTGACCCTCTGTTGTTGTTTACCTTTTGTTGTTGTTGTTTACCTTTTGTTGTTGTTGTTTACCTTTTGTTGTTGTTGTTTACCTTCTGTTGTTGTTGTTTACCTTCTGTTTATGTTGTTTACCTTCTGTTTGTTGTGTTGTTGACCTTCTGTTTGTTGTTGTCAGGTACGGTGGCCATGAACCCCAAGGTGGACCATTCCACAATCCTGGAATTCATGGTCCCAGACTTCAACGTTCAGTCCCACATCATGTACCCCCAGAACGAGAAGGTAGGACAGAAGGGGGGGGGGGCAAGGTTACATGTACCTGTGCTGTTAAAGGGGAATTTCATATTCATTATTTGTCAGCAAATTAATAAATAGTTGTATGCTTTAGTTAGTTTTGATGTGTATACCCAGTAACTGTCAGTTTACCCTCAGTCTCTCTATGTTACTTTCTGTGTGAGTAACATTATGTTTGCATTACCTCTGTTTGTCTTAAACCTGTAGGTTTTACAATGTGCCAGTGAAAACATGGAAGAGAAGGGAAAACCAGGCTCCCCGGTAAGTCAGATAATGTTTAATCTTCAGTAGTTTGATAAAGTAAGGTACTACAAAAAGTTTTATATTTACATTCACTTTCTCTGAGTTGTGATTCTAGACTTGTGAAGCCAAAAGATAGTCATCAATGAGTTTCAAGAAGAAATGTTTGATTTTTGAATATGACATATCTGCCTCTGTAGAACTGGCACCCTAGTAAGACCCACATCATCCAGTTTGAAGAAATACTGAACGACGACAAAAGCGGGATTCGCCAGTTGGCAGAGCAAGAGAAGAGTCTAATCTGGATGATGCGCTACGAGATCCGCGACAAGTATGACTATGCGCTGCCACTTCTACTGAACGCCGTGAAGTGGGACAACCACATCGATGTTTCAAAGGTACGTGCCAGAGAGCTGTGTGTTAACAGCAGGAAATGTCTGGACAATATTTTCTGTACCAGTAAATGTTGATTCGTGTACAAGGAAATTCTGCCAACCTCATGAGAACCTTGTAGTCAGGAATATTTTCATATTGAACCTATTTATTTATGTCCTTTTTTTAAGATTTTAAAACTAGACTTGATATTGGAAAAAATTGTTGCCACAGACCATTTTATCAATAGTCAATTGCAAAATTAACTCATAGGGTAGAGTTGTTTGCAGTACTGTGTAGAAATATTTTCTGACATTATTGGTGTTCTAAATCTTTTGTACAGATGATGGCACTCCTTCAGTCCTGGCGTCCGATAGAACTACAGCATGCCCTGGCTCTACTCGACTTCCATTACACAGACACGAATGTCAGGGAGTTCGCCTGTAAATGTCTGGAGGAACTCAGGTAAAGTCTGCCTGTAAAAGTCTAGATAGGAACAAAGTATACCCTGTAAATATCTAAAAGAACTCGGGTAAAGTATGCCTCTAAACGCCTAGATAGGAACAAATTATTCCCTGTAAATGTCTGGAGGAACTTGGGTAATGTCTGGCTGTAAAAGGCTAGATAGGAACAAGCCTGTAAATGTCTGGAGGAACTCAAGTAAGGTCTGCCTGTAAACATTTAGATAGGAACAAAATATACCCTGTAAACGTCTAGATAGGATCAAAGTATTCCCAGGAAATTCTCCAACTATTACTGTAATGCACATTAACCTTTGTTGTCCCGTACGGTCAGCCACAACAGGTGTACGGTAAGATCTTAGTTAAGTCATACCATATATTTCTCTTGTTGACCATGTTTCATGTTGTTAGTTTGTTAACACAACCTGTCTTAGTTCATGTTACAGTCTGTTGTTTGTTTGTTTACAGTGATGACGACCTGTCTCAGTACATACTACAGTCTGTTGTTTGTTTGTTTACAGTGACAGCGACTTGTCTCAGTACATACTACAGTCTGTTGTTTGTTTGTTTACAGTGATGACGACCTGTCTCAGTACATACTACAGTCTGTTGTTTGTTTGTTTACAGTGACAGCGACCTGTCTCAGTACATACTACAGTCTGTTGTTTGTTTGTTTACAGTGACAGCAACTTGTCTCAGTACATGCTACAGCCTGTTGTTTGTTTGTTTGTTTACAGTGACGACGACCTGTCTCAGTACATGCTACAGTTGGTCCAGGCCCTGAAGTACGAGTCACATCTGATGTGTCCACTCAGTAAGTTCCTCCTGTCTCGAGCCTTGGAGAACCAACATCTCGGACACCACCTCTACTGGCTGCTCAGGTAATCAAAGCAATCTGGGAGACAGAGACCTGATTTCCTCTTTATTGAAAAAGTGATTAATATTGGTTACATGTAATGTGCATTGATCATGTATGTATTGGAAGTATTTTAATGTATTAATATCACACCTTTAAAACTGGCAAATCATTAGTGATTGTTATTCATTGATTTATTACAATGTACTTTTAATCAAAGATAACATAAACATATGTCTGAATCATGAATAGTTCACTTTATGCCCCCGAAATTTTGCTCCATATATACATGTACCTAAGAGCCTTTAATCACACACACTACAACTGTTCAGTGTACAAAACATATTGACATGATCCAAGTATTAACTTATTGGTTGTTTTTAGGTCCGAGATGCATGAGATAACTGTGACTGTTCGATATGGCCTATTACTGGAAGCCTATCTCAAGTCTTCCCAGGAGCATCTCGCCATTCTCAGCAAGCAGCAGGACGCTCTAGTCAAACTCAACGCTTTCAGCGAAATTGCCAAAAATGGGAATGTAAGTCCTTAGCCCCAAAGCAGTAAGAGGGTTTAATGTATGAAAACCTACATGTATTATTTAAACATTTCCTGGGTTTTTTCTGTTTGACTTCAAATTATTTCCTTGGATGTCTGATCCGTTATCCTTATCTAAATGTATGATAAGTTTACTATTTATTAGTGTATGTTTTATAAATTTGCAAGCTATTTATGAATATTCTGGGTATTATGGTATTAAAATCAATTTTTCAATCGTATTCTAAAAAAAATGGCAACTGGATCATATTGTCTTAAATAAAATTAACTTACTGTTGATTAAAATTTCGTTTGTTTTTTTTATGATTTAGCTAATACTGATTCATGTGAATCCAATTCTTATTTTTTTTTTTTAGAAAAAACCACAGAAAGTTTCTGAGGATGTCAAGAGGATAATGCATCAGAAAGTAGAAGTGTTGTCTGGATTATACAGTCCACTCACCCCCCAGATCTGTCTGAAGGATCTACTGTAAGTCCTTTATAGTGTATATGTCATGTAGTTCTGTCTACACTGTACATGTGTCTGTGTAAAGAATAAACTACTAGACTTACCACGTAGTTCTGTCTACACTGTACATGTGTCTGTGTAAAGAATAAACTACAAGACTTACCACCTAGTTCTGTCTACACTGTACATGTGTCTGTGTAAAGAATAAACTACTAGACTTACCACGTAGTTCTGTCTACACTGTACATGTGTCTGTGTAAAGAATAAACTACTAGACTTACCACCTAGTTCTGTCTACACTATACATGTGTCTGTGTAAAGAATAAACTACAAGACTTACCACCTAGTTCTGTCTACACTGTACATGTGTCTGTGTAAAGAATAAACTACAAGACTTACCACCTAGTTCTGTCTACACTGTACATGTGTCTGTGTAAAGAATAAACTACAAGACTTACCACCTAGTTCTGTCTACACTATACATGTGTCTGTGTAAAGAATAAACTACAAGACTTACCACCTAGTTCTGTCTACACTGTACATGTGTCTGTGTAAAGAATAAACTACAAGACTTACCACCTAGTTCTGTCTACACTGTACATGTGTCTGTGTAAAGAATAAACTACAAGACTTACCACCTAGTTCTTTCTACACTGTACATGTGTCTGTGTAAAGAATAAACTACTAGACTTACCACCTAGTTCTGTCTACACTGTACATGTGTCTGTGTAAAGAATAAACTACTAGACTTACCACCTAGTTCTGTCTACACTGTACATGTGTCTGTGTAAAGAATAAACTACAAGACTTACCACCTAGTTCTGTCTACACTGTACATGTGTCTGTGTAAAGAATAAACTACAAGACTTACCACCTAGTTCTGTCTACACTGTACATGTGTCTGTGTAAAGAATAAACTACAAGACTTACCACCTAGTTCTTTCAACTATATTTCTAAAGTACCTTAAATAAGAACGTACTATTCAGATCCCACATATCTCTTTAAGAACCAACGTATTCTTTACCCAGAATTATTTTCTGGAGGACTGTAAATGTAACCGACACCTTAAAGCTTTGATGCTGATGCTTGATTGTTTCTTTTCTAGCGTTGACAGATGTAAAATCATGGACTCCAAAAAGCGCCCTCTGTGGTTGGAGTGGACCAATGCCGACCCCAAAGGACCGAACATCCTCATCATGTACAAAAACGGAGATGGTAGGAGTTAATAGAGCATAACTAGACTGATATTAATAATAATAGAACAAACAGTACCCACTTTTATGTTGGATATCTTTAATTAATGAATTACTATAATTACAAACTGGTTTGCTGGAACTTTTTTTTGTCACCAAGTCATCAGTATTGTGTATTATAATGTGATTAAATCTAAAGTCATTGAAAATTACTGTAAACTTGTAATATTTTGAGTGTACAATATTTGGTGGAAATTGATTTTTCAACAGGCTGGCTTGGATATGAATAAGCATATTTCTAAATCTTATATATTTACGCAAGGCATTTAGCGATGTACTAGATTTAGTGTAAGTTGCTTTTCACTTAAAAAGCTAAAAAGATTACACAGCCAGTGTAATATGTTTACAGTAGTTCACTGCAATGAATAATTTCAATAATGAGGCTTGATCTTTTAAAAATTGCACATTTTGCTGATAAAGATGGGTATGGGTAACAGTCTTAACATTCATGATTTGTGTTGTTACAGATCTTCGACAGGACATGCTAACGCTGCAAATTCTACAAATAATGGACAACATTTGGAAAAATGAAGGCCTTGATCTCAGGTGCTTAGTCAGATAAAGCCAGATAATGTCTGCCTCAGTTAAATACAGATTTCTTTGAAAAGTTGACACAACACAAAAAAATTTTCTTATACATGTAGTAAATAAAATACAATGTACTATGGGAATTAAGAGGTCTTAAATGAATTAAAGTGTGGCAACAATTTTTATATTTGAAGAAGAATGGCAATAATAGAGTACCACTTGAAATACATGTACATGTATACAATAATGGTTTGAATCTGCGAATCAATCTCATTTCATTAGTATATCTACAACCTGTTTTTGTATTTTGATGATGTGATTTTGTTGATACTCTTGGGTACAGGATGAACCCCTATGGCTGTATCGCCACTGGTCGGGAGGAAGGGATGATTGAAATCGTGACAAACTCCATGACCATCTCTAAGATACAGAGATGGTACAAGAAAGGAGCGTTCGCCAAAGAAGCTCTGTACGAGTGGCTCAAACACAAGAACCCCAAAGAGGAGAGGTGAGTCTATTTCATACTTTATTTGAAAAGGATATGTTGTATTTTAGATTTTTTGTACTGGAATATCCTTGTGTATTATGTAAGATTATAAATTATCCTCAAAAGATCCCTATAATACATGTACCAAACACTTTCATGCTCTTGAATTTTCTCTTTAAGAAAGTAATAATGCAGTTAACTTTGATTTTTTAGAATTTCTGTTTCTTTCTGTATACACTATACCACCATGGTATATGGATTTACGTGTTAATGTTCAACATCTTGACGACTTGGTCTGTATGTGATTTAACAGTCATAAAGGAGCTTAGATATTCTATACACTGTTTTATTTGGATTTTTATTGATTAACGATTTGCATTCTACAGCTGTCACATGCTGTAGTGGAGTCTTTGGGTTTTGTACATATACATGCCATTTAATTCGTATTACTTAGCTCTGTTTGCTAATTAACATATTATAAATTTTGGATATTTGATAAAATCTGTGAAGGAGCTTATCCATATTCTGTACATACTATCTGGAGAAAATAAAATGGGAGTGAATATTTCCCTGTAACCAGTATGTGATCAAACAGTGGAAAGGATCTGAATTCTGTAAACTAATATACTATTAGGATTTTTATGTATCAGCTTCAATTTTTTGTTACAGCTTTATGCTATGATGCGGTTTACGTATTCTGTAAACTACATTATTTTGATTTTTATGGATCATCTCGGAATCTTTCATGATATAATTAATCAGTGCTTACTATCTATTCAGGATATATTACAATAACTATAGTCAGGTACTCTCCACACAATTGCGCTGAAAAATTATAGTTCTATTTATGATCATTTGGATTTTTTTTAATCAGCTCTGAATCTTTTTTTACATCTTCCAGCTGTAATGTGGTTCTCGTGTTCTGTAAATTATACTATTCTTAATTTTGTGGATCTGATTTGTTTGCTGTTTTTACAGCCTAACGCTTTAATGTTATGTGTGCTTTTCTTATTGGATTTTCATTGATCAGCTTCTTCAGCTGTTTTACAGCCATAATGCTGTAGTGTTACATGTTATGTACATTATACTTATTGTGTTTTTAATGTAATATTTTACAGCCTGTCTCAAGCTGTGGAGGAGTTCACCTTTTCCTGTGCAGGGTACGCCGTGGCGACCTACATTCTAGGAATCGGGGACAGACACAATGACAACATCATGATGAAGGAGTCGGGACAGGTACTGGTCAATGTCTTCTACTTACATGTTATCTACAAAGTCTGTATAATAGGGCTCTATATATTTAAAGTTAAAGGACTAGTTGTCTTTTATTATAATGTACAACAAATTGTTTAGGTCTCTAATTTATAATCAAGTTAGAATTAAGACAAGTTATCTTCTATTTACACAACAAATTATATGGATCTCTACATCAAAACTAAAAGACAAATTTTTACAGTTGTGAAGAAAAATCCTTGAGTTTTATTATAAGAATTTTTATAATCCTTTTTCTTTTCTCTCAGCTTTTCCACATTGACTTTGGCCATTTTCTGGGTAACTTCAAGTCCAAGTTGAACATAAAGAGGGAGAGAGTGCCCTTCATTCTGACCTCTCACTTTGAGTACGTCATCAAGAGGGGAGAGAAGGACAAAGAGAACTTTGACAGGTAAGTGGTTGTCATAGAGATTTACTATTAAGACAAGGACAGAAGAGATATAAGTTCAAACTTAAGAATAAAATTGATTTTCTAAATATTTATTAATTTGTAAGATAATTTTGATTCAATTAAACAGAATCACTTCTTTGTCATCTATTTAAAATTTAATGTCCTTACAATTTTTTTGTTTAAAGATTTCAGAGAATTTGTGAACAAGCATACATGATAATCCGCTCCCAGGGGGCGCTGTTGATCCGACTGTTTATGATGATGTTGTCGGCAGGGATTCCCCAGCTCACAAACGTCAGTGATGTAGATTATCTCAAGGACACACTTGCCCTTGACCTCACGGAGGAAGAGGCCAGGAAGAAATTCATTGACAAACTGAAGGAGGCCAAGAACAAGAGCTGGTCGACCAGTGTCAACTGGGCCCTGCACAACATGGCCCACTGAGGCAGGAAACACAAAATGGCAAACTGAAACAACAGTGTATTTTGAAAGAAGCAGTAATCTTCTTATTGTTAATGTTGAAATCTAACTTGATCAAATGTTCCCAGCAAAATTAAATCTAACTTGATCCAAGTTCTTAGCAATATGAACTAAATGTCAAATTTTCTGACAGTTAACCATCAACAACATGCCAGGCAATGCCATATTGAAGAAATGAAGATTTATTATTAATTTTAGTTGCCGTACTGTTTTAAGATTTCTTCATCATATACATGTACTATGCAATGATATGTGGTGCTGTGTGAATAACTTGAGAGTTTAGCTTTAACTGAAGTCTATACTTTCTAGCAAAACATTTTAAAGGCTGTTCAAATAATCACAAATTTGATTATAAGTTTTCAGCAAATATCATTCAATGATTTTCAGATCAGTATTCTCAATGTGGCTGAAATGTGAACAAACCAGTGATGTGCAATATGTAGTGATGTTAGACATGATTATTTTTGATATTGTATGGTATTATTGTAATTTACATGTAGTTTCCTGTATACTAGTCAAAGTCTCCAGCTTTGTGGCTTAGTTACTGATATTTCAGTCAATGATAAGCCAGATGAGCAATGATTTATTCCAGCTGGTCATCATACAAATGTCTGATAAAATCAATTTCTGCAGTATAGCTTCCCCCTCTCTCACCGATGGTGATCATCAGTGGTATGAACAAATTATAGATTGCTCTTGTAATGTGAAATCCCAACTGGCAACTACGACATCAATGCCTTAAGAGGCAGGTAGTCACCAAGAAAACGAAACATTTCATGATTTGTCTACTGTTATGGTCATTAGACTAACTCCCCATTTCCCGACTTATTTTATTGTTATAGTCATCTCAGTATTTCCTGTGCAGCAGATTTGGTTTAGTTATCATCACTATCTATGTACATGTTAATGAGACTACATTCATGATATTTGACGATTTTGTCTTTCCATATTTACTTCAACAAACTTTTCACTCAAACCTTTGTGCCATAATTGAACAAATCACATTCCGTTTTAATGTCTTTGTAATAAGTCACATTCCGTTATGTGTTAGTATCTTTGCAACAACAAATCACATTGTACTATGTGTTAGTATCTTAGTAACCAATCACATTCCGTTATGTGTTAGTATCTTAACCAATCACATTCCGTTTTGTGTTCGTATCTTAACCAATCACATTCTGTTATGTGTTAGTATCTAAACCAATCACATTCCATTATGAGTTAGTATCTTAACCAATCACATTCTGTTATGTGTTAGTATCTAAACCAATCACATTACATTATGAGTTAGTATCTTAACCAATCACATTCCTTTTAGTGTCAGTGTCGCTATATACGATCTCTACAACTTCCACTTCCAAAAAATTTTCCAAACATTACCAGTAGTATGTACTCATTCTATTTGAATTTTTGTGGCTCTTCCATCTCTACTTATCTCTGTGGGTCTTAAATAGTTTGATCTCGACCATTTTGACACAAACATTTTTTATGATAATTATTTTTATTTTCTCTGGTTTTGTAATTTTCTGTTTGAGTGTGTTATATTGTTTTCCTTGCCAAGCCTACATTCCAGACGACTTTGTTGTGAGTCCTTGCCCAGCGAGTCTTATTCATTGAAGGCAGCAGATCCTAAACCAGAGAACACACTGTGTTGGGGTCTATTTTAGATATTGGTATTTTAATTGATAAATTTTAAAATAATTAACAGTAGTAGAAATGTACATGTAATTATATTGTGCACTTTTATTTAAACATTATGCTGTTAAATTGAATTTTTATGTGGTTTAATCATGATCGGTTTAATTAAGAAAGAGTATTTGGTTTGTGTGAGATTAGATTTCTTGGTTCATCAAATGTGAGGAAATAAGTTTTGTAGCTGTTAGATATTTTGTTTAAATAATATTGTATTCAACAAGATATTTCCTCATGTGATCCCTGGCCTAAGAAGTAATGGTGGGCAATAAATGGCCACAGTTTACTATAAAATCCTCATTCCTTCTTTGCTATAAAGTAAATACATTTACAATAAAGTAACCTTGACCCCCAAGCCTTGTTACAATGAAGTCTTCCTGGAAGCAGATGCAGCAAGAGGTCCGCTTAGATTATTAATCCCCAAATAATATCAATAATTTAACTGTTATTCCATCATTTATGTTTGAAGTAGCCGTTTTGAGTAATCACCCCTGTCAATGCATTGTCAGTGGCCTGGTGCTGTTCTAGAGATCTCGCTGTCAGTGCTTTAAATAATCTTGTAAAACAATTCCACAATTCTATTGCTGCTGTTTGCGCTGTAATAATAGTGTAGATCAATCCCACAATCCTCTTGCTGGTGTGTGTGCTGTAACAATCTTGAAGATCAATCCCACAATTCAAAATCGTTTTGCTGCTCTCATGTAATACCTCATGAAATGATTTTTAAATGCTCCAGAAAACATTTCATTTTTAGACCAATATGTTTCATGTTTTATAATAACATTCCAGAACAGAATGCCTTAATTATTTATTTTTTTCCCAGGTGAGACCCTGGGGTGACATTTTGTATTGAGGGGCCCCATACCTGGTATTGAGTTGCTTATAACTATGGGTACCTAGACACTGAGGACTGCATTGGTGTAGGAGCTATAACCTTGGTAACCCCCACCCTACCCCACCCCAGGGTCTGTGCCTGATATTTTGTACCACCAATCATGTTAATATATACATGCACTTTTATTTAACAATTTCATCATTGTCATTTTTTTTATTCTTTGTTAAAGGTGCAGTTCATAGTTCATAATTTGTTGAAATAAAAAAGAACTTTATATTATCAAATTGATTTGTAGTTGCTTTTTATTGCATTCTTGCAGGCACTTTTTATATATTAATTTTTTTGATTGATGATTTATTAGAACACAGTGGATAAAATTCATATCCAAGTACAGTATGATCACAGAATAAAAAAAAATCCCAAATATTTAATGTTCATCAAAGTGCAATTTCTAATAACTTTCTAATAATGGTCATCATCAAAGGTTTTTACATACAGTTGAACTTCAATATCTGGAACACTGATATCTTGAGTACAATGGATATGTCGAAGTGATTTGTAAGTACCAACCACTTATTTTTAAGTATTTTACCCTCGATATATCGATTACTTGGATATCTCAAAGTTTTTAAACAGTTACATCTACTTCAAGATAATGAAGTTTAACTGTGATATTAAATAAATTCATGGATATTGACAAAACCACAGTACTCTTGTGTCAAAGGTAAAAAAGAGACCTGAAGAAGGAATGAATTTAAGGCAAGAATTTGAGGTTTTATTGAAGAAACATAAATTCACATTAACATTGATGAACATTTCCTGCAATCGGGTACATGTATATTGGATCAATGTACCATCAATCCAGACGATCACTGCAACAACAACCTAGTATTTTCATATTACAGTAAAACTAAAGTGCAAAGATTTAAAATCTTTGCATCAAATTCTGATATCCTGTGAACACAAGTATTTGCATTATCATGTATATAGCCTCAGATATAAAATCTTCTCAATATTCTCAGACTTCCTTCAATAAATAATTTGGATATCTTAATACATTTTACATACTGGTATAAGGAGTACTTCACATGATTTAACACCATAACTTTTGGAGTCCTCTTTCTTCTTATCCTTCACTCTTGGATATTTTAAAATCTTCCAGAAGACACTCAGGGCTCTTAGAGTTGACCTATTCCACACGCTGAGCACTTATACATGTGTTCTTGCTCTGTATTTTTTCTACTGCTTGTTTGAGATCATTTACAGTGCAGTCAATGTCTTCCTGGGTTGTTTCCCTTCCTACAGATAGTCGGATTGCCCGCCTCGCCACATCTTCCTCTATGTCCAACGCCAACAATATCGGAGAGGGCCTAAAAACACAAACAGTCCACTGATTCTCGTTCTACTTCCTTTACATGAAATTGTTTTCATATATAAGTCATAAATGCTGTGTTATCTTTAAAAAGACTTATATAATAGTTACCTATTTTGAGCATGACAAGCTGCTCCCACACTGGCTTGTACATGTGTACAATGTGATAGGACCTCAGATCCTGCAACATATGTGATAGCAAAGAGATAAAACCTCAGACACTTAATGAAAATTGTTGACAATGTCAAAGACCCTCACACCCTGTGTCATAAACCCAAGCAGTTTTGTTTATGCTTATTGACCATTGGCAAACTCACTGAATTTTTCTCATGAATAACTTGACATCTTTAAGATGGTGACCATTTAAAGGGCTCCACCTAAATGATTGACATTAGGATAAAAAGCAATATTTCAGAGGACTTTGCATTGAGTGCCTTTGACCTTAACCAATGACTTTGAAATTATTCAGTTGGCATTCACGTAACTTTATTCAAGCCCATGGAAAACCCTTACCTACAGGCAACCTTTTGGTTTAAACTGAGCATGATTAAGCCAATGGAAAAGAATTTATTGTCAAATACTGGATTTCAAGAGATCTTTACATTTCACAACCTTTACATTTGACCTAGAAATTAGCTTCAAGGTCACCGTACATCCTTTCCCAAAAAAACTCTGTTTATATAAAGTATGAGCCAGATAAGGCTAAGGGGAGATAATACATCCTTTAGACAAATATTTTTGACATGGTCTGATATGACCTTGACCCTTAACCTAGAAACTTTGTTCAAGGTCATAGGAAACCCTTTGACTAAAAGCACCCTCTGGGTGAAGCATGATTCAGATAAAGACCAAGGAGAGAGAATATATATGTATGATATGGACAAGGATTTTTCACGCAACTCTGCTATGACCGTAATCTTAAACCTAGAAACTTGGTTCAAAGTCACTCTTTACGCATAGTGTTTTTGTCTGACTTACCGCTACAGTCTACTGACAGAAGTGACATGTTACATGTGTTTGGAATGCGACAGCTTTTTCCTATTCTTCCATTAAAGCAGATTTCCTCACCAAACTCTGCCTACAAACAATGAAAAATATTCAGCTGTTGCAATTATTGGAAGTCATTTTAATTTATTTAATAACCAACTGAATCCAACTACTGTATATCTCATGCCTGACCTTTAACCTTTCTTCCAGGTAGTCTCGGACTTTTTCCATGTGCCTGTTGTATTTATCTATATTTTCAGTCACTAGTTTTGATGCCTGCCCTAGTCCTGCGATCATTGCTGTGTTCTCAGTTCTAAAACACAGTCATTTAGATAAAGATGACTCAAGCATATACTAAAGAAAATATTATGGTAGAAACTTTTACTTTATAAGTTAGTGAACATCCTCATTTACATAAGCCTACACATTTTTACTGCTCCTGGTCAGTCTCCAGATCCATAAATCTAGGCCATGCCCAAGCCCACTGTTGTTTGTGAAAAGAACATAAGTGGAAAAATGCTACTGAGAATAAAAAGTAAACTTGTATCAATTTAAGGACAACAAGGTTGGAAATGAGCCCATTTAACTTGAACTGTTATGGCGTGTATTAAGGTCTGGACTGTCTAGTTAAGCCTTCACTTACAGTAATAACTACAGCAATGCATCAGTGATATGTGTATAGATGGCCCAAGATATGACCTTTACACCTGACAGGTGGAACTTACCCCGGTCTATAGTTCCTCTCCTGGCCTCCCCCATAAAACATGGGGTAGAGAGGCACCTCCTTGCTGGACCCCAGGTCTTTTACATATATAGCTCCAATTCTAGGTCCGTAAAACTGAGGCAAAAAACAAATAGCAGGTATATAATTTCTCCTTCTTTCAAAATAGCATTGTTATGCACTAGCATGGCATTATAATTGGAGCATTAAAAAGTGTGCTTAGTGGATATCAAATTTAAGCTGAAAAAGATAGCACAAGTATTCAACATAGTAAAATATTTGACTTTCATATCATGTTTCATTGTTGTTATTCCTATCTGGTCACCTCTGGTCATTTTTATGCCACAGAAAATACTGCAGGTTAAAAAGATGTATCTCATTTTTAGACGGTGGCTATAAATAGCCACGGTCTATTGCTACGGTCCTGACCGGATGAGTATTTCTCACGGGGACCCTAGCGGATAAGGAACGATAACTCTGTTCGGTATGCAGTGCTACACGCAATGTTTTATCTATATGTCGATTTCAGTATGAGAACTCATTTTAATCTTATCAGATATTTTAAGCATTAAAGCTGCTAATCATTTTGTACCTATATTTAAATAATCTCACAATAATCGCTTCTTGTTTTTTTTTTAAACAGGTTTGCCATTTCATATTTCAGCAATTATGCTTCATCGATAAATTCAGTCATTTTCAACGCATTAATTTTAGTTGAGGCAGAATATTTTTTTGTTGTTGTAGCTTATTCTAAAGAATTCACAGCATATACTGACAATGAATATTACATAAATTACATTTTATTGAACTTAAACCGATCAATGGCACACTTTCTTCTACAAGTGTGCATGTGTTTTTAAACATACAAAAAGCTTGAAATTTACGATACAAATGTGTTTAATTTTGGTCTGACCTGTGATTTACCTAATTTTGTAACCCACTCAGTCTGTAGGAACATTAATTTTATTACAGGCACCTCAATATTCATCAGAAAATATTTACTACTGATGTTGACGCTTTACTTGCTGCTGACTTTCTCTCAAACACGCTAATCGATCGGCCTCGGATTGTAAAATTCACGTGCAAATCAAGTCGCCATTTTACAATTTTACATGTATACATGCGCGGATCCAGAAAATTTTTCCAGGGGGGGTCCGAAGGATAATTGTGTTTGCCAGGGGGGGTCCGAGTCATATTTTCGCGATAATTTTACTATGTAAATTTAATAAAGTTTCATTTTCCAGGGGGGGTCGGGACCCCCCCGACCCCCCCCTCTAGATCCGCGCATGGTATACATAAATAAACAAACCACATTTTACGATGCTTCAAAGATTTTCAGTTCAGATTTTTTTGTAAGCAAATAAGGGATTAAAGACATGCTGTAAAACGTCTTATGGATTTCTCGGCGTGTCAGCTCGTGTATCTCTAATTTGCAGCAAAGGCTAGCTTTTTGTGAGAAAAAACGGCAAAAAACAATCGGTTCAACTCATGCAATATTCCACATTCATTTATGGTACATTGTGAACGGTAATGTAAGATATAATAATTTTGTTCACTTAACAGTTTCTGATGAATTGTTCACAATAAACTGAATAACGCAATTCGATGAGCGAAGCACAATTCGGACTTTAATCCATATGCGCCCATCTCTGCTATAAGAGAACCTTTTCTTTGGTTTTGGGGGATTTTGTCGCTAACAGATAACATTATTACACATGTACGTAAATATCGCCCCTTTTGTTCTCAAATAATTTTTAACTCGCGAGTACAACTCTATTATGAGCTATCTTAGACATTTGTTTTCATTTACAAATAGGCGGGCCTATATAAACAGATAAATGCGTCAGTTTGCAATCGAAATACACACCTGTCATCACTCAACGAAATGCTATACATCGGCCGTTAATCTCAGCGAGATTCGTCGAGACTGAAAATTTTTTGACGGACGTCTCTTCCGAATCTCAGACCAGTGCCACACAAAGTGATTCGGGCAAATTTGCCCCAACTTCGGCCGATTGTTACGATAGAAATACGCTGAATTAAATCAACTGCCCGCTTCAACATTTTACCTTTAACATCCTTTTAACTCCCTATCAATATAAAATGTTAGATTCCTACCGTTAAAAGATTATTAACCCACAAAATATGAACTTGTTTATTTTTCAATTCATTTCCACACTCATTCACATCTCCAAAAAATTTTCAGTCTCGACGAATCTTGCTGAGATTAATCGGCCGTAGCGTATACATCCATGCTATATTTGCGATAAATAATGAAACATGAAGGTAAAAAAATGTGCTTCATAGATAACTGTAGTATTCTGCTGAGCTAAAGAACTATATAGCTTTCCGAAAATATTGCCGGGATTTGCAAACCCTAGATCTATTGTATAATACATGCAAAGAATAAAATGAAATTTATATACACAGCTGTACGGTCAGAAAAAACATGCGTTCAACTTGGATTTTGTTTGTTTGGTGTTTTTTAAAAACTAATTTTGAATAATTAATCAATATTTGTTATAAGTTTACTAAAAAAAGTTTAATGTAGCAAGTAAATTATGCGTGTTAAGTGTACTGAGAAGCGATAAGATATACATGTGACTTTCCCAAATTCGTTCAAATGATTTGAATAAATCTATAGCTAAATACAATAAGACAAATGTTCTTTAAAACTTGGATTAATGAAACTGCCGCGACTGAATTTTGTATGATTTTTTTTTTCAAATTTGTATTCACTTTCGTTGCGAGAAAATGGAAATAATCCACTTAAGTCGAAGATAAAATATTGATTGACTCTTCTGTTTCATGATGACGTGCATTCCAGAAGCAATATACCAGTTTTCTCAAACAGGTTCTTGTAAACCATTCCGTTTTCTGTACACCTAAATTTATTAACTGACTATGAGGACAAAGCAAGTGTGATGCACATGGTCCACAAGCAAGTGTGATGATGCAACTTTTCCCCCGTGAAGAAATTGAGGGAAAATGCTGTCGAGAGGGACAATAACCGTACTACATGTATGCCCAAATAGTTAGTAAAAACCTGATAAATATTTTATGATACCAAAGTTTTATTTGTTCTCGTTACTTTGAGAAATCTACAATATCTTTAAAGCACAATAGTCCAATCCACAATTTTCAAAAGTTGTTCCCCTTTGCGGGGTCAACCCAAAGGTCAAAAGGAAAAAAAAAACCAAAAATTCCCCTTCTTTATACAATCAAATATTTGGGCGTACTGTGATAAAATCGCTTTGGATTGGAATTATTCATTTGATATGTGGTGGCAACCCACATATTTAATGAGTCATTTTGGTGCAATCAAAATACGTACATGTAGTACATGTATAACCGAAAACGGAGTTTTAATGTCAACTGAAATAGATACAAACATATAGATACAAACATATAGATACAAACTTCTATACTACAAAGGCTACTATTATAAATCTATAGGATTTCCCCAAAAGATGACGATAAAGAGACACAACATTTGTAAAGAGTGGATTGTGATCACAACTACGATTTCCACATAATTAACCATGTAGGTAACTCACGACCAGTTGTGCGAGTAAGCGTCAGGTATTAGTACACGTATGAGGTGCTGGCTGTGGATTTTCGACAACAATAATTACCATACATGTAATATGCCACTTTCAAACGGCGCCACCGTCTAACAGTACTTTCAGTACTTTGATTCAGATCTGTTACAAAGCATGTTCTATACATTTTATTTAAAATTCCTTTGGCCACGTGTACCTTGTGTCCGACGATTGTGAGGTAGTCTGCTCCCAAATCCTGTACACTGACCGGGATCTTGCCGATGGCCTGAGCCGCATCCGTGTGGAGAAGTATCTTGGGAATGGTTTTCCTTGAAGTGTTGATCTGTTTCACTCTCTCAAACATCCCTTTTACTGGCTGTCCAATTATACAAAAGTCTTACCAAATTTTGGAGAAACAATTAAAGGCAAAGAATGCTTGCAGAATTTCAAACCTGTATTATTCCCGTCTCATTGTTGGCAAGCATTATAGAGATCATGCATGTCGATGGTCGTATGGCGGCAATGACATCATCCACCATCACATGACCTGTCTTCGGAGAAGCTGGTACAAACGTCACACCTACAATACATGGCGATAAAAAGATCGAACATTACCGTAATATTCACTGTGAGCCCGGGTTTCCTCCTGCTTACTACTGGTCAGCTAATTTAGAGAATAAATTGTGTGTACAAACTGTTATTTAAACCTTATCTCTTCAAACAATAACATAACACTCAAAAAAATATTTTGATCGTACTGGCGATTCCTTCCTCTGCAAAGTGTTCCAGCACGAGTTTGACGGCGTCATGTTCTAGGTTTGACGTGATGAAATGCGGCAGGTGCTCCTTGTCTGGGAAGCCATTGTGTGACCAGTCTTGACCCGAGTGGAAGTATTTAACCGCAGTGTGCAGAATCATGTTATTTCCCTGTTAAACAACAAATCAGCGCTGATTACAATATATAATACTCTATATTTAATGTGACAGACATAGTCATTCATTCTCATCTTTTTTTAAAATCCTAACAAACTCAGTATAAACATAAAAAAAATCCTTGTTTTTTATGGAACATACATTATTATTTTAATGAAAACTGAAAGGTGAATTTACAATTCTTAGATAATGCCTCTAAGCTATTTGAATTACAGTAAGAGTTAACCAAAAATCAACATACCATATTAATAAACAAAACAAAAAAACAACCTAAATTAAGTTATGTAAGCATAAATATAGATATAAAAGTATTAGTAAACATTACCATGTACATGTAGTTTTTTGTTTTGTTCATGTATCTTTAAATTTTCCAGAGTGAAATACCATGCACACATCTGCATGTAATAAAAAACCAACAACACACAGAAGAAATAAAAATCATGTACAGTACATGTATGTATTACAATATGAATGAAGAATATTAGTTATAAATAAAGCTTTAGTAGCATGTAATGTACATGTGTATAAGATAGCAACCGAAGTATTATATAATGACATCACTCCATATAATGGTGTTAACTGTTTTGTTCTCTTCACTGATAAAAATGAAAATAAAAGTTAACCAAGCAAGCAATACCATATTAAGTAAATTAGGATTGAAAGCTGTTAAGTTTTAAAGTTGAAATGATCTAGGATAGGTTAAAACTCATTCTAAAAAAGAGACAACATCAAAAGTACAAAGCTGCACTCCATTATACCTCTGTTCCTCCTGAGTTAAATATAATATCTGAAATAGTATATGTCTCATAATATCTTAAACAATTTGGATTTCAAATTACTGAGTATACATACTAAGAGACTAATTCAAATGGAATATCTCTTAATTAAAGTTTTAAATAATGTCATTTTTCAAAGATGGTATAAATTCCATTTCTTTGGTTAATATAAGTCAGTACCTGAAGCTTTTGCTCCCAGCATTGCAGCAACATGCTGGCGAGATTCTTCAATAATGGCCTTGGCTTCTATACCTATATGTAGATAAATCATAAATAGACATACAAGTTACAAGTGTAACAGATGGTGAAAAGTTAAGTCAAAACCCAAACTCAAACCTAGTGCCTATCGCACACTGTGCCAGCCTATAAATATGAATCGATACTGAACGTCACAGACATGCAAACCCCTCACACAAGTATAGCACGGTATATATCAAAGATAAAAGCTGCTGGTTTTTTTTTTAATCTGGATGTGATTATCTAATTAGTCAAACAAAATGGCTTGTGTAATTTAAGGGGGTGGGGCTAAGAGAAAACTTTAAGAATACAAAAGAGTCATCGACATTAGATGTTTTTTATTTAAAAATCCCATCTTCACCTTGAGTGTGTGAACTGCTAGGGTTCCCCCAAGCTTTTGATAAAGCTGACGTGATGGCATTCAGTACATCACTTTCCAAAGGAGTAGTGGCATTGTTGTCTAGATAAATGCTGAAAAATCGAAAGGAAAAAAATCTTATTCCTGTTCAAGCACTATTCATCATTAATTATGATAATCACCTGATCATTCAGTCTAGGTTATTTAATAAACAGCTCGTTTTAAAGCAAGAGATACTAACAAATCAGTTTAATTCACAACCAAGAACTGACTGGTGATTCTATTTGTATTTCTTAGGTAAACAACTTATCAGTTTCATTACCTCTTTGCCATGCCGTCAAAGCAGTGTTACTTTCTCTTTGGTCCAGGTTTGTTTACAATCGATTTTGAGCTTGCCGCTTGTGACACTGATTTTATCCTTTTCTCGTCATTCCAAAGATTTCAATTATTCTGTGTAAATTAATTTAATGATTATTAACTTTCATTAAAATTACAAAGGCTATTTTTTTCTTATGAAAAAAAATTTTTTTTTTTTCAAAGTCTTAAGCGGCACAGTATTAAAAATGAAAGTAGGCCTGTGTTTAGGATGGAAAACGTCAGAAATGGTTTTTTCGCTGCTGTCGGTTTGCTGGGACTAATCGTCAAAGTAACGTTCTTGACCGTGAAATCGATTGTCCTTTATCCTATCTACAGGGAAAACAAAGATATAAGAGATGACATTTTGCTGATCACTGGCGGAGGGCGGGGGATCGGGAAAGCACTGGCCTTGGAGTTTGCCAAACACAAACCAAAACACGTACGCACCACGTTTTGTTCTTTAATTCCACATCATTGTCCATATTTTTCTTTATTACATAAAAACGTGAGTTAACAATTTTGTATTGCAATATAAATAGAGTAAAATGGTCTCGTGTTGGAAGAATGATTACACTTTAATACAGATCGTTCTATGGGGAAGGACGGAGGGAAGCCTACAGAAGACTGCTGAAGAAGTGAGAGAAGCGGGGATCAAGTGCTCCTACATGCTGTGTGATGTCAGTCAGTCAAAGGAAATCTATAAACATGTAAGTTTGGCCTAGTGATCTAATGCGAATGTCCTGATCACCATTGCCAGATGCATGAAGCTTGATTGGTAGCACACCCGACGAGAGGTTTAGGCCAATTAGGGGGCCAGGGTTTGAGTACTGTAAATTCCTAATTAAACGCGAGGAATTTTAATCCGTGTATAATCGCGAGAAGCCTGTCTCGCGAATTTTAAAATCTTGCTTTTAATTTTCGAACATGAAACTATGATAAAATTTTGACATTCGCAATTTTATGTTCTAGCGATTTGATGGAAAACCGTTGAATCGCGGAATTAAGTACTCTTGTAAAATAAGGAATCTACAGTAGAGTCTGGTCCGTCATTATTTCTCCCATTCTGTTTCTTAAAATATTGATAGAATATAGTTTGATTATTACAATTGACTATGCCATAGTAAATTGTAAAATTCAAACTATAGTCTATTGTACATATTTAAGGATTCTTGAAGCATTAAATTTAAAGGTATTGCAATTTTTCCAATTATTTTGCTTACTGTGCCATTGCTAAAAATAGATACATTTACCTGTCGCAATACTTAGGTACTGATTTTATTATCATGGTGTCTGTAAACACTGATTTGCCATCAATTAGAAAACCTGCATCCAGAAATGAATATTTAGAACTGTGTGCAAGAAGACAATTGATATTTTGGACTATGATAACTTCCAGCAAAATAGAATTTTAATTAATAAAAGTATAAATAGAGTATAGTGTTATTGAAAAGATCTGTTTATATTGGGTGTGTTCGTATTTAGAATTAAACAGGAGAATTAAAAAAAATCGAGCAGATTAGATACATCCTTAAAGTGAAGAAAAAAATTTACAACTTGATGGAATCGATCCAGCGACCACAAAAGCAAAAAAACCACTAGGCCATGCATATAACAACTTTATAGGATGTCTTTTCATGACATGAGGCTATTAAATGGTTGTATTAGAAGAGTCACTTACTAAAATTTATTTCTATTTTTCAGTACAAAGACCATCTTAAAGGAAAATTAATTCATCGTAAACATTTACTACAATACCTTTTGAACATAATTTTAATCAGATTAAAAAATAGTCAAATATCCAACTTTTTATTGCATACTAAATATTTTCCTATGTATCCCTAACAAGACCTGAAGATTTTAATAATATCTTGTAAGATAATTAAGACTCTTTCAACATGGCCATTGTGTGATTTGTTTTTCTTTGAATACGTTTTAACTAAATATTGTATAATATTGATGTCTGATAAGTTTGCAAAAGCACTATATTGTAGGCAAAATAATGGTAAAAGATGCTTTACCTCTTTTAGACTCTTTTATCATTGTATCAATGAAATAATCTATTGGTAAATTGTTGCAGTATGCTGACGTAAAGAAAACGATTGGACCTGTTACCTTACTGGTCAACAATGCTGGCATCGTGCATGGGGGACAAATTATGGACATCCCCGATGAGGACATAATAAAAACACTGAGTGTCAACGCCATGGCTCACTTTTGGGTATTTACTTCTTTTCTATATTATTTTGGCAAAGATTATTGGATTTTGATTTGAAGACTTTAAACAACAGCACTATTTGTATTCAAGATTTATATTAAACATTTAGGTATTAATTCATATAAACTGGTGATTTTTATCAGAACTTTAAGCTTCTATAAAATCCCTTTAATTAATATGCATTGAGATAAATAAATTAGATTGATTTGTTTCTTCTTATTTATGAAACAAGATTTGTTTTACAAAGTACTATTTAGATTCGATACTATTTTCATCCATTATTTTTTCTTAATTTTAGTTTACAAGGCATCTAATAAATCCAAAAAAGCTTGATATCTTTTGATATGTCAAAGAAAAAGCCAACAATGTTGATTTAAAGAGAAATGTGTACCCTGTATATTTCAGACAATAAAAGCGGTGCTTCCAGACATGATAGAGTCCAATCGTGGTCACCTAGTCAGTATTAGTTCGGTCCTGGGGTTGCTCGGGATGAGAGGTGTCAGTGACTACTGTAGTTCAAAGTTCGCTATATCGGGACTGATGGAGGCCCTACAGTGGGAACTACAGGAGTATAGCAACAT
Organism: Magallana gigas; assembly: GCF_963853765.1. Classification (NCBI taxonomy): domain Eukaryota; kingdom Metazoa; phylum Mollusca; class Bivalvia; order Ostreida; family Ostreidae; genus Magallana; species Magallana gigas. The sequence goes on along the minus strand of NC_088855.1, from coordinate 3,030,278 downwards.
CCACATCACCGCGGTCCACCCGTACCTGGTGGATAATCAAATGTTTGCTGGGTTAAAACTCAGGTAGGATGGTCTCTGTTTTATGTACCAGCTTATGCATAGGATACATGCAGTTTTGTTACTGTTGGGTGTATATGTATGGATTATGTACAGTGTTATGATAAAATAACCAAATGATATAATAAAACAATGTAATATGATTGTAAACGTATATACCAGAATTACAATCTGTGCTAATGGGAATGAAACATGCCATTAATTTTATCTTCAGATTTCCATGGTTAGTTCCGCCATTAAATGAGAGTTATGTTGCCAAGCAAACCGTGTCTGCCGTGTTAACTAACAGAAAGAGTGTTGTCATGCCTCGGATTATGCACATTGTACTGTGGGCCAGGAGGTTGGTGATTGTGATCATGTTAACTTGTGTGTAAGGAATCCTTAACCTGTGTTAGTATAGAAAGAAAAAGATATTGATGATATTTATCAGTGTTATCCACATTGTGATGTCCTGTAAACATATTTATAGTGTGATATAAAGCAAAAATAAAGAAATCTTCCCTGTATATATTTTGTTTTGGCAACTTTACTTGACAAGCCCTAACCCAAAGAATTTTGATATTCATTGGAACATTTGGAATCCAGTTTTTACTTGACACTTACTTCTCTCTCTCTCTCTCTCTCTCTCTCTCTCTCTCTCTCTCTCTCTCTCTCTCTCTCTCAATATGAATTGAATCCTAGCTGTCATGACGACTCTCTTGATATCCACTATCTTCCCTTTTTATCGATAATCATATGTCTCTCCCAGTTCTCTAAAAGAAAATTAGCACTTCTGTGACTATGCCTCTATTGGCTCTAAATGTGAAATATCATATCCAGTGTATGTCTGCAGACTGTGTGAAATAAAAAAAACAAATGTTAATTTACCTGGATATTGGTGTGAATGTTAATAAATGTTTGTGTTTTTTGTTTAGTCTCTTTCCAGTGGACGCCATGTTACCTATATTGAGATTCACTGGTGTAGATCGGGCCATGATGGACTTCCCTAACGCTCCAAGAAATGTAGACTTCATGAAAAATACCACTGCTGTTCAATAGAATCTTCATTAGGATAATAGGTTCATATTTCAACCAATGAGGCTCTTGATGAAGACTATAAACTATAAAACCAGAAACGGAAGCTCTGCTGATTACAGGAACTGTTGGTGCTGTTTTCATTTATCTCACAGAACATTGAATTGTCTCTTATATATGTGTTTTTTTTAAAACATTGTTGTAACCAAGATAGCATTTTTGAAATATTGCTCATTGTTTTTATTAAATAGTGTCTGCTGCTTTGGATAGAGTCATCCATGTACTCATTTGAGCCAAACTTCTATATCCAGTATAAGTATTAAATTTTTCAATACATCTGGGTAGTGAAAATGATAACCATTTAACTGGGTTGTAGTACATAATACATGTACTAATGTATGACATTTTAGCTGTAGAATATTATAAAAAATTGAGTGTGTACACTACAGTAACAGGTAGAGTGCCTGTACAACAGGAAAGATAAAGTATATCTGTACAACCTATAGAGAGTGTCTGTACAACTCAGTACACAGTATAGATAGAGTGTCTGTACAACTCAGTACACAGTATAGATAGAGTGTCTGTACAACTCAGTACACAGTATAGATAGAGTGTCTGTACAATTCAGTACACAGTATAGATAGAATGTCTGTACAACTCAGTACACAGTATAGATAGAGTGTCTGTACAACCCAGTACACAGTATAGATAGAGTGTCTGTACAACTCAGTACACAGTATAGATAGAGTGTCTGTACAACTCAGTACACAGTATCCTGTGTACAACTGTACAACTCAGTACACAGTATAGATAGAATGTCTGTACAACTCAGTACACAGTATAGATAGAATGTCTGTACAACTCAGTACACAGTATAGAGAGAGTGTCTGTACAACTCAGTACACAGTATAGATAGAATGTCTGTACAACTCAGTACACAGTATAGAGAGAGTGTCTGTACAACTCAGTACACAGTATAGAGAGAGTGTCTGTACAACTAAGTACACAGTATAGATAGAGTGTCTGTACAACTCAGTACACAGGATAGATAGAGTGTACAACTCAGTACACAGTATAGATAGAGTGTCTGTACAACTCAGTACACAGTATAGATAGAGTGTCTGTACAACTCAGTACACAGTATAGACAGAGTGTCTGTACAACTCAGTACACAGTATAGATAGAGTGTCTGTACAACTCAGTACACAGTATAGACAGAATGTCTGTACAACCCAGTACACAGTATAGATAGAGTGTCTGTACAACTCAGTACACAGTATAGATAGAGTGTCTGTACAACTCAGTACACAGTATAGAGAGAGTGTCTATACAACTCAGTACACAGTATAGAGAGAGTGTCTGTACAACTCAGTACACAGTATAGACAGAATGTCTGTACAACTCTGTACACAGGATAGATAGAATGTCTGTACAACTCAGTACACAGGATAGATAGAGTGTCTGTACAACTCAGTACACAGTATAGAGAGAGTGTCTGTACAACTCAGTACACAGTATAGATAGAGTGTCTGTACAACTCTGTACACAGGATAGATAGAATGTCTGTACAACTCAGTACACAGGATAGATAGAGTGTCTGTACAACTCAGTACACAGTATAGAGAGAGTGTCTGTACAACTCTGTACACAGGATAGATAGAATGTCTGTACAACTCAGTACACAGTATAGATAGAGTGTCTGTACAACTCAGTACACAGTATAGAGAGAGTGTCTGTACAACTCAGTACACAGTATAGATAGAGTGTCTGTACAACTCAGTACACAGTATAGACAGAGTGTCAGTACAACTCAGTACACAGTATAGAGAGAGTGTCTGTACAACTCCGTACACTGTATAGATAGAATGTACAACTTAGTACACAGTATAGATAGAGTATCTGTACAAATTAGTACACCATATAGATAAAATGTCTGTACAACTCAGTACACAGGATATATAGAGTATCTGTACAACTCAGTACACTTTATAGATAGAGTGTCTGTACAACTCAGTACACAGTATAGATAGAATGTCTGTACAACTCAGTACTCAGTATAAAGAAAGTGTCTGTACATCTCAGTACACAGTATAGAGAGAATGTCTGTACAATGTATAGTTCATATGATAAGTAGAGTTCCTCTTTAAGTCAGTAGAAAAGATATATAGAGTTCCACTCAGTTTTCGGGATTTTGAAAGACTTTAAATAGCTACTTATATAAATGTCCAGCAATGTTTGCAGCCAGGTAGACCTATTAAGTCTATTCCTCAGATATTACAGACGGAAAGCAAGGGTATCATTTTAATACATTCTATTACAAATTTATAACTTCATATCAATTCAATACACTCTATTACAAATATATGACTTATTCATTTGGTGCATCTTTAATTCTCCTAAAGATATGTTAACATGATTTATTAAATATAGAAAAAGTCTCCATGCACTAAATATTGTTCTATTTCTCAAAAAGTATCAAATAAAATAAAATATACATGTGGGCGAGTAATCTTTCTGATGGTAAAATTAATTGACCAGGTCAAAGCTGATCATATTCTAGTTCAATATGTTGAAAAGTTAAGTTGTCTAGACACCATGGCGCAAAGAATAAACAATTTCATCACATAAACTCAATGAGATGTTACATTTATCCAAATATATTTACATTTTCCAGTGTCTTTGTCTGTGATAACACTACGAATCGATTTTGTCACTTGAAGTTCAATAAATTGCACCACTTACTATATATCAATATTTAATCGTATGTACAATTGCCGAAAATTATATATAAGTAATAAGAATGCCAGGGGTGATCAAATCTACAAAAAATCCCCCCCCCCGGATCATTATATTTGATTACTCCGACCGTATTTGATCACCCCATGATATTATAAGAATGGTTTTTTATTCCTTCAAAAAATTATAAAACTTTCATTGAATCATATATTTTTTTTAGTTACGAAAGTAAGTTTGCAGGAAAAACAGTTCTGTTATTTATTCGAAACTAGCAGCTAGCAAATGAGTCAGTTTCTAACTATTTCCCATTTTAGATGTTAATGCGCTTTAAGATTAATTGTCATATTGTTGACGGAATAAGAGTGACACAATTGTCGGTTTTTCCACAAAAAATTAATTACAAATAAAACTCAACAAAGCAAATCAAAATCGGTATGACGTCAACCATCCATGGATGGGTTTTTCCTTTACTAAGTTTTCTACATTGATAAAATATTAGAACGCAATTGACTTTGTTTAATTATATCTAAAAATTAATATCAACATTAAGATAATGTCCCATTATCTACTGATAAAATTGATAAAAACGCAATAATTCAATACACAGGAAGATATCTGTGGGCATTTATGGCTTTATTTACATTTTCTGTAGTGAAATTATATAACTTCATAATTTTTAACGACGTGTTTGTAATTCACTATTTGTCTGAGACATCAGAAAAATAGAACACTAATAGTAGTTCTTTGAAAAAAACACACCAAATAAACAAGTATTATATAATAAACGAGGCATTATAACGCTGTTTATTATATTTGTACATGTTATTTAAATAAAATAAATTTCTACTACAAGGGGTTGTTAATCATAATGGCATATTTCTCTTCTACATGCAGGACACACAATGACTAAGTGCAGGAGCAGCATGTCAACACATTGCCTCGGTGTATAATTATGTCGACGTGTGCGCAAGATAATTATGTTGACATGCAGTACACAAATTCCATTGATATAGGGAAATTTACTGACAAACGTCCTACAAATACGCGTTTAAATGCAACATACATGTGTATTATCAATATATTTTTATTTAACAATACTGTTTACACAGACTTAAAGAGACATTGTCCAATTCCAAGTTACATCAAAAAAGTAAATCATTTTCAAAATACAGATAAAATATCATATTAATGCTATGACATTTCCTTTTTGTTATGTAAATTAAATAATCAGAGACGATCAAAATCTTGGGAAAGACTATAGACTTAAAAACAACAACCAAACAGTGGTTTCAGTCCGTGCGAAATGACAAGAGAAATCACGGTGGAAGAAAAATAAATAAATTAATCAGTAAAGAAATAATACATTTAATGCTTGATAAATGATTAAAATTGTAGTTAAATACCAAATAACGTCGAGTTTAAAGAAACGTTTGTGGTGGTGTGACAAACCTGAAAAGATCAATGTGGATAAAAGCAAATATTTATGATTAAAATGTATAAAAAAAAAAAAAGAAGGTGATCTACAAAGTTTCAACGGATTTCAAACTCACAACTTGCGTATCAATATTTAATTAACTCTAAGACTTTGCGCTACGCAAAAAAAAACCCACTAAACTATGTGCAAAGTTGTACAATGTATTTAACTTTGTTACGAAAAATTATTGTCCTTGGTTATAACCATTATCACACGTTATATTTTACTCCATTAATCACCGTCACTTGTGCGTTATTTTTTGGCGCCTCTTGTGCGTTATTTTTTGGCGCCTCCTTTCGTTCTGGGCAAGTACATGTACAGGCGGCCGCGCAAAAACAACAGGCGACGACAAGAACGAAGACTCCACACAGACTGTATATTACAATGATATACCAGAACGCAAAGTTAAAGGCGATCGGATGACAGTAGTTCCCGGAGGCGGGGTCTGTGCTCAGGTCGCCATAGGAAGAGAAGACCCACACGTTTCCTACAAAGAAATTAAAATAAAATTTGACGGAAAGTGAATCTTATTTAATTCAGAATCAAACATCACTACAAGTTTGTAAATCTCAGGGGCTTGCACAGAAAAAAACTGTGTTTAAAAAAAGTGGGTACCTCGGATGAAAAATAACAAGGGAGAACGCCATCTTGGATACCGCCTCGCTTCATTAGCTAATTTCTCATTCAAAACGTTAAACTAGACATATTGGTCGATTCGCATTCCTTTAAAAATGATTCTTTTTCTAGATATATCAATTCCGGTTAATTTCTTTTATACACCAACGTTATCAAACTTGTTTTCGACAACTCCTTGTCCAATCGCAACTTCTAGGGCCTTCCCGGCAAGCTCGGAAAAACACTTCAATTGAATTAACATTACCGGATGTTAGAATTTTATATAAAATAGAGTCGCTTCCCATTAAAATAAGTATCGGCTACCTATATAGATAGTAGAACGACTTTTATTTCATGATTACGACTTTTATTTCATGATTACGACTTTTATTTCGTGGGTCTCAAGCATAAACTTGTACGGTACGTGAAATATCTGTCATACGATTGGTTATGGGAAAAGCCAATGAGTTCTCGATTTCGGGTGTTTACGCAAAAAAGATAAAATTTGTTGATGTAGACGTATATATATTTATATAAGTAAACTGTAGGTGAGATCTGAAAGAAAGGAATATGAATTGGCGCGAATTTCTAGCTTAACGTTTTAAAAATTAGTTGATGAAGCGAGGCTGTATCCAAGATGGCGTCCTCCCTTGTTATTTTTCCTCCGAGGTACCTGTGGTTTTTTTTTTCACAAGCCCCTGTGTGTAAATCGTTTCAAATTTAAATATAACAGTTGACTAGGGTATAAAGTCGCCAAAAAGTCACATCAATAATGGTAAATAGATCAATCCGTCAAGCAATGCAACATTCTTATCAGTAAAAACAAAAACAAGAGTGGAATTACTAAGGAATTACCGATAAGATTTATTAACAGAAAATCATTCAATTAAAACTACTCAGTAAAGCCCCTTTCACAATTGGCGCACGACCACTTTACACCACTTTGCGATCGAAATTTTTGAGCTTCGCACAAGCTCTCGCATGCGTTGCACGAGCCCTCGCTTACGTTGCACGAGCTGTCGCATTCGTTGCATACGTTTTACTGGTCGCATCAAGTCTCCTCTGAATAGTGGACATGCACACTATTCAGACGCGACTCAACGCGATCCAATTTTTCGCAGTGCAACGCACGAACATTAGTACGAACGTTTTACAACGTTTTGTGTACTCGCAAGAGTGATGCACGATTTATAAATATCGTGAGATAAATCGCTGGTGTTTATGCGTCTGTTTTGCGACCGTGAGACTGTTGCTCAACGTGTCTCATGTAATCTTGCAACGTTTTACTATCATTGCACGATTTATAAGTCATATTTGTTTTACACCTTTATTGACCATGGATGCTGCTGCACCAATACCTCCCCGCCGTTTGCTAGGTTTGCTAAATATCCGAGCACAACTCCAAGAACTCCAGCAAAGACATATGGCCGTGCTAGCGTTACTTATTCGTCGTCGACAAAGAAGACGTTGGTGGGTCAAGCCATGGATTGAAAGGCGCATATTATTTGGCCAATATCACAAATTGATGACGGAGATAGAGAGAGAATGCTGTTTTTGTCATTTTCATCGGCGACATCTTCCCTCGCATTCAACAATGTCTATTAAAAACCGTCGAATACGGGCCGTATATATATATACCCGCTCCGACTCGTACGAGCATTAGTACAATGGAACGCATGATCGGACGAGCGCCGTCCGTCCATTCGCATTGGCGCACGTTCAATCGTCCGATCACTTCGTCTCTCGCGCGATCCTATCGCATTATCTTACAACACTCGCTTTCATTGTACATCAGTCGCATATAGACGCAAGATATATCGCAAGATTTAATGCGTTTACGTCGCACAACGCTCGCCTATATTGTGCGAGTTTCGTACGAGTACTTTTTCATATGCGATTATTTTGGCAACAGTTTGCGAACCCTATCTAATTTTTTTGGTCGCACGAATATTTGGTCGCTTCTGCTCGTGCGCCAATTGTGAAAGGGGCTTAAAGAATGGAAGGGTCTATATCATAAAATGGAGGCGGATTACCAACGAATGGTCTTTGAAGGATCTCGACAGCAGCAATAAACTGAACTAACAATTAAACTGATTCAGGAGTAGTGTACTGTTGTATGATCTGAATTGATTTATCAAAAATCGGCTTTGAAGAGTTTTATTACAAGTTCTTTAATATGTCTATATTCGTTTATGGGTATTTTTATTTCCATTTTCTGAAATATAACTTGACTTAAATATTGGTCCAAGTTCCGCTGCGTACTCATTTTTTTTCATCATTTAAAACAACCCACAATTTTGATTCACTTTGAATATGAGGAACTAGATACATGTACTGTTCAAACTAAATTCCATTTGGTAGCATTATATATATTTAAACAATAAAATGCTTTCTTTGGTGATCATTCGCGTTAGCATGTTATGTAAATTTTTTCTGCAATGATCGCTACCTTATAACCTGCATGAATCATCAAAGAAAGCATTTAATTATTTATAATAACATCTTTCTTTCAACTAATTAATAAATTAATTGTAAAAAGTAAGTAAAAGTTACTGAATTACTGTTAATATACATCGGTATGTTATCTAAAAGAAACAGCCAAATCGTCTTCTATGGGAATTTGAGTCTGACATCAGCATGATTCGTGCAGTCTGTGATTTTTCTAAGATCGCTGTAGCTTTCGACCAATCGGTAAACGGGGCGTGTAGATATTAGACCTGTCAGTTTCAGTCGCTGTAGGTTTCGACCAATCGAGAAACGGTGCGTGTACATTTCAGTCTGGCTATTTTTATATAGCTATGACTTAACTGTAAAACACCGTAAGAAATAGATGGAATTATACTCGGTAGTTGTAAATATTTAGGAATGAACATACCAGATAAAACACACAGACAGAACCGACTACGTTCCCAATATCGATCCTGAGTCTTAGTTTACTTCCTTTTTTCATGAAATTATCATGTTATGAATTATTTTTTAAAAATAATGTTTGTTTTAAGTAAATCATTTTTTAAATGAAGGTATAAATTAGAATAGAAATATGACATAAAAGGATACTTTAATTTTTAAAAATAGGGTCGATTAAAGACCCGGGGTCTATACTTAGAAGTGTATATGTGTGTGTGGGTTGGGGGGGGGGGGGTCCTGTCCTGTCCTCAAGCACATTGCTAAATAAACTAACCGTGATGAGCCCAGATCGTTAACTGTTCTTACCAGCAATAAACCATGCAATCACACAGAGTGCGCAAAATCGGGAAACGTTGACCTTCACCTTGTCAATGAATGACCCCTCATCTTCCTGTTCTCTATTGCAACAGCGTCCACAACAACAATACAACATCGATATCGAACCAGTAACCACCAGGTAAATTGGAATGTATTTCTCCAATGGACAGTCATCCAGGTACAAAGCTCCTGAAATCGAGGGGCTGTGATAAGGAATCTACTGTGATAAGATACTGTATATTCCTTATCTTAGGCGCGCGAGCACTTAATTCCGCGTAAAATCGCGAAAAGCGCAGTGTTTATCAAAATTTCTGACAGTTATTAATTTTATTCAACTAAAATAAAAGAGATTTTTTATGTTTACAATTTGATACAAAAAAGTGAAATAGCGGAATTATGTACTCGCTGTACATAAGGAATTTACAACAAATGATATATGTACGCGTTAAAAATAAATTTCGATCTTTGCACCACTAAAAACACATTACTTAATGACACGTTTTAGAGCAAATGTCAATTACATGTCTATCTAAATCTTATTAGAAAACAACAGTAGGTTGAAAAGTGGCTTAGGAACCCTATACTGACCAATAACGATGGGAGCAATGGGCAGGACAAGCCCGACAATCACCAACAACACGATGACCACGGCTGGAAAACAAAAGAGAGGGGACATAGGTATTAATGCAACTCACCTAGCTTGGTAAATAATGGGATTTACTGATGTTATCTGATTTGATATTTTGTACTTACTTGAGGAACAAAAAATAGCAACAATTGACGAGAGGAAGCTGATATTGCCATCACAATTTTCCTTGGCACTCTTGACTTTTCCATAAATAGAATCCTGATGAGGAGGTCGCCATGGAATAAAAACTTTAAAAAAGAATTATAGTAGGGGATTAGTCCAAATAAATAGCTTCTAGGTGGACAAAAGACAAACCTTTCCCTGGCTTCTAAACCCTGGTGGTCGCAACCATCAGAATTTGGGAGCTAGTAAAAGGTATGGTTTTAATTCATAGTAAAGCAACTCAAAAGCAGCTTTAAAAATCCATCTGTATTGTTGGCTCAATTTAATATGAAGTATACATCAGTTACCTGGGGGGGGGGGGGGGGGAGAGATAAAAAGACTCAATACTCGGAGGTTTTACAGATAATATGAGAAGTTGAAACTTATAAGTGTTGTTTAGACTTTCCTATTACGTTTACTTTATTAAGGTCTTCCGTTTTCCAACGGAAGACCTTATTGTTTTCGTTCGGTTTCTTTTTCCCTATTATTATTTTTTTTCTTACAAAATTTGTGCAGGCGATTTCTCGAAAATGGCTCAGGCGATTTTTGTGAAACTTTCAGATCTAATAGATATCAGTCCGAACTTAATATACATTTTTTTATTTTGATGACTTTTTAACGATTTTCAGAGGGTCGGCTTGTCCAGGGATCTCCTCCTAAACGGTAAAAGATATTGAGTTCAAACTTTCAGGGATTGTAGACAAGAGATTGTAGATGTGCTATTTGGCGTTCATATTTGTCATGCTCAAAGGGTGTTTAAGCTCGCCTGGTCCCGAAAATTGAGACTAAAAAACGTCGTAATTTTTAATGGTTTTCTTAGTTTATCTCTTTTCTGAAAAATATTTTTTTAACACTTGTAATGCAAAAAAGATTTATATTTACAAGACATTTCATTTGATATAAAAAGGGGCTGGCCCCTCAAATTAAGGAACCAAAGGGCTCTAAAGTCTTTCATCTGTAGCCCTTTACTGAGTGATATTTTGTGAACAGTTATAGAAGCAAATATGTTTATCTTACAGTTATGTATCCAATAAATGTAATGATTTTATCATGTGTTACGTAATTAGGGGTTTTTAGGGGCCAAAAGTCCAGAATTTTGATCACCCATATCTCAGTAAGGAAAACTATTTTGAAATAAAGTATAGAAGTAAAGATGCTTAAAATGATGTACTAAATAATATGCAATTTTCAAAATTTCGTTAAATAGCCCCTATAAGGAGTTATGGGATCGGCCCCTAAAACGTTCTTTCCCATATATCTCAAGAACGGTAACGAATTTCTAAACACTTGTTGAACAAAATGTGTTGAGATTTAAATGACCTTTTATTTGATATCAAGAAAAAGGGGCTGGCCCCTCAAATTAAGGGACCAAAGGGCTCTAAAGTCTTTCATCTGTAGCCCTTTACTGAGGGATATTTTGTGAACGGTTATAGAAGCAAATATGTTTATCTTACAGTTATGTATCCAGGTAATGTAATGATTTTATCGTGTGTTACGTAATTAGGGGTTTTTAGGGGCCAAAAGTCCAGAATTTTGATCACCCATATCTCAGAAAGGAAATATATTTTGAAATGCAGTATAGAAGTAAAGATAGTCAAAATGATGTACTAAATAATATGCAATTTTCAAAATTTCGTTAAATGGCCCCTATAAGGAGTTAAGGGATCGGCCCCTAAAACGTTCTTTCCCATATATCTCGGTAACAAATCTCTTAACACCTGTAAACAAAATGAGTTGAGATTTAAATGACCTTTTATTTGAAATCAAGAAAAAGGGGCTGGCCCCTCAAATTAGGAGACCAAAGGGCTCTAAAGTCTTTCATCTGTAGCCCTTTACTGAGTGATATTTTGTGAAAGGCTATAGAAGCAAATATGTTTATCTTACAATTATGTATCCAAGCAGTGTAATGTTATGTGTTATGTAATGAGGGTTTTTTAGGGGTCGAGCATCCAAAACTATGACCACCTATATCTCAAAAAGAAAAATATTTTGAAATGCAGTTTAGAAGAAAAGATGCTCAAAATGATGTACTTAACAACATGCAATCTTCAAAATTTGGTTCAGCGGCTCCAATAAGGAGATTAGGGACCGGCCCCTAAAACTTTTTCTTCTAAGATATCTCAAGAACAGTGACGTATTTCTAAACACTTGTTGAACAAAGCTCTTACACCTGTAACAAAATAGTATCTGGCCCCCTTGAATGTAAACCCTGTTTTTTATTCTAAATCATGTTTAGCTGTTAAATAGCAAAATCAAGATAGAACATATATCTCAAATTCTAAAATCAGACGGAAGACCTCGTCGTTGCTCGCAACGAGATCGTGTCTAGTTATCTCTATTCTCCTCTCAAGCCGACGTCAGGTTTAGATACAGATTTTTTTTCTAGGGGTCAGAGGAATGATATTGCTTGCTGAGGGGAGGGGAGAGGGGTCTGATCATATTTTCAACCCCCCCCCCCCCCCCCGGACCTTACTTCTGGTTGTGTAATCAATAATTTTTTTTGTTAACAAACAATTATTTGTGTGGGTTTTTTTCTGACGATATAACAAGATGTACTTTCGGGACCAGCGGAAGACTTTGACGTATGACTAAATTCCATTTGGTAGCATCATATATATTTAAACAATAAAATGCTTTCTTTGGTGATCATTCGCGTTAGCAGGTTACGTAATTTTTTTCTGCAATGATCGCTACCTTATAACCTGCATGAATCATCAAAGAAAGCATTTAATTATTTTGTTAACAAACAATTATTTGTGTGGGTTTTTTTTCTGACGATATAACAAGATGTACTTTCGGGACCAGCGGAAGACTTTGACGTATATGCGGAGTGTTCAAATCCAATAAAGCCCGAGGGGCTTTTTGATAGATTTGGTCACCTGCGACCGTATTTGTTCACCTCATATTATTCGGAAAATGAATTGTACGATTAAAATTTGAAATAATCATTGCTGAAATGTATTTGTCTATTCATTACAAACTCGATTTGAAGTGTTATCACAAACACTCAAAAATGTAAATATGTGGGGTTAAATTTACAAATAATTTTAAAAATGTTGTGGCAATTATCATTTTACAATATCTCCGAAAGATAAATCGTAACCACTATTTATACTATTAATCATTGAAAGATGCAAAGTTCTTTATTATGTTTAGTACTTCCGTAAGACCCCATTTTGCTCAACAACGGGTTATTTGGTAACTACCAGTTTTGCTCTAGTCAACTTCAAATAGTCAATGGTTTGAGTGATAAAAGATTTCTACTCAATGTTTATTTCATATTTAACTTTCGTCTGCATAATAATATAGGTAACCACCACCCCCCCCCCTTCCTTAAATGACATGTGGGTCAATCGTATGCAATAAACCCTTACCTGTAAAAGTAGGCCCGTTTGATCGGTACCGTGTTCCGTTCATCTTGACTCTGGTGGAGAAAACATTCGCTTGTTTGCATTTAAATCCGTTCCAGTTTAAACTTTTTTTTATGTAATACGAAGATGGTTGTAATATATACATACAAATAGCATATTTCACAACCTTTCAAGCGTAACGCCTTTTTAGCTCACCTGAGCAGAAAGCTCAAATATGTTATTCTGATCACTTTTTGTCTGTCTGTCTGTCTGTCTGTTCGTGCAATCTTGTCCGGTCCATATCTTTCTTATAGAGAAACATCAAAAGAACCTTCTTCACACAAACATTGCTTATGACCTGAAGGTGTGCCATAATTTTAACTCAAAATCATTTGAGCAAGTTCAAGGCCAGTAGAAGGAGAAGTGCTAAATTTGTACCTGCTTTAAACCTTTCTTATGGAGAAACATTAGAAGTTCCTACTTCACATTATGAATGCTTATGACCTGATGATATGTCATAAACTTGACCCAGTTTCGGTAAGGCAGGTTCAAGGTCATTGTTTTCAAAACTGCCTAGGCCATATCTTGTAATGGAAAATAATTAGAAGCTAAATTTGAAACAAAGATTGTTTGTGTCTGTAAATATGTCCTGATCTTGATTGAGCTTTGATCATTTGTGCAAGTTCAAGGTCACTTAAAGAGAAAAGGTGCATCCAATACTTTCTAATAGAGATATTTTCTTAGCACGCGGGGGGGGGGGGGGCTTGCCCATAGTACAAGAGGTTCAAAGTTTGATGTTGATTTACATATATGTTTTATAAACAGATGTTGAAGATCTTATTGAGAACTGCAATGCTTTGTATGTTATATGATTTTAAAATCATCTTGTTACAATAAAGGTTCAATGTTTTACATAAAAATGTCTGAAAAAATATATAAATCGTTAATATGTACAGGATCTAATATTCTACACTGTCCAGATGTTTCCATAAAGCTGATTTTATTGTGGCTATTTTTTCTCAGGTGAGCGATGTGACCCATGGGTTTCTTGTTTACTTTTTGTTTTCAATAAGGTGGGCTTGCTTGTTGATTTGTAGTGGACGAAGATACCTTGAAAATTTAAAACAATTTACGACGCAGAAAGCGATTGCGTAATCGGGCTTATTTACTTGGTCTCCTCACACCTTACCTCACACCCCACAAGTGACCCACCTGGGAAAGCAATTTTGAGCATGTCTGATTCATCTGCAGATCAGAAATAACTTTAGTACTGTGTACTTGAATACAAGCAGTTTACTGTCTAATTATGTTTTTGGTATGTGTAGAATGGGTAAATTTTTTTTGGGGGGGGGGGGGGGCGGGGGGGGGGTCGGGGATTCAAATGTATGGAATTTACTAGAAAAGTTGCCCCTGTAAAACTTTCAATTATGCATATTCATATTTCTGCTTCTTTTTTAATGGGAATATCATGTAAAGAATAAGATAGACATTTAAACCAATAGCCATAATTTCAAATTACTTTTAACACTTTCGAAATAAAGAGGGAACCAACCGACTCGGCACCTTCCCCATACATTCTTAGATAAAGTAATACCGTTAAATACGCAATATACATTGATACATGTGGATTGGTTTAGGCACTAAAATAGTATTTTATACTATGCCGAGTTGGTAGACAACTCGTGCGAAAATGCATGAACTTTCTAAAAAACTTAGATTAGATATGTCTAAAAATATGACAAAACATTTCTAGAAAAAACATCAAGACTAGGTCATCGCGGATTTCGTGTTTATCAAGCGGAACATTTTTTTAAAAAAGTAATATATATATATATATATATATATATATATATATATATATATATATATATATATATATATATATATATATATATATATATATATATATATATACACACATTGTATATCCCAAAATACATCTGAATATCCCAAAAAGTCTTTTAAAAATTCAAACTGCTCTTCAATATTACACATATATTACATATTAGAAATAATAACAATATAAGTAGGAAATGGTCGTGTTAATCACTTGCTAATCTAAACATGGAGTACATTAAATGTGTAGGTAGAGGCCGATGATGTAGAACTACAAGTTTAGCTTTTAAAAAAAGCTTACCGTCTTTAGAGCAAACTCTTAACAGCAATAAGATATCAAAGACAATTTAATTATTTTTTTTTATATAAATGTCGCCTTCTTCTCCATGCAATAGCGTGCCGAACTTTTTTTTTTTAAATATGTGCCTTTTAAGCGTGCGTGCTTAAAAATTGTTTGTTCAAAATTGTTTACAGCGTGTTATTTATTTGAAATCGACTGCAGTAGGTAAAAAGAGATCTTAGGAAGGATTGTATCACTCTAGTAAAATCAAAGTTAATACAACTGCATTCAGTATCACTTATTTTTACTGATATTTTTTTTTACTGATATTAGTTTCACCGTATCTAACATACAAACTTGTTTACTGATATTAGCCATACCGTATCAAATTTCATTGGTATTTGTATAATAAAAACAAAAAGAAAAGAACAAATTATTTCAAGAGATGTTACAGAATATTGCTTTCAACTAGTTAACAGGGAAATGAAAGCCTGAATTTCAGTAAGAGCCATTTTTATTGTTCTTTCGTTTTCTCTTTTTTTTAAGATTTGAAATCTACGAAAATTGTTAAGTCGTACGTAAAATCGATCATCAGAAAATTATCTCCCTTGTGCCGAACAGTATATCAACCAATGAAATAAATGTTTTTCACATCATGTATTTTCTACCAATCACAAAAGAGAGGAAGTGCACAGCCCGGAGACTGTAAATTATTTCAACTCTTTATACCGTCTTCCTTGGAAGACGGTAATTAAAGAAACATGAATATTCAGAAACGCTGTGCTCAATTATCAATGGTTAAAGTAAACTCTATCCAACACCTAAGTATTGCAGAAAACTAGAGATTATATTGTCTAATCCATCTAATCCAAGATTTTATATTCAAATGGAAAATTTTAATTTCATCCATTTTAAACTAAGAATTAAACTCAAACCAACCCGGTCTCTGAAGATAAAACCCAAACTGCGTGAGAGTCAATCTTAATGTGATCTCAAACGTTAACTTGGGTTTTCAGTCTGAAATGTATGGTTAATAAGTTTTAATGCTAATAAGACATTTTAAATTTTATATTTCAAAGGAAATTTTACAAAAGGTATAAACTCTAATAAGAAGGGTTTGACTGAACTTAAGACTGATTAATTATTAGTAATGGTTGAGCCGGACGTCGACAAGACATCTTTAAGAATTAAACCAAAACCAACCCGGTGTCTTTGTCAAAACTGAATTCGAATTGTGTGGATGGTAATTTTAATTAAAATTTGTTTCAAACCTGACGTTATATTTAGTCTTTTACCAAAGCAAGTCATTAGCAACATTAAGAGTAGAACTGTGTGGTGAAATGTGGTATACTGATGTAAGACAGAACTGGGTAACAATTGGTACTTGATTCAAAAGGCTACATTTAACGTCATAATGTATATCTCTACATCCCAAACGCTACAAAACGTATTGTTTGTAAGAGAAATCATAAACAAGTCAATAACGGCTCATGAAATCGGTCATTAAAATCCACATTTTGACGATATAAACGAATGGTTGTTAAAAATTAAAGTACAAAAATACATGTATCAAGAGAGTTCTTGTACTATTTTTGTAGCATAAATTAAACAATATTATTGATTTTGATTCGTAACAAGCTAAAAAGATGTAACTATTTACATGTAACACTGCAAAAAATTATCAATACTTTTTTATTTAACAATACTATTAACACAGACCTAAATGGTTGTTAAAAATAAAAAGTACAAAAAAACGTGTATCAAGAGAGTTCATGTACTATATTTGTAACATAAATTAAACAATATTATTGATTGTGATTCGTAGCAAGTTAAAAAGATGTAACTATTTACATGTAACGCTACAAAAAATTATCAATCTTTTTTTATTTAACAATACTATAAACACAGACCTTAAAAAACAACCCTTTTTCATATCCATATGTTACATAAAAAGTAAATCATTAATTTCAAAATAAAAATAAATTATCATACTGATGCGACGACATTTCTTTTTTTATTATGCAAATAAAACAATCAAAGACGACCAAAATTGTCAAAAACTGATGGAAGTAACTCTGGTGAGAGAGAGACTATAGACTTAAAAACAGCATCCGAACAATGGTTTCAGACCGTGTTAAAAAAGCTGAGAAAAATGGCGGGAACAAAAAAATATAGGCAATCGGTTTTTAGAACGCAGTTCGCAGTTCGCAATTGAATAGTGAACTGCGTTCTATAGAACGCAGTTCGCAATTCAAAATTTAGTGTGATTGAATAGTGAACTGCGTTCTATAGAACGCAGTTCGCAATTCAAAATTTAGAATTCATATTTGGGGCCCGCTTGCCTTATATGCAATTGAATAGTGAACTGCGTTCTATAGAACGCAGTTCGCAATTCAAAATTTAGAATTCATATTTGGGGCCCGCTTGCCTTATATGCAATTGAATAGTGAACTGCGTTCTATAGAACGCAGTTCGCAATTCAAAATTTAGAATTCATACTTGGGGCCCGCTTGCCTTATATGCAATTGAATAGTGAACTGCGTTCTATAGAACGCAGTTCGCAATTCAAAATTTAGAATTCATACTTGGGGCCCGCTTGCCTTATATGCAATTGAATAGTGAACTGCGTTCTATAGAACGCAGTTCGCAATTCAAAATTTAGAATTCATATTTGGGGCCCGCTTGCCTTATATGCAATTGAATAGTGAACTGCGTTCTATAGAACGCAGTTCGCAATTCAAAATTTAGAATTCATACTTGGGGCCCGCTTGCCTTATATGCAATTGAATAGTGAACTGCGTTCTATAGAACGCAGTTCGCAATTCAAAATTTAGAATTCATACTTGGGGCCCGCTTGCCTTATATGCAATTGAATAGTGAACTGCGTTCTATAGAACGCAGTTCGCAATTCAAAATTTAGAATTCATACTTGGGGCCCGCTTGCCTTATATGCAATTGAATAGTGAACTGCGTTCTATAGAACGCAGTTTGCAATTCAAAATTTAGAATTCATATTTGGGACCCGCTTGCCTTATATGCAATTGAATAGTGAACTGCGTTCTATAGAACGCAGTTCGCAATTCAAAATTTAGAATTCATATTTGGGGCTTGCCTTATATGCAATTGAATAGTGAACTGCGTTCTATAGAACGCAGTTCGCAATTCAAAATTTAGAATTCATATTTGGGGCCCGCTTGCCTTATATGCAATTGAATAGTGAACTGCGTTCTATAGAACGCAGTTCGCAATTCAAAATTTAGAATTCATATTTGGGGCCCGCTTGCCTTATATGCTATTGAATAGTGAACTGCGTTCTATCTAGAACAATTCAAAATTTAGAATTCATACTTGGGGCCCGCTTGCCTTATATGCAATTGAATAGTGAACTGCATTCTAAAGAACGCAGTTCGCAATTCAAAATTTAGAATTCATATTTGGGACCCGCTTGCCTTATATGCACTTGAATAGTGAACTGCGTTCTATCTAGAATGCAGTTTGCAATTCAAATTTAGAATTCATATTTGGGACCCGCTTGCCTTATATGCACTTGAATAGTGAACTGCGTTCTATCTAGAATGCAGTTTGCAATTCAAATTTAGAATTCATATTTGGGACCCGCTTGCCTTATATGCACTTGAATAGTGAACTGCATTCTATAGAACGCAGTTCGCAATTCAAAATTTAGTGCGATTGAATAGTGAACTGCGTTCTATCTAGAACGCAGTTCGCAATTCAAAATTTAGAATTCATATTTGAGGCCCGCTTTCCTTATATGCAATTGAATAGTGAACTGCGTTCTATCTAGAACGCAGTTCGCAATTCAAAATTTAGAATTCATATTTGAGGCCCGCTTGCCTTATATGCAATTGAATAGTGAACTGCGTTCTATCTAGAACGCAGTTTGCAATTTAAATTTAGAATTCATATTTGGGTAGTTTTTAGCTCACCGAAACGAAGTCGGGGGGAGCTTATGCTATACCCTCGGCGTCGGCGTCGGCGACCGAACCTGGTTAAAGTTTTTGTTGCAGGTCCTGTATCTAAGTTATTACTTGTCCTATCTTCACCAAACTTGCATGGATGATGCATCTTGACCTACTCATGGACTTGAAAGACCTGAATGCTGAATCAGGGCCATGAGTTTCAGATGCTGGAGGAGGTTAAGGTTTTTGGAGCAAGTTAGAGTTTTTGGTGCAGGTGCCCTTTGATAGCAATTTATAGGTTACTACTGGTCCTAACTTTACCAAACTTGCATGGATGGTGCATCTTATGATACTGATGCATCAGACATGCTTTAATGCTGAATCTGAGCCTTAGGTTTCAGATGCTGGATGAGGTTAAGGTTTTTAGAGCTGGTTAACGTTTTTGGAGCAGGTGCCCTTTGATGATTATATCTTAGTTATTACTGGTCCTAACTTCACTAAATTTGCATAGATGGTGCGTCTTATGATACTGATATACCTGGCAGGCTTGAATGCTGAATCTGAGCCATAGGTTTCAGATGCTGGATGAGGTTAAGGTTTTTAGAGCTGGTTAACGTTTTTGGAGCAGGTGCCCTTTGATGATTATATCTTAGTTATTACTGGTCCTAACTTCACTAAATTTGCATAGATGGTGCGTCTTATGATACTGATATACCTGGCAGGCTTGAATGCTGAATCTGAGCCATAGGTTTCAGATGCTGGATGAGGTTAAGGTTTTAAGAGCTGGTTAAAGTTTTTGGAGAAGGTGCCCTTTGATGATTATATCTTAGTTATTACTGGTCCTAACTTCACCAAACTTGCATAGATGGTGTGTCGTATGATACTGATGCCTCTGACAGGAAGGAATGCCGAATCTGAGCCATAAGTTTCGGATGCTGGATGAGGTTAAGGTTTTTAGAGCTGGTTAAAGTTTTGGAGCAGGTGCCCTTTGATGATTATAACTTAGTTATCACTGGTCTTAACTTCACCAAACTTATATGGATGGTGCGTCTTATAATACTGATGCACCTGACAGGCATGAATGCTGAATCTGAGCCATAGGTTTCGGATGCTGAAGGAGTTAAGGTTTTAAGAGTTTGTTTAAGTTTTTGGAGCAGGTGCCCTCTGATGATTATATCTTAGTTATTACTGGTCCTAACTTCATAAAACTTGCATGGATGATACGTCTTATGATACTGTTGCACCTGGCAGGCTTGAATGCTGAATCTGAGGCGTATGTTTCGGATGCTGGATGAGATTTGTTTGGAACAGGTCACAAATTTTATAGATAATAGCTTGCATAGTTGATTTAACTATAATATTAATGAACTGCAGAGGTAGCTTCAGATGCAGATCTCCATTATCGAAGTTGCTAAAAAAAATTATCCTATCTAAAACCTGCTTGATAGATGTGTTCGTTGTTAAATGATATAATATGATTCCTATGATATAGTATTGTATGATATGATACACTATTGTTTTATATGATGCAATATTATATCATATATTATATTGTAAAAAGTTATATGATACGATATGATATTGTATCAATTTTTTTTGTACATTATGATATGATATTGTATTGTGATATTGTTATGTATAGTATTGTTTATTATGATACAATATTGTATAATATGATATTGTATAATATCACATATATTATATTTTATCACATGCTATTTCATATGATATTGCAACATAATATAGTATCATATGATATGATATTGTATAATATATATCATATCATATGATACGATATTGTATAAAATGAGATTGGTTTATATAATATATTATTATATCAATATATGAAAATGTATTATATGATATTGTATAATGTGATATTGTATCATATTTATATAATAGTGTTGTGTTGTGCATGTACTATGCCTAAATAGTAGTCAGGGTTTGATACATGGTGCACGAGCCGGAGGCGAGTGCACTATGTATCAAACCCTGACTACTATTTAGGCATAGTACATGCACAACACAACACTATTGTTATTATTATGCCGACTGTTAAATATACTGACGTGCTTTGCTATAAGTAGCTCTGACGTTCGAGTGTTGACAAGTCCCTTAAAATAATCACCGGAAAAGCAAGCGTTTGTTGTTGTTTTTCAAATTACGTGTAATCAATTGATTTGATTGTTTATTTAATCAACAAGTTGTTGTACAATAAAAAGTCAACAAAGATTTATGTTCTTTTCAAGAAATAGAGAGACGTTTGGCCTTACCGAGAAAACTCGAAATGTTTAGCAGACGAAATCTCAGTGAATTTTTTTTCTTGAACATTCTTTATCAAGCGTCTTTTAAAAAAGCGTTTTTGTGATTCTCATGTAGAATTTCTTTGAAAAATGTTCAATCAATTTGTTTAAAAGTTTATAGGAAACTTTAACTTTAAAATTACCGTCAATAATGAATTTTTTTTTGGAAAAATGAATAATTTTAATTGCTTGATGTCAGTCGTACATATCTACGTTTTATATACCTAAATACCGATTGTCATAATAACGGCTAATTTAGCGTAGCGGTAACGCGTTGGGCTTCATGCTAGGATCAATGATTTTAGCGTCGTGAGTACGAATCCTGCTGTCGGCGCTTGACAGATTTTCGTTGAAAATATTCGCCGTGCTCTATTTCGGCATAGTATGCTTACGCTATATAAATCCTTTGATACTATGCGAAAATAGATCAGTATTGAATATCTAGTGACAAACTGACAGAAGGCATAATAAAATACAATAAAGTATACTATGATAATGTATGATATAATATAGTACTATATCACATGATATTGTATCAATTGATATGATACAATGTTGTAGCTAATTTTATTGTATCATATGATACAATATCCTACATTGTATTAAATATGATACAATATCATACAATGCAATATCATGCTATAATATTATACAGTATAATATTGTGATGCATTATGTGATATGATATTGTATCATATAATATTATAATGTATCATATCATATCAATATCATAATATATTATGATATTGTATTATGTGATCAAATACAATAATGTATAACAAGATACAATGTCATATCATATGTTACAATATCATATTTCATCATTATTTATTACAGTATTTTATTGTAATATATGATATATATTGTACTGGTATCATAGGATGCAATATAGTATTTTATATTATCGTATTGATAAACATTGTATCATATAATACCCTATGAAATGAACATATGATTATTATACAATTTTTATTATATGATATTGTTATACGATATTTTGTCAAAACAGTATCCATGTATATCCAAGATCATTAACTATGATTTTCAAATAATATGATAAAGGTGGTCTCATAAAGGTGATTCCTCAAAAAGGTGATCCCTCGTCTCGGTGAGCTTTGTAATCTGTTATTACCTATGTTTAAGAATCGGGCTTATATGCAATTGAATAGTGAACTGCGTTCTATCTAGAAAGCAATTCGCAAATCAAAATTTAGAATTCATATTCGGGACCTGAATTTTTCAGGGGCATCTACTAGT
Source organism: Magallana gigas (assembly GCF_963853765.1). Lineage (NCBI taxonomy): Eukaryota > Metazoa > Mollusca > Bivalvia > Ostreida > Ostreidae > Magallana > Magallana gigas. The sequence goes on along the minus strand of NC_088855.1, from coordinate 3,007,421 downwards.
GGTATTTCACTACCACTGTGAAAATATGGGGATGCAGTTACCTATAGTTTCTGAGAATCGAGCTTATATGCAATTGAATACTGTAGTTTCATTGATATTCAAGGGCATCAATTTTCGTGGATAAAGTGAAAATCACAATATCAAGTATACGTAAATTAGTGGCCAATGAACCTATCAATACAAAATGTTAATTAAAATTGCACTTCAATGAATATTTAATTTCGTGGATCAACTAAACAATGATCCACGAAATTCATATCCTTATCTAGTGACACACTAGTAACTATATTTTTATTCATATGCACTGATAATAAATGAAAATAATATATATATTTCAAAGTACATTTTATTTATTTTTTATCCATGCTTGCGTGCATGCATATTTCAGCATGCGCAGTCTAATATTTCCGGACACGACTTCCTACTAGACTGTGAAACTTGCAAAGTTGCGTTAGCGCGACGGCGTGTTAAGCAAAGTTGTGTTAGCGCGACGGCGTGTTGTGCAAAGTTGTGTTAGCGCGACGGCGTGTTGTGCAAAGTTGCGTTAGCGCGACGGTGTGTTGTGTACATGTGTTAGCGCAATGTCTCGTTTATCTGAACGCGATGTCGCGCTAATGCAAATGGCCCTATCCGGACACCATACAGATCTCAAAAACTATAGATTACTGCATCACCAAATTTCACAGTGGTAGTGAAATACCACTAGTAGATGCCCCTGAAAATTTCGGGCCCCAAAAATGAATTGCAAACAGCGTTCTAGAACGCAGTTCACTATTCAATTGCATATAAGGCAAGTGGGCCCCAAATATGAATTCTAAATTTGAATTGCGAACTGCATTCTAGATAGAACGCAGTTCACTATTCAATTGCATATAAGGCAAGCGGGCCCCAAGTATGAATTCTAAATTTTGAATTGCGAACTGCGTTCTATAGAACGCAGTTCACTATTCAATTGCATATAAGGCAAGCGGGCCCCAAGTATGAATTCTAAATTTTGAATTGCGAACTGCGTTCTATAGAACGCAGTTCACTATTCAATTGCATATAAGGCAAGCGGGCCCCAAATATGAATTCTAAATTTTGAATTGCGAACTGCGTTCTATAGAACGCAGTTCACTATTCAATTGCATATAAGGCAAGCGGGCCCCAAGTATGAATTCTAAATTTTGAATTGCGAACTGCGTTCTATAGAACGCAGTTCACTATTCAATTGCATATAAGGCAAGCGGGTCCCAAATATGAATTCTAAATTTTGAATTGCGAACTGCGTTCTATAGAACGCAGTTCACTATTCAATTGCATATAAGGCAAGAGGGTCCAAAGTATGAATTCTAAATTTTGAATTGCGAACTGCGTTCTATAGAACGCAGTTCACTATTCAATTGCATATAAGGCAAGCGGGTCCCAAGTATGAATTCTAAATTTTGAATTGCGAACTGCGTTCTATAGAACGCAGTTCACTATTCAATTGCATATAAGGCAAACGGGCCCCAAGTATGAATTCTAAATTTTGAATTGCGAACTGCATTCTAGATAGAACGCAGTTCACTATTCAATTGCATATAAGGCAAGCGGGCCCCAAGTATGAATTCTAAATTTTGAATTGCGAACTGCGTTCTATAGAACGCAGTTCACTATTCAATTGCATATAAGGCAAGCGGGCCCCAAGTATGAATTCTAAATTTTGAATTGCGAACTGCGTTCTATAGAACGCAGTTCACTATTCAATTGCATATAAGGCAAGCGGGCCCCAAATATGAATTCTAAATTTTGAATTGCGAACTGCGTTCTATAGAACGCAGTTCACTATTCAATTGCATATAAGGCAAGCGGGCCCCAAATATGAATTCTAAATTTTGAATTGCGAACTGCGTTCTATAGAACGCAGTTCACTATTCAATTGCATATAAGGCAAGCCGGCCCCAAGTATGAATTCTAAATTTTGAATTGCGAACTGCGTTCTATAGAACGCAGTTCACTATTCAATTGCATATAAGGCAAGCGGGCCCCAAGTATGAATTCTAAATTTTGAATTGCGAACTGCGTTCTATAGAACGCAGTTCACTATTCAATTGCATATAAGGCAAGCGGGCCCCAAATATGAATTCTAAATTTTGAATTGCGAACTGCGTTCTATAGAACGCAGTTCACTATTCAATTGCATATAAGGCAAGCGGGCCCCAAATATGAATTCTAAATTTTGAATTGCGAACTGCGTTCTATAGAACGCAGTTCACTATTCAATCACACTAAATTTTGAATTGCGAACTGCGTTCTATAGAACGCAGTTCACTATTCAATTGCGAACTGCGAACTGCGAACTGCGTTCTAAAAACCGATTGCCAAAAATATAATTAATCAGTAAAGAAATAATAAAAAGCTTAATATATGATAAGACTTATAGTTATACCAAATAAAATGGAGAAATAAAACGTTTAATTGTTGTGGTTTGGGAAACCTGAAGAAAACAATATGGATAGGGTTAAATATTTATGAAAGTTAATCCCCATTTTAAAAACTTACACTGTACAAAGTTTGACTATCCAATGCATTTTAAAGATTCTTTTAAAATGTATAAAAAAAAGATTATTAAAAAAGTCTCAGCAGATTTCAAACTCACAACTTACATATTATATTTAAGTCAAGAACATTGCGCTACGCCAAAAGACGTCCAAAAATGTATAAAGATGTATATTGTATTTAACTTTGTTACGAAAAATTATTGTCCTTGGTTATAACCATTATCACACGTTATATTTCACTCCTGCAATCACCGACACCTGTGCGTGATTTTGTGGCGCCTCCTCTCGTTCTGTACAAGCAATAGTACAGGCGGCCGCGCAAAAACAACAGCCGACCAACAGAATGAAGAAAACGCACAGACTGTACATGACAATGATATACCAGAACGCAAAGTTAAAGGCGATCGGATGACAGTAGTTCCCGGAGGCGGGGTCTGTGCTCAGGTCGCCATAGGAAGAGAAGACCCACACTTTTCCTACAAAGAAATTAAAATAACATTTGCAGAAAGATGTATCTTATTTTATTCTGAATCAAACACCACAGCATGTGTGTGAAGGGTTTCAAAACTATCTAAAACAGGCTGAAAATGAAATTTTAAATTTTAAACTTTTGACCGAATTAATTAACATTTAAAGTTTCATCTTGCCAACGGTAGATTAGGGCATAAAGTTTTCAAAAAAAAAGGAAAAAAGAAAAGAAAAGAAAGTTACATCAATAATGTTGAAATATCGATCTTTCAAACAATGCAACATTTAAATAACAAGAGGCCCATGGGCCACATCGCTCACCTGAGGAACAATATGTATGATAAAATCAGCTAAATGGGTCGTAATACAAACTATTTGGACAATGTACAATAATACATGTAGATCCAGTATATATAAAATCCATTTCCACCCTGGATATATTTATGTTTATAATTATAAGTCCCTTTTCTAACAGGATGATTTTATAGTCATATCACATGTTGAGTATTGCAGTTCTTAATAAGATCCTTAACAATTGTTTATATATGGGATATAAACCTACAACAAAGTCTGAACCTTCTTTAGAGGCCGAAGAATTGTCCTGGGGCCAAAGTCTTCACAATTATAAAGAATCATCTGGCTGATAGGTTTCTGAGAAGAAGATTTTTAAAGATTTACTCTACATATTCCTATGTAAAACTTTGACCACCCCCCCCCCCCCATTTTGGCTAAACCCTAATCCCGGGAGTGACATTCTTTTCACAACTTTGAATCTACACTACCTGAGGATGCTTCCAAACAAGTTTCAGCTTCCCTTGCTGATTAGTTTCTGAAAAGAAGATTTTTAAAGATTTACTCTATATATATTCCTATGTAAAACTTTAACACCCCCCAATGTGGACCCACCCTACCCCGGGTATCATGATTTTCACAACTTTGAATCTACACGACCTGGGGATTTTTCCACACGAGTTTCAGCTTTTCTGGCTGATTAGTTTCTGAGAAGAAGATTTTTAAAGATTTACTCTATATATTTCCTTGTAAAACCCCAGGGGGTCATGGTTTTAACAACTTAGAATCTACACTACCTGAGGATGCTTTACACAAGTTTCAGTTTTCCTGGCTGATTAATTTTCTGAGAAGAAGATTTTTAAAGATTTTCTCATGTATTCCTATGTTAAACTTTGACACCCCATTGTGGCCCCACCCTACCCCCAGGGATCATGATTTTCACAGCTTTGAATCAACACACCTGAGGATACTTCCTCACAAGTTTCTGCTTTCCTGGCTGATAATTTTCTGAGAAGAAGATTTTTAAAGATTTTCTATATATATTCCTATGTAAAACCCTCCATTGTGGCCCCACCCTACCTCCAGGGATCATGATTTACACAACTTTGAATCTACACTACCTGAGGATACTTCAACACAAGTTTCAGCTTTCCTGGCTGATTATTTTTTTTTAAAGATTTTCTCTTTATATTCCTATGTAAAACTTCGACCCTCCATTGTGGCCCCACCCTACCCACAAGGGTCATGATTTTCAGAACTTTGAATCTACACTTCCTGAGGATGCTTCCACACACGTTTCAGCTTTCCTGGCGGATTAGTTTCTGAGAAGAATATTTTTAAACATTGACTCTACATATTCCTATGTAAAACTTCAACACCAAACACCCCATATTGTGGCCCCACCCTACCCCCGTGGTCATGATTTTCACAACTTTGAATTTACACTATATGAGGATGCTTCCACACAAGTTTCAGCTTTCCTGGCTGATTAGTTTCTGAGAAATAGATTTTTAAAGATTTTCTCAATATATTCCTGTGTAAAATTTCGACCCTCCTTTGTGGCCCCACCCTACCCCATGGATCATGATTTTCACAACTTTGAATCTACACTACCTTAGGATACTTCAACACAAGTTTCAGCTTTCCTGGCTGATTAGTTTCTGAGAAGAATATTTTTAAAGATTTACTCTATATATTCCTATGTAAAACTTCGACCCTCCATTGTGGCCCCACCCTACCCCCAGGGTTCATGATTTTCACAACTTTGAATCTACACTTCCTGAGGATGCTTCCACACACGTTTCAGCTTTCCTGGCGGATTAGTTTTTGAGAAGAAGATTTTTTAAAATTGATTCTACATATTCCTGTGTAAAACTTCAACACCCCCCATTGTGGCCCCACCCTACCCCTGTGGTCATGATTTTCACACTTTTGAATTTACACTACCTGAGGATGCTTCCACACAAGTTTCAGCTTTCCTGGCTGATTAGTTTCTGCGAAATGGATTTTTAAAGATTAACACTATATATTCTAATATTATATTTCGACCCCCCCCCCCCACCATGTGGCCCTTCCCTACCCCTGGGGGTCATGATTTTCACAACTTTGAATCTACACTACCTATGGATGCTTCAACACAAGTTTCAGCTTTTTATGGCTTCATGGTTTCTGAGAAGAAGATTTTTGAAAATTTCTCAAAATTTTTCATTAATTTCTAATTATCTCCCCTGGAAAAACATGACAATTGGTTCCACAGTTTATTTTCCCTCGTACCGCATTAACTAAATGATTGTCACTAATACCCATACGTATTACGCCGGATTTACACGTATCATCAGGTTTGGAACACATAGATATGGTCAATGTGGGTGCTGGAGTCTTTTGTTCTTCTAGTGGCCTCATTTATTATTTCAGATAGCCCATGCGTTTCCATAACTTTTTTCAGATTTTAGTATTTATTTTCATCAGCATTAAAAGCACCCATAATTATTAGGTTGCTGATAGTAGTAGTTAATGACTCCATATGTTTTCAAAACGTTCAAACCATTCATATTTAGAGCATGGTGGACGATAAACAACTACACAAGTAAATTTAGGAGAGTTGCCGATTTTTAAATAAAAGTTTAAAACTTCAATATCATCATGGTTTTGGACATCGGTAATCTGGAATTTATTTTTGATAAATACAGCAATTCCTCCACTGCGCCTGTCACGGCCAGGCCTTATCAGTCTATATCCATTGATTGACAATTCAGAATCAGATATACTATTGTCAATTTTACTGCAAGTAACTGCAAACACATCAAATGAACCCTTCCGTAATATAATTTTAATTTGGTCTAATTTGCTAAATAAACCACATACATTCAAGTGCCCAAAAGAAATGCCTTTCGGTAATAACTGGATAAGATTTTCAGCTGATTTTTCAAGATCTTGTTTCATCGATGTATTTCAATACAGGAATCACAAATCCATTCTGAAATATAAGGAAAGTTAGACAGAATAGCGCGCTACCGTTAGATATTTTGAAACAGCCGACACATGATACGGTCTGTTGCGTCGATTGACCCAGGGTTGACGTATTTATCACAAGACAGTAGGAGACATAGGGTGCTAATGAGTGGAACACACTCACTTTACTATTATTGCATGACTTGGAATTTTTATATTCTATTGACAAAAAACCTTGCAAAGTCTGTTTAGTTTAAAAAACAATGTATTCTTAACTTTAGATTAGGCCAGTGAAATCCTGGGGCCCGTTTCTCAAAAAGGCCTACGTCCAGGCGTAAGCTTAGTCCGGACTAAATCAGGGACTAAACCTCAAAACCAGATTAAGTTGCGTTTCACAAAAAGGCGTAAACTTAGTCGGGACTAAATTTGGGTTTAAATCTACGCCTGCTAATGGGTAGGCGTAAGTCCTTAGTCTGTGCACAAAAATGGCGAGTGTTTTGTTTCTAAGGCAAAATATACAGATAAATTTATTTTTTGGTTTGTTTTATGTGTTATTTGTACATGTACGTATAACTTTAAGAAATACCTATTGTTCGATAACTGTCTCTATTTCTAAATAAATTAAGATTAAATCAATTTGATAAATAATGGGCTCACCTTATTAAACGTATATAATACATTACTACTCGTAATGAAATTTACCTAAAGTGTGAAGAATGGGTATACCCCAATAAATGATATAAACACAATTATTAAAAAAATGCTTTATTTCTAAATTAAATATTTATTCCCCAAGAAGATAGATGTATATAAGTACGAATAGATTATTGATTTTTTTTATCAATTCTCAGTAAGCATGAACTAGAATTTAATGTTTCTAATCAAATTTGAACCTGTGAAACGAAACTTATTTCAAAATTACATGTATGAATAGGAGCAACTCAAAACGTTTACATTTGTAATTTGTCCTTGTGTGTGGTTGTTTGTTCTTTACCTATACATGTATTACTGAAAACTTTACAACACGTATGCATTCTCATTTTCATTTTTTTTGTTCCTAGTATCTTTACAAAACCGTATGAAAGTTACATGTATTTTGGAATGTTTATGAACTCGCATTTAGATACAATCAATTTTTGTTTGTTAAAATATTACTTAAAAATATGTTTTAGAAGCGTGCAGAGTGTGCATCAATTTTAGATCTGTTGACAGGCGTTTGTCAAGGTTATCGATTATTATAAAATTTCACATGCACTCCTTGAATTTTTGGAAATCAAATTCATTAATCTTATTAATTCTAGGATGAAGTGATCAATTGCGTTCATATTTAACATCGATCGTAATTCTTTTAAAAAAAGTATGGGGCACATGTACTATCAATGATCTCCGTGCATATTCATATGCATTGTTTATTTGTACTCATTTAATTGAATTGATCTTTAATTACTTGAATTCATGATAAGATGTACGTATATCAAGGGATTTTTCTTTATTTCGAAGTTGTCGACTTGCAATACAAAAGCGTTGTTTTAGCAGTTTTTCAACAGTGTGCATTATTTACAAATTTAACTAGCTTGCATTTATCATACTTATTATATAAACAATTGTATACACCCCCATCCCAATAACCCAAAGCAGATAGGGAAAAAGTAAAACTCACATGCACTTATTAAAACGCAAAGATGCAAAAGGTCTTATCCGGAAGGGGATAGGGGATTTTTTTAGATAAGGCATCTAAAAAAAATCCCCTATCCCTTCCGGATAAGACATTTTGCATTTTCCATTTAACTTGTAAAAACCTTTTATTTATAAAACTTTCTTTAAAAAGGAAGAAAGTAAAACTCACATGCACTTGTTAAAATCGCAAAAATGCAAAATGTCTTATCCGGAAGGGGATAGGAGAGTTTTTAGATGCCTTTTCCATTAAACTTGAAAAAACCTTTTATTTATAAAACTTTCTTTAAATAGGAAGGGTGTTCTTAGATAACTGCTTCTATATCTTTATTTTAATCAAGATACTGTATACAGGGTTATATTTCCGTCCTTCTACACTTGCAAACAGTTTCACTCGGTCGTGACTTCGCCAAGTCACAGCTGTTACCTAAGTTACTTAATATTAATTATTGAAAATCAACATAAATTTGCCCGCTGACAATGAGGGTGAAATGATTGAAAATTAAACAGGGCGAATTATTCCCTGTTTATGGATGGTGTATATTATCCCCCCCCCCCCGAAAAAAACAAAACAAAACAATCGATCGATTTAAACCAAAAACAGGAAAGGGAGTTGGGGAGACCCCGGCCACAAATGTTGATAATTCCTGTCTTGATAATTGTTGATATTAATATCTTTCAAAACTATTATCATTTGAATAGCAGAAAATCAAGAATCGTTTTAATGTCATTGTCTACATTCTTTCAATATTGGAACAGAAGATGGACAAGGTTCATGTAATATTATTTATACAGTAGATATTTTCGATTTCAGTTGGTTGCTGTTATACTCATGGTCATATTATTTTCAATAAATAATATAGTGAATTGATAAAAAAGAATCAAGCCTTATCCTAGCATCTGAAAATGTCTAAAGATCTACAATGTCTATGAAGCATACTTCTCATTCTGCAGACGTATTGGGGCATATCCACTGTACCTTGTCCATGTATTCTATAAATATTTGAAGTTTACACGAACATTGAAGTTAATTTCTATGTATTGTTTCATTCAATCAATATGTAAGATTGTGCCTCAATATCATCTACAATGCATTTAATTGTCACATATTTGGTTTCTGAAACCTCTTATATATGCCGCTTTCATATCAACTGTATTTCTCTAAAATTTCATTATGTTAAGAAGTGTATAGGCATTTGTTCTACTTTTATTAATATAAAATGCCATGAACAGCTTGAACTATGCACATTCAGTGGTAAAGTATAACATGCGTACTTTCGGGTACTACATGTACTATGAATTGGAAAATTGATCCACCACATATAATCATAGCCTCAAAGCAAAACAAAATACGATATGCGCATGCTTAGTACTGACAGCGGAGATGTCTAAGTTTTTCGACATTTAAACCCTAACTTACGCCTTTTTCAGAAACGCAACTTAGACCCGACTAAATATTGGCGTAACTTTGTTAGTCGGACTAACTTCAGCCCAGATTTACGCCTTTTTGAGAAACGGGCCCCAGGTGCATAGCGTATACTTCCCTCCAATTCTTGATGATACAGAACGCTTTTTAACTGCATTAAAATCACAAAACACACTTATGTTGACATAACTATCTTGCATGTCAACATATTTATCTTGTATGTCGACATATTTGATAGAAAAATAACTTGCACGCAAGGGGCAAAGATATGCCACCATAGATTCAGGAGTGATGTTGTGTGGACGAATTAATTTTTGTTTTACGTAGTTTCTCATAATGAAGATATAAATTACTTTTAGATTAGAAATTTGTTAATTCAAAGTACTGAAGTACTGACGGGGGTTGATTTAATCGATTATTATTTATTTTAAAATCAACGATATGTTAGTTTGCTTGGCAAGTACTTAATAATCTGTATTTGAATTACGCACATTTTTACATTTGAATTATCGGACTTTTCCGACAAAGAATTTAGAGAAAACACCGTACGAATATTGTTGTGTAATATTTAAAATAGAATCGATTCCATCAAACTAACGTTAAGTAATCAAAATATTTCAAAAATTGTATGGATCCAAACAATAATGAACTCGTTCAACCAGATGCTCGGCTGTCTCCGTTAATCTCCGACATGCAAGAGATCACGTGATAGCTTGACTCTCTGCTTGTCGCAGCTTTTTCGGAGACAACCAATGGTTGAACGAGACTATGTTGAACTCTGGCGTAGCATAGAACCGGGGGGGGGGGTGTTAACCATTAGGCACATAGCATAATAGAGGGTTCGACCCCCCCCCCCCCCTTTTTTTCTGGACGCAAACTTAATAGATTTGAAATTGACCTTGAAAAGATTGAAATACTAAGAAGTTGGAGTCATAGGTATACAAGCCACATACGACTGAAAAAATATCTAAATTATTCGTACTACATATAATATGACTATTTTTAAGGTATTTATCAATAAGTTTCCTTTAAAAAATGCGTCAGCATACATTACATCGAATCTATCGATTATTTTCAAGAACCAAGTCTTGTCCGCGGTGATGATTTGTGCTTAGGTCCAAACAATGTTTCAGTTTCGGTTTGCCAGAGTAACTGCATAGGAGAGTTGCTTAAAATCAACTCCCATAAAGGATAATTTAACTTTTAGAAAAAGAGTAATGACCCAGAGGTCATTACTTGGGGATGGGGGCGGTCCTGTCCTGTTCTCATGCATCTGTGACTAAACACTTTTTAATATAAACTAACCGTGATGAGCCCAGATCGTTAAATGATCTTACCAGCAATAAACCATGCAGTCACACAGAGTGCGCAGAATCGGGAAACGTTGACCTTCACCTTGTCAATCAATGACCCCTCCTCTTCCTGTTTTCTTTCGCAACAGCGTCCACAACAACAATACAACATCGATATCGAACCAGTAACCACCAGGTAAATCGGAATGTATTTTTCCAATGGACAATCGTCCAGGTACAAAGCTCCTGAAATAAAGATACTAAAATAAGTCATTATAAGGAATCTACTGTGATAGGATACTGTATATTCCTTATTTTAGGCGAGTACTTAATTCCGCGTAATCGCGAATATCACAACTATTTCTTGCACTTGTTTACTAATCAAATTATGATAAAAGTGATTTTATATTTTGCGGTATGATACAATTAGTTGACTGGCGGAATGAATGATCGCCTTAAATGAGGAATCTACAGCGTATGATGCATGTGTACGCGCTTAAATAAATTCCTTTGCACCACGAAAATTCAAAACAAATCAATAAAAAAAATACATGTACAAAACTAAATGACATGTTTAAGAGCAAATGTTGATCTGATAATTTATTTCAAAATCTCATTATAAAACAACAGTGGGTTGAAAAGTGGTTTAGGAATCCTATACTGACCAATGACGATGGGAGCAATGGGCAGGACAAGCCCGAAAATCACCAACAACACGATGACCACGGCTGGAAAACAAAAGAGAGGGAACATGGGTATTAAGGTAACTCCCTATCTTAGTAAAAAATGGGATTTACTGATTTTGTTCAATTTGATACTTTGTACTCACTTGAGGCACAAAAAATAGCAACAATTGACGAGAGGAAGCTGATATTGCCGTCAGAATTTTCCTTGGCAAACTTGACTTGTCCATAAATAGAAGACATTGTTGGAATAGTCACCTACTAAAGTAATCATAAAGGATAGGTCCATATAACCATCTTCCAGGCGGAACTGATAAAATCAAACCTAACCCTAGCATCTTAACCCTCTTGGTCGCGACCATCAGAATTCGGGAGTTTGTGGGGGGGGGGGGGGGTATTTTAATCAGACTGGCCATATAAATAAAGCTCGAGTATGACAACCCATAACCATCTTTAAAATATTGCTGAATGGGAGCCCTCTATGTGATCGATTAATTTTTCTATCCATGCTGTTATTATTATTTTTTAAGGGGGGGGGGGTCTGACGATATATCACAAGACATGTTTAATTCATTGCTAACACACCCCTGCGAATGTTATGGTTATTTAAATTTAGACCACGTGGTTTTATTTGACCCTTTCAGTTTCGGAATAAAAATCATGCCTCGTGTTTATAGTCTATTTCCTAGAATCTAGGTACTTGTATTCAAATATAAAATCTAACGTTCATTGATTTTAAACTTTATCTCCATTATTTGGTGGATAAAATGAGTTCTTGAAATAAATGTGACAATAGAAAATATATAGTTTTTTCTGCTCTTGCAACAATTATCATGCTTTTTAGCGATTACCCCTCAGGATTGATTCTCGATCCGCATCTGACCTAGTAATAGCATCAATAGTGAAACAAACTAGATTATTTTAGGCAGAACGTTTCTTGAATTTGGCTCGATATACTATAGTCTGTCCCAAGATATTTTTGCCGCATATTTTCTTAGATTATTCGATATTTATAAATACCTCTTGATTCAGACGATGTTCATTCAATAGTATGAAAAAATCCCAAGATTTCCTTTTTGAAACGCCCCATCAAGGTTGTCAGGTTACAAAACACGGCTAAAAATAGAATGTCTACAGGGGATTTTGCATTGCATCAGCCATAATAAAGCCCGGATGATAACGTTGAAAAATTGTGCGAGGTATTCCGAGTGACTTCCGAATGGAGAAACGATGTAAACATTCCTCATTATAAATCTCCGTTGGAAATCTTTTTTCTTTTCTGTGAATTTTTACGAGGGAAAAATGATAATATGTGAATGAAGTTATCTCGGAAATTTTCCCTTTCACTGATTTCAATTGCACTTCTTTCACAGTATGTGTATTTTTATTAAAATTCGTCTAAATATGCAGCATAAATATTTTTGGATAGACTATAAGTTTTAATTCAAAACAGACACCCATTCATTTTTTTAAAAGCATGGTAATGCACACCAAAAGCATCAATTCTGGCTATGATTTTATTAAGTAACCCAATGTTTATATTTTCAACCACATGTAGAGTGGTTGAACACGAACAAATAACTCTGATCTGAATATCATCGTTTAGTTTAAATTACCACTAGATGATGAAATAAGACATATATATTTTCATGTTTAAACATAAATCAAAGTAGGATGTGTTATGAAAAACGACCATTACTTACGTATTTTGAGAATATTATCCGAACACTTATACTTCCGCTCGAAATTTCACAGAGCAAATCTCGAGGAAGCCTCGTGAACTTTTATTCGAGCACCTCTGGATTATTACATACTTAGCAACGATAGAGAAAGCATTCCGAACGCATTCGCAGGGGTGTAACTGAATACTTCCGGGATCGGCAAAGGACTGAGATATATTTGTACATTCAGTGTACTTTCCCCCTATGTTTGCATTGGAAATCTGCGACTTCAATTTTCTATATTTACATTCAGTTTACATTTCCCCATATGTTTCCACTGGAAATCTGTGACTTCAATTTTCTATATTTACATTCAGTTTACATTTCCCCTTATGTTTCCATTGGAAATCTGCGAAATTCATTTTTTTTCTATGAATACATTTTGCTAATTCATGCGTCACGAGCACAAATATAAACGTCATCACGCGTTTGGAGTATATATATATATTCTTAAGATTAAATGAAACTTTTTACCTTACATAATCTATTTTGATATGTACTTTAGAAAATAAACAATAAATTATATCTTCTTCTTAAAAAAAAGATTTTTCCGTCTAAATATGCAGCATAAATATTTTTGGATAGACTATAAGTTTTAATTCAAAACAGACACCCATTCATTTTTTTAAAAGCATGGTAATGCACACCAAAAGCATCAATTCTGGCTATGATTTTATTAAGTAACACAATGTTTATATTTTCAACCACATGTAGAGTGGTTGAACACGAACAAATAACTCTGATCTGAATATCATCGTTTAGTTTAAATTACCACTAGATGATGAAATAAGACATATATATTTTCATGTTTAAACATAAATCAAAGTAGGATGTGTTATGAAAAACGACCAGTACTTACGTATTTTGAGAATATTATCCGAACACTTATACTTCCGCTCGAAATTTCACAGAACAAATCTCGAGGAAGCCTCGTGAACTTTTATTCGAGCACCTCTGGATTATTACATACTTAGCAACGATAGAGAAAACATTCCGAACGCATTCGCAGGGGTGTAACTGAATACTTCCGGGATCGGCAAAGGACTGAGATATATTTGTACATTCAGTGTACTTTCCCCCTATGTTTGCATTGGAAATCTGCGACTTCAATTTTCTATATTTACATTCAGTTTACATTTCCCCATATGTTTCCACTGGAAATCTGTGACTTCAATTTTCTATATTTACATTCAGTTTACATTTCCCCTTATGTTTCCATTGGAAATCTGCGAAATTCAATTTTTTTCTATGAATACATTTTGCTAATTCATGCGTCATGAGCACAAATATAAACGTCATCACGTGTTTGGAGTATATATATATATATATATATATTCTTAAGATTAAATGAAACGTTTTACCTTACATAACCTATTTGATATGTACTTTAGAAAATAATCAATAAATTATATCTTCTTCTTAAAAAGAAGATTTTTCTCTACAAAGTTTCTATTTAGTCGCGGAAGTGAACTTAATACATGAAAGATGTTAATCACTGGATGTAAATATAATGGTTTTATATCAACGATACACATATATTACAAATAGACATCAGTATGAATATAAATATAAGCATTGAATGCTTAGATAAGCGGGTGATCCGAGATATCCTTTGCTTCAGATACTGCTATTACCTGTTCTCATTTGTTTTAATTAAGAGGAAATAATTTTACATTTTTTCCTGAAAAGTTGTATATGTTGCTATCATTTTATTTGTATCTCCGATAGATAACTCAGAGCCACCATTAATAATATAGATCACCGAAAGATGCAAAGTACTTTATACGGTTTTAGTACTTCGTAAGACCACATTTTGTACAGAATCGGTAACTACCAGTACTTCTTTTGCCCTGATTAACTCCAAATATAAAACTATTTGAATGGCGAAAACACTTTACTTAATCTATTTAATATTTCTAATTCAACTTCTGTATGCTTAACAATAACAGGTAAACCATAGTCAATCGTATGCCATGATCGCTTACCTGTTAAAGTTCAACTGATCTGTCAGTGAATTACGTTTGTATTGACTCTGTCATTTAGATCCGTTTTTGTTTTAATGTTTATGATATAAATATGGTTGGAAAAACACACAAATTGCATATTCAACAGCCTCTCGAGCGTAGCGCCCTTTATGTTGTTTTCAGTTGATTTATTAGTGCACGAAAATACCTTCAAAATGTAAAACACTTTACGGCACACAAAGCGATTGCGAAATCGGGCTTATTTACCTATTTTTATCGCATCTTTTCTGACACCATTCGTTCAGTCGATTTCTGCGCAGCATAAATTATAGGGTTTTGGTGTGTTTTTGTTTGTTTGTTTTTTTTTGGGGGGGGGGGGGGGGGCGGGGGGATGGGGTATTTCCCGTATGTTTGTAATTTAATAGAAACACTTTATATTCTGCAATTACACTCAGTTATTAATAACAAGATGGAATATATTTGCTTATTCTTTCTTCTGAGAGAATGTTTCCGTAATAAAGGAAAATTACATTTGTAGACTGAGATAGACATTTTGATTATTTTAATTTATCGTCATAAACTCAAATAACATGTACTGTTTATACCGAAATATACAGTAAAACACGATTATAACGAATTCCCAGGGACGGGCAATTAAACTTCGTTATAAGCGTAATTCGTTATATCCGTCAAGTTTACAACATAAAATAGAGTCTTGGTGAATGAAATTCACTTCGCTGTAAGCGTCAATTCTTTATTAGCGTGTTCGCTATAACCGTGTTTTACTGTATATCGAAATGAATAGTGAACCGACCAAGTCGCCACTTTTTCCATACACCCACATTTACACTGGCATTCATACAAAAAGTTAATTATAGATAATATGCCTTCTATTGTTACATGTACATGTAATTTGGTTTTTAGGCAAGTTAAAAAATGGAATGAATATTTTGCCCTCTTGGTAGACAAGAACTCATGCGTGAGCGAACCCTGATTTTTTCTTTCGGTAATTTTACTGTGTAAACCTAACAAATTTGAATTTTCCCGGGGAGAAGGTCTGAACCCCACGTACCCCTGTTCCCCGCATGCAATATATGTTCTTCCTGAAAACAATAGAAATGTTTAAAAACATTACGTGTAAATTTAAGAAATTTAAATTCTCCAGGGGAGAGGGTCCGGACCCCTTCTCTGATCCATGCATGCAGTGTACTTCCTGAAGAAGACAAAATAGAAATTAATTTATGTAATAATATGACGAGAAAATCTCTGGAAAACCCGAACATCAATAATGTTATTGCGGTTTTTGTATTTATTAAGCGGGACGTTTTTATAAAAGTACTTTTAAATATTTGTAATCGCTGTGTGTAACAAAAAAAACGTTCGTTTATTTAAATTTTTCTTTCAAGAACCCAACAGCGTAGTTTTATGATGAAAGAATAACAATAAAAGCAGAAAATGGTCGTCATAAGCACTCGCGAATCTAGACAATGAAATAATAGCCACTATCTTAAAACTAATTATTTTATAAGATATACAGTATATTAGCTGGTCATGACAGAGTCCAGAGCAAGATATTTGGGGTAGTCATCGGGTAAATTGATTAACACGGTACAAACACAAATATGAAGTTCCTCGCATAATTGATGGCTGTGGTGGTGTAGATTGATTAAAAATTTAGTAACCGTTTATTCAATCTGAATGATATACATCGATTGTATATAAAACAACATTCAGAAATAATAGTGAACAAAATGTACACAGGTTTATATTGATTTTCCAAAACATTATGGCCGTTATTTATATATAAATCTGTCTGTATTTTTCATGATGGCTGAAAGTCTTATTGTCCATCGTTGTATCGATAAGATGATGGTTTTGATGGGGAACTCGCTGGCTGAAGAGGTCCAAGATCTGACTACGGCAAAATAAATGCAGCGACCCCGGGTGTTGTTGTTACCCGGATTCTCCATCAATTTTGACCCAGGTTTTCGTTGAAAACTCTGATTGAGTAACTTTGATCTGGACTCTTAATTGACTTATCGAAGTAATCCGTTAATTAAAATAACTGTTTACATTTACTTTTCTGTTATTCTCTGTTGTTACAAATGTTTTGTTATCTACATTAATTGTTTGGCAAGTTCAGTAATCCGGAAGTTGGAGAGCAGCGGTCAAGGCGCTCGTACCACCGACCCCCGACCTCGCGCAATACTGTTATAAATTTACGGAGTTGCAATAAATCTTATAAAATGAAAACCGTTCGAATTGTGCAATTTACGTACATGTAGTTAAAAGGTATGAGTCGCATATGGAGGTACTACACTTCCTGAAAAATTAAAAGTAAATTAAGGGGAATTTTTGTCCCATTTCGCAATACAAGGTACGCCATTTCTTTGACATAACTAGAATTTTAATTTTTCTAAGCAAGGAGAACTGCGTCACAGATTTAAGATTATTCTGTAATATGACTTAAGTTAATTAAAGACAACCCCCAGTCCCCATCCGGTTCCGACGCCTATGAAATGTATGGTAAGTTATGACTTTTTTTGGGGGGGGGGGGGCTATAAGAAAAGGAAAGGTTGTGTCCTAAACACACAAAGAAAAAATTCATCAAACGACACGACTTATCATTTTAACTATGGATGTAAATTTTACACGGATCGCTTAGTCTTTAATCGAGCGATAGTTGAGTACTCGCTTTTTTTTTCTTTTTTTTTTTTTTGGTTTTTTTTTTTTAAACTGCATGTCCTTTTCAAATCAGATAATTCAACTGTCACATACATCGTATCTTTAAAACAAAAACTTGTGATTATATGTAATAATTGTATTTGATTTAATATAAATTAGAAAGTACATTATCTAAGTATTCGTTAGCAAATATCTTAGTTTTTCATTTTCTTGTGAATACTCTGACACATACTCTATTTGATTTACATGCACTTCATCATAAGCAAATCAAACATTGACTTGATTCATGTTAAGCTATATATATTGTCATGTGCCTAATCAACAATTAAATATCAAAATTTATAAAAACATACAGTTGAGAAAAATATTGATATTATTAAGTTTTTGATTATACAAACATCTAATCCAATAAACAACTGATTAGAAGAAACCCAAATTGATCTGTTCGAGTAAATGCCTGCCAACGTATACATACTTTAATTAAAATAATAATTTGATATAAAAATCAGAAGAAATCAATTAATAGCCGCTTGAAAATTAAACCAGGTTTACCAGTTCGATGCATGGAACAGAGTGCATCCTCAGGTAGTTGTGAAAATCATGAGCCCAGAGGGAAGGATGGGGCCACAATCGGGGGTCAAAGTTTTACATAGAAATATATAGAGTAAATCTTTAAAAATCTTCTTCTCAGATCCTAATCAGCCAGAAAAGCTGAAACTTGTGTGGAAGCATCTTCAGGTGGTGTAGATTCAAAAGTGTGAAAATCATGAGCCCCGAGGGTAGGGTGGGGTACACAATGGGGGATCAAATTTTTACATAGGAATATATAGAGTAAATCTTTAAATATTTTCTTCTAAGAAACTAATCAGTCAGGCGATTCTTTATAATTGTTTAGATGTTGGCCCCCCTAGGGGGGGGGGGGGGGGGGTTCAGAGTTTGATGTAGGTTTATCTCTTATATATAAACAATTGTGATATGACTTTAAAATCATCCTGTTAGAAAAGGGGGGAAATGGATTTTTTTTAATACAGGATCTACATGTTTTATTGTACATTGTCCAGATTGTTTGTATTATGACTCCATTAAGCTGATTTTATCATCCCTATTGTTTCTCAGGGGAGCGATATGGCCCATGGGCCTCTTGTGTTTATATATATAATAGTCCTAGAAATTTAGCTATTTGTTTTTTAATGTTGTATACCCACAGCTTTTTTGTCTGCTTCTCTTTTTGCAAATATATTGTAAATTCTCATCATTCTAAAAACATTAATTACTGTTTGTGTGTTATATTCATATTCCTAGTCAATTATATTCGTTTCTTGGTTTTTTTAAGTACATAAATTTATAATGTTTGTAAGCCGTGATATTAGGAGGGGAGGGGGTCAATATTTCGAGGCAATAATATTTTTATCCCCCTCTCCAGTAGTAAATGAATGGGGTGGGAATTCAATATTTCGCTGCCAATATATTTGAACGGGTTTAAATTCTTTAAGGGGGGGGGGGGTTGGAGTAGAGCGTTCAGTAATGACATCCGAGAAATATTTAGAATCCGGATTCAAGATTTCGCAGGGTTCAAAACACACTAATGGAATAAATAAATTTGGATTTTCTTCTTCAGCTTTTCTTATTTTGATATTGAATGCATATCTTTATCCATATTACCTTGTATGCAATCCTGACTCACTGTCTGTTGCAACTGTATATTAATTGAAAGTTCTCATAAATCACTGTTTTTTCATAGGTGGCTGTATGATAGTGTTAGAGCAATTTCTTAATACACATAAAAATCATATAGGGGGCATCTTTTTGAAAAGGTCTCTGTGGCAATTTTACGGATTTTACCTTAACAAATGTGTATATTTACATTCCACGTATATTTTGCATGTATAGCTACTGCAGATATAGCACCATAACACAGAAAAGGTACTAAAAGGTTAATTGACGAGTTTTAATTGTGACGTCACAAACGTTGAACGCTGATAAATACAACGTCACAAGCGAAAATCAAAGATCACGCTTGTACAAGGCAAGAATGTAAAAAAAAATGTAAATATAAGCATTAAATCCTTATTTTTTGAAAGATATAGTCTCATAACTGCAACGGTGTGTGCATACAAATTGAATAACGCGCGTTAAAATAAAGATTCAATACTTAAATAACTCTGTACAATATCACACAATTCTAGTTTGTAGGGTATACATATTATTGGAAGTTATTTTATTACTTTGGGGGCTTTTAATCCTTTTTAGTTTAAAGTTTTAAGCCCCGAGTTACATTATTTGTACAGCAGTTAAATAGCCATTTTCAAAATCTTGAACAAAAACTTGGTTCATTATAAACAAAATACTTTCATTGCTATCCCTCTCTCCCTCTATGCCATGTCTAATGATGAAAGAAATCCAACAAAGATTCCTCATGTCGTCATGTCATGTTTTTTTTCTCAAATATTTTTATTCATCAACCCCCGTCAGTACTTTCCGTACTTTGATTATTACATATATTTGTATTGTATTTAAAGAATTGTTTATTTTGGCTTGTTAAGACGGCCTTCGTTGGTTATTGTTATCCTTCATCGAATGGGATAATACTAAGGTATAATATTTCTAGATTGTTGGGTAGAGTTTCTATCTATCTTTGTATAATATAGAAAATGAAGAAGGGTGAAAAATGAAAAAGGATTTTTCCTCTCAAATTACATAAGTACATGACAGAGTTTGGTTACTAGAAGAGGACTTTTGCAGGGTGTGGTTCATTCTTCCATTCTCCGTATACTAAACTTCAAACAAACTTACTTTTGGACACTGTCTCACTGTAAAGAAGGAATGAGAAAAGGGAAAGTGAAACAGATGTCAAAAGTGGGGCAAACTTAATTTTATGACCCTGGGTATGAGTTTAAGCTGAAGTATAATGTAAGGTGTTCAAATCTTGTCCAGCATCCGTCTGTATGTAAACTTTTGTGCAGAATATTTTGGACTTCTTGTGACAACCATTAAGTCAATCAGTAAAAAGCTATGAATATACTATGAGAAAATATAATTTACAAAAATGATCATAATAAGATGGAATGTTTTAAGCATGTTTTCAAGAAGAAATTTGTAAAAAAAAAAAAAACAAAAAAAACCCAAATCACAATTTGAAATTTGGAATGCTAGTATTTTGAAAACAGTTTTGCTACTGATTATTATTTTACCGCGTTTTAAAATAGTTTGATACTGGTTGACTAAAATTTGGGTTTTAGAAGACTACATTTAACGTTATATTGTACATCTCCACATCTTACTTACAAATCACCATTTGATATTGAAATGCTAGTTTTTTTAAAACAGTTTGATACTGATATATAGCTTGATATTGGATGGCTGAAATTTGGACTACGTTGTATGATTACTGCCCACGTGACCTGTCTTCTGTCTACAGTGACTGACACTCTGGATACACAACCCTTCTTTAACCACTTTGATACAACATTCGATTTATTAGCATTGAGTTACACCTGATCCCAGTTGTTCTAATGTTTCTTAAATTAATTTCCGATGCATTCCAGAATTTAAAAGTGTTTAGGCTACAGAACATATAATATGTAAAGGTCTAGGGCGACGAGAGCCTCGGTCCTTGACTGTGTCTTTATAATCAATGACAGTATGAAAATCTATGTACGTGAGGTAGCATTGTTCCAAAGTAGGTTCCAGTTGGCATTGTTAGCGTTGCCACTTTAACAATCTTTTGACAGGGTAAACAGCTGAAGGTTTACCATCAGTGACATTATCTGCTTCACTGGGAGAAAACAAAAACTTGATAATTATTTAAGCTATCCAACAACCCAACCATTTTGCAATATAGTGCTTTGTTTTGTGGGATTTAGTTTTTTTATGTTTTAGGAATTGTTTGAGGTGAGGGATATTGCTTGTCTAATTTTTAGTTTAAAGTTTTAAGACTTGATTGGTGTGTTAATTTTCCATATGTCCAAAACTGGTAGCCATATCGACATTCGCTTTATTGTTTTTAGCCGTGCTCTGATGAAAGCGGAGTCCTGACTGTAGGCAGGCAAATCGCCAATGTTACTATAAATAGCACAACTTCAAAAGTAAAACAAAAAACCAAACAGCGTCAAAGTAAAAGCTTCCGCTATACTAAATAGTTACACAAAGAGCCACGGTTTGTAAAAAGTTTTGGCATTTTGTTTTTTGTTTTTTTATTTTAAGAGAATTGTCTATCTTATTTAGTTTTCTTTTTAATGACGTGTTTTATAAACAAGACTATGCATTTTGGACACATACAATGCGCACGACTTTCCATTAACTACTTTGCTGCGCTGAAGAAATGGGGATTGAATATATAACGCTTGTTGAAAATTCAAGGCAGCAACTTTTGAACTTTTTTTTACTAGACAGAAATATTTCTGTTTATAGCTTACAAAATTTGATCGCTCTCTGGCGCTTTGCCGACATTAAAAGCATGTGAGAGAGAGAGAGAGAGAGAGAGAGAGAGAGAGAGAGAGAGAGAGAGAGAGAGAGAGAGAGAGAGAGAGAGAGAGAGAGAGAGAGAGAGAGAGAGAGAGAGATTTTCAGTCTGTACTACACAATATGCATAAAGACACATCAAAAGAGTCTGGCTTTCAGTTCTTCAGTACTTTGATTATTTTAGGCAACAGAGTGTTCCTAGACCATCACTGGAGAATCTGTTTGGTGAAATAGTTTTCTGAATTTCATACGTTCTTTTTAAAGAGGTACAAATGTCAATAAGTAAAATCCTAAACGTAATCTCTAACGTTGGGTTTCTCTGGTCCGGCGGACAGTGGATGATATTCAAAACCAGAAGAATTTAGAAATGTTTCCGCTGTAATTTGATAACCCCATTGACGACGAACCATTCCTACAGTAATTAGCCGGGGCTCATGACTGGTGATCGTTTGAATAGTTCAGATTTCGGGGTCTTAATCACAGGGGCTCGGTTACATTTAAAAAAAGTAATGTACATATGATACACATTTTTTAAAACGGTGATAAAGGGCGATTTTAACGGCGGATTTTATTTCGATACCATAGAACATATATTGAATGACCATTATGTATAGTTTTTTTATTCGGGAATAAATTGTTATAAATTTCAGTGTCTGACAACCGAGCCCCTGTGGTATTTCATTAACTCTCTTGAATTTTAATTTTTTTAAAAAGAAGATCACTAATGAGAAAAATAGGATGGATTTCTCGAGAAACCAGCCTCAGTTTTAACCCACTGAAAATTCAACACATGGACATGACGTCACTCAAAGTTTTATGGTCCTTGCGCCATATTTCGTAAGGTACAAATCAAATGTTGAATATTAAATAAAGAGATCGTTTTTGTGTCAGGGGCACACTGAACCAATTTAAACATTTTCAAATTTAAAGACAGTGCCTCATGTGTGTGTTAGAGATTTCGATGGATTAAATATCCGCAAGAACACAATGAAAAACCCGTGAAGTAATAACAGTTGTAACAAGTTACATATACTCCACTTTTAATTTTAAGATGACAATATTCATATCAAAAGAGAAAAATAAATATAATGGAAACAACGTCTATGTAATTGATAATACATGTACAATGTACATTTAAAATGAATAGATACACAATGACGTCTTGTTTTAAAAATCTACACAGAAGAGTTACTGATTTACACGCAATTAAAATTTTCTCTGCTTGCAAACCATATATAACAGACACAAGAATTATGTTACACATAGATAGTGGTAGAAAACATAGGCCATTTAATTTTTGGTCTATAACTTGAATATTCTTGTTCCGTGTCAAAGCCAGCCTTCAGTCAAATTGACTAATCGCTAATGTAAATGTGGCTTAGAAATCAAAACTAGATACAAAATGACAAACATAAAATTTGTTTCTTATTTAATAAATCTGAACATAACATTCAAACGTAAATGAGAAATAGAGAAATTAATAAATACTTTAAGATAGATTGTCTCGTACCAAAGAGTCCCTGAGAGGTATTAGAGTATAAGAACAGATAATTTCAAAATCTACATCTTTTAATATATTCAATATTCTGAGAGTCTATATTCTGTCGTGTTCTATTCCTTTTTACCGCAAAAACAGAGAGCTATGCAGCAACAACAGGACAGCAGAATGACGAGCCCGATGATAATGTAACAGGCAGTGATGACCCAAAACGCGAAGTAATACGCTGTCGGGTGACAGTAGTTTACGGAAGCAGAGTTTGTGCTGAGGTCGCTATGGGAGCCGTAGACCCACACGTTTCCTGCAAGTCAAAGATTACAACTATAGTAGCTGTTTAGGTGATATTGAGTCTCTGGTCGAACAAAACAACATTGCGTTGTTAGTTTATTTCATACTGTGGTAAGTTAGAAAACCAAGCTTCCATATGAAATTGCCAACAATGTGGATGACAGTTTCTCAGTTTATGAAAACCATTCAACTGAAAGTCTTGAACACCCACTGTAAAGCCTAGACCCATTTTATATTCATTTTCAAATGACCAGGGCAATTGCCCACTTTTACTGTAACATCTGAATTTCTCTCTAACTTTACAATTTAAGCAATATTTTTTTAGCAGAAAGATATGATAAAAAAAAAATAGAAAATAAAGTGTGAAATAAACATACAAGTAGTTTTCCGAATAAACATGAAATTGGAGCTTTTAATAACAAATTCAAGTAATGTTCAATTAATCCGAGTACTGCATGTCAATTTCAAAATTTTAGCCATTTTGATCTAAGAATGCCAACAAAAAACTAGATAGCCTACTAGTAAACGGAATTTTTAATTCAATATTAATACATCATAATGAATTTCCTACAAATGAGCAGGAATTAAGTCATTTTGACATATCGATGCATGGCTTCAACATTGCATGCGTCAATAGCGTTATATTTTTTATACATATATTTTTCCAAATTGATAATGAACTTTGAACTTACCAGCAATGAACCAAGCCGACATGAAACAGCTGAGGAGGGAGGACAGGCACGTCCCCAGCTTGCTGGCCGCCCCCTCCTCTTGTTCCACCGCCCCCTCCTCTGTGTTCTTCTTACAGCAGGTTGTTTTAATGATTCCGAAAACGTTGTAAAACAAGCCCACACTACCGGAAACAACGAGGTAGATGGGAATGTACTTCTCCAGGGGACAGTCGTCTAAGTACGAGGCACCTGAAAGCGGACAGTCGTACATACATGTAAGGTAATAATTACATTTACTCATTATTTTCTCCTAAACATTTCTTAAGAAAACAATATTGAACTATTTTAGAATTAACAATGAAATTACGTGTAATTAATCAAACAGGTAATTTCTTGCTATCGCCAAATCTTTTTGAATATGGAACGAACATTTCTTTGAAGAAATCGAAATGCTGAAACTATATCAGCAATAACAGCCAAATGTCTGAGATTCGTAAGATGGAGTCTAAGAGAGGTAACAAATTATGAAAAGAGACCAAATACAAAGACTATACTTACCGATGATGATGCTGGCGATAGGGATGGCCATTGTGACCCCCAACATAACCGTGCACCCAACTGAAATAACAAAACGAGACACGTTAATTCATCACAATGCACTTTAATAAATTGACAACGTCATACGATGTGATACCTTTTCTTTATTCTTGTAATCTGAGAAGTAATTGTGATTTTGTTACACTCGGTGTTCTTCAGTCCATAGTTCTCACCTGATGCACACAGAATCCCCATGGCCGCCTTAGCGAACCCGACATTACCGTCAGACGTTTCCTTGGCATGTTTAATCTTTCCAAAAATCGACTCGTACGAAGGGGGTTGCTCTTCAATAAACAATCAAATAAAATATATTAAAATTTGTTAAAACTTACAAATGAATTATTCTGTATATTAAAAGCTGGGTTTTTTCATGTCCTTGTGAGAAACTTTTGTAGGTGGAGGTCATTGTTAAAAATGCACTTCTGCCATTCAGATAGAGAAAGCGCAGAACAGTACACTCAGTACTTTGATTGAATAATAGGTGTAGTTCATACAATGTGAATTTCGCAATTCTGATGTTAAAACTTTTCCCCCAGATTATCTTCTCGTTATGTAGAATAATATTTACTGAAGACTGATCTAGTTATTTATTTTTAATTTTTAGACGCACTTTCATTAGAAAAAAAACGAGAAAACATTCTTGTTGAAAGTAAATAAAAATTCTGAATTGATGCAATCGTCTTTCCTAGACAGTTTAGGAATTGCAAGGTAGAATTTTGCGGAGTCACTCATATTTATATATAACAAACCATTAAGTTGTCGTCTAAGGCTAAAATAGGTAATTTCTTACATAACGTTTAAATTTTAAGAGTGAACTGTAATGTACATGTACTGTACAGGTATTAGTGTCATCTGATGTTCAAAGAAAAAAATAACTTTTAGAAATCAGACACACGTACAGACCATTTCTTTACCAAGTCTGGCATTTGGACACCGAAATCAATATAGTGCTTTAAATCAATCATCAAACTAATCAAGCTGAATGTTCTTTAATGCAATTAAAAGCTAAAAAAAAAAAATTAATAACCCTCATTGACATCGTAAGTTAAAAGGTTTAAATTAATGTCCTGTTTTATGTATTTCAGATTCAATTCCTTTCTGATACTAAATCATCTGACTATGGAATGAAATGATCATTACTGTGTAGTGATTAGATGATCGGACACCGACTTACCCCCACTGTAAGCAGGTGCGCTCTCAACGTTGGCCTCCTTACTGTCCATGTTGGTAAATGACATGGGTGTGATATAATCGCTGCACTTTATATAGGCCTGGGATTATCTTAATTCGGCTTTATACACGTCTCTAAGTGCACACTGAATAAGATGATCAAGATATTTCGACTGGGGAATTTCACAATCCGTTCATGCAACAGGCTTTTAATAGATGGCAGTCTTTGTTGATATGTGAACTATGAGAGTGTTTGCTCTGGAATTTAAACCAAGCAAGAAACCCGGTTGACCGTGAATGCTCTGGATTTTAAACCATGCTCTGACACGGTTTGAGTATTGATGTTTTTACTATATACAGAGTTGTGGGGGCGTTTTACATTCATTCACTGTTTGTGGCCCGGGGGTGAGTGCACTAGTCCTTCCGTCCGGTCTTGTCCTACCCCGGAAGTGGGTTTTTTTCAGCACTGATCAGTTTCATCAGATGCTGCGTTTTAGGTTATTGGGTGAAGTAACGGTGCCAATATATATAGCAAAAAAGTTTCAATTAATACTTTTTTCAAATGACAGTTATTCATATCTCCTTAAATGATGCTTTATGGTACATGTATATCTAGACTATGTATATTCATAAAGTCAACTTAACCTTTCACTTTTTAATAAGTGATGAAAGTCAAACGAGGGGTTGGTTAATAAAGTTTATTTAATAATATATTTTTTTTTTAAATGTAGTTGCATTTATATCCTTACAATGTATAGAAAAATAATTTATTTGGAATGTATGAAATACAAAGAACATTATGAAGTACCATATCGCATGCATGTTCAAATGGACACTCAAAAAATTCTTAAAGGGTGTGTGGTTAATACATGTTTCGATTACATAACTGTTAAATGCTCACTTTTCAATACTCAGTACTCAAATAAAGTGAAGACATTTGATTTTAGGTAGAATTGGTAATCGATGTTGATGGAAAACCTTTCTTATTTTCTACAATGATTTAGAAAAGAAATACACCGTACTATGAGTTAACGAAAACAATCATTCATACAAATTCTAACTGTACACTTTTTTGCAAAGTACATTGTATCCGCAGGAGAAAATATGTTTCCAGAATTCTAGTATTCGGCATAAATTAACATAGAAGAAGCACACTGTAGCCTAGCTTAATATGTGTAAAAAAAAAAAAGGGGGGGGGGGGTCGGCCATGACATACATGTAATTTAATCCCCTGTAAAGACATTATCTATATTCAGAATTATAAATTATTGGCAATGACAAATGACAATTAGAGTTCTTAAGAGGTTTGTTGAAGCGAACCGATTACGCCTGGATATAACAGAACCATTCATGATAATCGGGTCAGACTTTTTGGTATAACCTTGCATTTCATTCATAAAAATTCCACCCGGTGACGAGCCGTCAGCTAACACGCCACCACCACTGAAAGAAGGACATTTCTAAATGCAAAAAGATCGTATGGTAATCTATTTTTTTAAAATGTAAAATGTTTCTCGTATTTTTGAAATTAATTAACGGTTACATCACAGTTACATCCTTAAATAACGGACACAGCACTGGTATGGGTGTTTGTACTGTCCTTTCTCTATTTGGATAGAGATTCCCAAACCGATTCAATATTTATTGATTTTCTTGATGCCGAAACGGAGACCAGCTATTATCATTTCAGCACTGAGCACCCACACGACAAAAGCACCTTCTAATACAGGTCTAATAAAAGTGAAATACATCTTGGATGATTTGTTTCTGCACAACGCATCACTATTAAGATGTACTTAGTGGTCGCCCTGACCAGAAGATACGGGAAATAAATATCTGATTTTTAGTAAACCTAGCGTTTTTTTATGCAGTGTTCACTATCTCCCTATTTTGTAAAGATCAACTCATATCAACAGAAAAAGTTAAGCTAGATCAGACTATATTTCTAAATTCAGTATTATGATTGAGTTCGATACTTTACAAATCAGTTCAGTTGTATATATCGCTCAAACCCCTTGTACGGCACATGAGCTACATGTATTTACATATGCACAATTTCATTTTGAATGTCAAACAGAAATAGACGAGTTGAATAAATATACACGTACAGTTTTCTTCAAGTCACATATTTATTCGCAGTCATAATTTCACAAACTTAGTATTAGGAGCAAACAGAATTCTTTAACTTAAACTGGTTAAGAAAATTACAAAAAGCAGCTTTACATTCTAAGAAAAAATGATATTCATCATCTGCATACAGTCCACAAACATACTAGCATTTTTTCACATCGTTAATGTAAATCAAAGACAAAAAACGGTCCTAAAACTGATCCGTGAGGCACTCCAGCATGTTACATTCTGACAATTAATTCTTTGATTTCTATTACATAATCATAAGCTCCTAAGCTACTGGAAAACATTTCCAAATATTTCATAAATATGTAATTCAAAGTGAAGACCATTATTGCCAGACTCAATTAAACGTTGGATGGGTCAAAATATACAAATTTTATGCTCATCAATGCTCTAAACAATACTGTGATGTGTTTCTTTAGATGGAAAATGCAGAATAACATGATAAAAAGCCAGTTTGGAATTTATAAACTAATTCATGGCTATAAAAATAATTATAGATTTATCTAAAAACAATGATATGTTGTCTTCCTTTTAAAGAGGTAATGCGTGTGCAGATTTCAAGCAATACGGAAATTTTTTCTCTGACAAAGGTTTGTTAAAAGTAGGAACGGATTAGCATATTCTAGCAGAAACAACAGTTTTATCGATATTTAAAGAAGAATTGATAAAATGTCAATAATTTCCTATTTCTCAATAAAAATTCTATTCTTTCACTGCATAATGAATACGAGGCAGGCAATTTTTTATTTGCATTAATATTTGATATAGAAGAAAAGTATTTGTTTAAAATCTCTGTTTTGTCTAAAGTTAATAATTTCCCCCAATTTCCCAATCTAATTTGAATAAGATATGTAAAACCGTTCCTCATCACTACTAACAACTTTCCGTATGGGGTCATCTCAGAGCGACCTTTCAAATAGCCAATGAAATCGCTGTTGTCAAAACATTGGCTGGTAGGTCTGGCGCGTGTTTCTTTATCACCAATGAACCTAAATGCCTGAGGTGCCTCGAGTAGAAAACAAAGAATGTGTCGATTATAAGTTTGGATAATCGTTGCAGATCGGGAGGATATATAATACACAATTTGGCAGGAAAAACTGGATTTATGAATGTTAAAAATTGTCTGGTAAAATTATCTTTAGCTGCATTAATTTCATTTGCATGACCAAGTACTTTTGTGTAACCAATTGTTTTGTGCATAAACACTCGTCTGTAATTTCTTCATTTCAAAAAACAACAGACGATATTTAATTTGTTAATGCCTGAAAATGCTAGATGAAATCCTGCAAAACTTTGAACAATGTTCCAGTTAGAAATTAAAATAGAATTGAAATATTCAGAAATAAGTAATAAAATACGTGAAACATCAATTGACACAATTTCATACAGCAAGGGCCTATTAAAGAGTTGCCTTTCTTTTTTAACCGGACTCATCATGAAAATTCCATGCAAGGCTTGTTTTTTAATAAATGTATATCAATCAATATTCATCAATATATACAGGATCTCTCATAGTTTGCAATGGTAGATGATTTTTATCCAAAGAGTTGTGTGTTTTTTTATCCCAATATGGGCAATACTCACGAGATCTTAAACGTTCTGGCTTTTATAGTATCAACACCACATCGACAGGTACAGTCTAATCTCATCCCTATCGTCTCAGCTCATAAACAATTTATGTATCACGTGACTGTAATATAATCAGAATTATCTTGTGTACGATCTGTTACATTGTTGGAACTCTCTTATGTAAGAAGTTGAATAAAGTTTAGTTTATCCGGTTATGCAACATGGCTGCATGAGTTATTACATGGTGTCAGAAAATCCGCGTCCATCAGTCAGGAACAATGTCACACAGCGGTATCAAAACTTTACCAGAATTTATTATAGCTGAATCTAACTCTGGAGCGAAAGAATGGGAGGCTTACAAGCGCGACTTTCTTGTGCATTTAGATGCTCTGGGACTGGACGACAAACCCGGTAAGAGGAAAGTAGGATTATTACTAGCTAACATGGGCCGGGAAGCTGTGAAAATCTACGATTCGTTCACATGGGCTCCACAAATAGAAGAGGACAGAGACAACAACATCGAGGCACAACCGGGAGAGAATAAACATGATCTACAGACAGTATTCAAGAAGTTCGATCGTCACTTTGGGGTCCATAACTATCGAAACATTAAAAGGCAAGAATTCTTGAAAACCAGGAGAGGCAAAAATACAATAATGGATTACATATCCGAGCTGAAACGTAAAGCTGAATTTTGTGAGTACGGAGAGCAGAAAGAAGGGTTGATATGTGACATGATAATTAACGGTGTCAATGATATGAAATGTTCAGAGAAGTTAATGGAAATTCCCGCTGGCGAATTAACCCTGGATAGGGTCATTCAAACCTGTCGTCAAGTCGAATTGACCAACGTGCATTTGAAAAATTTGGACGCTGAAAACCCATCAGTAAATTTTGCGAACACAAAACATAACACAAGCTACGAGAAACCAAGGACATTCGGACAACCAGTGCAGCGAGGGCAAAGAGGAGGAAGCAGATACCAAGGTACGCATCCGTATTGTGCAAATTGCAGCAAACATCACATTAAAGGACATTGTCCAGCATTTAACAAGCATTGTGATGCCTGTGGGCAGAAAGGACACTTTAAGCATTCAAACCTATGTCAAAGTCGTGCAGCACCACCAAGAGGTCATCAGAGAAGTCGGAGAAATTTCAGAGGAAGAGGACACCCTCCGCGGCGTTCGCGAGTATATTATGCCGAAGACAATACACCTCATAGCAACTCTGAGCTAGAAGAGATGTTTAATCAGTGCACAGTACAAGATGTGTGGACCGCGAGTACAGATACTAATTCAGAGTCAACCGGTGATTGGAAAGTTACATTTGACATTGGCAACAAGAAATTAACCTTGGACATTGATAGCGGTGCACAGTGCAACATATTATCCAAAACAAGTGCCGAGAAATTTTCGTCCGTTGCTCCGATCACTGATAGTAACGTTATTATCAATGGCGTAAGCACCAAAGTTAAAGCATTTGGACAGATAAGCTTACCATGTAAATACAAGGACACAGAAAGACTAGTTAGTTTCCAAGTGATTGACAATCCTCGACCCTTACAGTTACTTGGTAGGAAAGACAGCATTCTATTTGGCCTGATTGCAAGAGTTAACAGTGTCAATGTCAGTACCGCTACTGAGCAATTAAGGAAAGACTATGCAGATGTCATTGGACAGGACATTGGATGCCTTCCTGGCGAATACGAAATAAAAATCGACAAAACAGTGGCACCCGTAATTCACGCACCAAGAGCTATTCCAGTAGCTATTCGTGATCAAGTAAAACTTGAGCTTGACAACTTAGTTCGTTGTGGCATCATATCTCCAGTAACAGAACCAACTCCATGGGTCAACAGTATGGTATGTGTGCGGAAGAAAAATGGCCGCGTGCGAATTTGCATAGACCCATCAGATCTCAACAAGGCAATTATGCGTGAACATTATCCAATGAACAGTATTGAAGATATTGTGACAAGATTGCACGGAAGCAAGTATTTTTCAACCTTGGATGCTAACATGGGCTACTATCAGATCAAATTGTCTAAGACCAGTTCTATGTTAACAACATTTAACACACCCTTTGGAAGATACCGATACCTTCGTATTCCAATGGGGTTGAAATGTTCCGGTGAAGTTTTTCAGAGGGAAATGGTGACTCATTTTGGCAGCATGGAAGGAGTAGAAATCGTAATAGATGACATATTAGTTCACGGAAAGACCTTGGAAGAGCACACTGACCGACTCAAAAAGGTATTGGAAAAAGCCCGAACCATCGGATTGAAGTTAAACTCAGCTAAGTGTGAACTTGTGAAACCGGAAGTTGACTATGTTGGCCATCGTCTCACAGGAGAAGGCTTGAAACCATCAGCAGGCAGAGTAAAAGCAATTCTTGAGATGAAGGACCCAGAAGACAGAGGGGAACTTGAGACAGTACTTGGTATGTTAGCTTACCTTGCCAAGTTTATTCCAAGACTAAGTGAACTCACAGCTCCGCTACGGAAAATGAAAACAAGTGAAACTTGGAACTGGGACGTTGAATCGAAACAAGCATTCACTAATGTCAAGAAAGCACTTACCTCTACAGATGTCTTGAAGTAGTTTGACGTCACTCGACCAGTGACTGTTACCGTTGATGCATCAATGAAAGGCTTAGGAGCAGCGATTTTGCAGGAAAATGGAGTTGTGGCCTATGCATCTCGAGCTCTAACCTCAGCAGAACAGAGATACGCGCAAATCGAGAAAGAGATGTTGGCGGTAGTCTTCGGATGTGAACGTTTCCACAAACTGCTGTATGGGAAGTCTAATGTGACAATAGAAACTGACCATAAACCACTGGAAGCCATCATGAAAAAACCAATTCATACAGCACCAATGAGGATACAAAAAATGATGTTAAGATTACAGCCTTATGAGTTCAATCTCATCTACATTAAAGGCAAAGAAATTGGATTGGCAGACTGTCTAAGCCGACTGCCATTAGAGAACAGTGACGAAAGGCTGATAGATGATGACATGATGGTCATGGTAGCTGAAACCTTATCGTATACAAACCATGAAACACTAGTCGAATCTACGAAGAAAGATCAACAACTACAAATTCTGAAACAAGTTATTTGCCAAGGATGGCCAGAGAGGAAATGTGATGTACCACTTGAAGTCATGCCATTTTGGGACTTTCGTGATGAACTATCTACTTACAATGGACTCATCTATCGTGGGGAGCGTACAGTCATACCGTCAGAACTAAGAACAGTAACATTGAAGACAATCCACAGTTCTCACCAAGGGATCCTTAAGAGCAAACAGAAAGCTAGAGAATTAGTGTTCTGGCCAGGAATGAACAAACAGATTGAAGATGTTGTCAGCAGATGCAGTGCATGTTTAACACATAGAAACAAACCACAAAGGGAACCAATGATGATTCATCCTATACCTTCACTTCCGTGGAGCAAAGTTGGAACCGATTTATTTGAGCTTGATAATCGTCATTTCCTCATCCTAGTTGATTACTACTCAAACTTTATTGAAGTAACAGAGTTAGAAAGGGACACCAGAGCGAAAACTGTCATAACAAAGATCAAGGAGTGTATTGCTCGTTATGGTATAATGGACATATTAGTGAGTGACAATGGTCCACAGTTTGCATGCCAAGAGTTCAAAGAGTTTACAAGAGCATTTGGGATCGACCATGTCACATCATCACCATTACATCCACAATCAAATGGACTTGCAGAAAGATCAGTACAAACAATCAAGAACATCTTAAAGAAATGCACAGAGTCTGGAGATGATATGTACTTAGGGCTACTTGATCTACGCAACACCCCCAGGGATAACGAAATCGGATCACCAATGCAACGTCTTATGTCCAGGCGAGCTAAGACACTGATACCCATCAGTGACACATTGCGAAAGCCATGCATTATAGAACCAAACCTAGTCTCTACTCGTCTTATGGAATACAAACAGAAGCAAAAATTCTATTATGACCAAAGTGCAAAACCAAGACCACAGTGTGAACTTGGAGATTCCATACGCATTCAAACACCTGATGGTTGGAAACCAGCAACCTACGTGTCAGCCTCTGTACATCCACGTTCTCATATTGTTGAAGCTGGCAGTCAGGGAAGAACGTACCGCAGGAACAACTGTAAACTGATGAAGACAAGGGAAGACCCGCATGTGATCAAACCCAAACATGAAGGATTTGCGTCGCCCACTCTTGAAGTTCCGATCCTGAGAAACCCATCGGCAAACCATTTACCACCAGCAAAGCCAAAACCAGCATTACCAGAGGAGAAGCCAAAGGTTGAGCAGAAGTCCGAGCCAGGACAAGCACAAGATACACAGCGAAGATGTACACGTTCCGGACGAGCCGTCACAAAGCCAAAGTACTTATCCGACTATTCCGTGTGATTATCTATTATGTGAAAGGGCATAATAATCCCTAGTCAGTTAAAACTCATTTGTTATGTTAGTTAATTACGTTTAGTTGATGTTACACTAGTCAGTGTATTTCTAGTCATTCTGAAATTTGTCCAGCCTAATTTGCAGTAAGAACAATATTGAACATTGGATCTGATAATATTTTATTTGTACAACTCATTTGAATTAACTTAACTATGTATTTCATTCTAATCTCCAATTAACACAATTATAAGCTAAATATAAATCAGAGTGTTGAATTTCATAAAAGGGAGGATGTAATATAATCAGAATTATCTTGTGTACGATCTGTTACATTGTTGGAACTCTCTTATGTAAGAAGTTGAATAAAGTTTAGTTTATCCGGTTATGCAACATGGCTGCATGAGTTATTACAGTGACCTGCTAAGAAACGAACACGGAACGGAGAGCGTGAAAAGGGAAATAACTACGGTGATACTTCCGGGATTTGATTTTAATTACAACTTGGTTGTCTCTAACTGTTATCTTCAAACATGTGTTGATGTCTAACCAAATCACACTGATTTTTTTTCTTACCTTTGGCTCCGTTGTTAACTTTATTTGTCTCACACTTTGTTACATGTATCTGTTATAGTATTTGGTCTCTGACATATCTGGTTGTCTCTAAAAACATCGATTGTCTTTTAACGTGGTTGGTTATAGCATCTCATTGTTGTCTATGAACTTTGATTTTCATTCATAACTTTTCTAGCCGTGTGTTGTTACCATACTTGGTAGAGTATATTATTACCTAATCAAAGGGATTTTGTTGTTTTATTACAAATTAAATATTTGCGTCTATTTTGAATTGCCGGTCAATAGACTTCGATCTATTGGACTGCCTGTCAATAGACTGCGATCTATTGGACCGCCGGTCAATAGACTGCAATCTATTGGACCGGCAACGTATTTCAGAACGCGGGTATGTTAATGTTACATCCTTTTGATAGTTCTCAGGGAATGTATATTCCTTTACATAGCAGCTGTTTTTAGTGCTGAAACCAAATTCAATGTTATCAAAATGGAGTATCAAATAATCAACAGTTTTAAAGCTTTATATAAGGTAAAAGACTATTTAAAATCTAATGGGTTGAAGACTCCCCCTTCTTTGTGTAAACTAATATTAAATTGAGATGTTGTAATGCATGCAACAGGTTTTGTGCATGTAAAAGATGAAAAAAAAAATCTGAGTATATAGCATAATCATAATGGCACGAACACCATCTGCAATATGCAAATTGTAAACCCTGAAAGCTATAAAAGGAATTAAGAAATATATATAATTATATATATAATTGTATATTATTTGGTGTCTCTTTAACCTTTTGTTTTATTCCTCATTCGGTTTTCTTTAGCAACCGCTTGTCTTTCACACTTGATTGTCTCTCATACTTGGTTTTCTCTATTACATTCGTTTCAATTGTTTCTTACAACTAGATTTCTGTCCTTTTTAGACGGAGGCTCTCTGAGCCTCCTCTATTGCTACCGGTCAGCTCACATGTGACGTCGATAGTGGATTTGACGGACACCACCTAGCGGCAAAAATTGCAATATTCGTTTGGGATTCACATTTCAATATTATTATTGAAATAAACATCTTATTTGCATTTACAACAAAAAGAACTATACATATTGCGATCAATAAACATAATTTCTCTCGAAAATTTTAGTTTACATGTCAAATTCCAAGTAAGTATGAATATGCATCAGTTTAAGAATAGCAATGGTGTGTAATCGTTTAGTGGCTATTTGTACTTTTTATACAGCTTCCTGTCCGTGACGTCAAATAATGAGGATTCCTCAAGAACCATCTTGTGTTGACCGAAATATTGAATAATTATGAGATTCAATGGATAAACACGGCGTGGTTCTTAGTCTGTATCGTATATTACTTGCGCACTATCAATTAATCTCCTGCGGAGATATATCTTTCTAAGTATTATAAAAGCTACACTCCCGCCCCCGGCATCGATCCAATAAAATGATTATTCAACAAGTTGAACCACTGCTATGCGATCTTGAGTATTCCCCCAATTAAGTACAGACAACCGTGATCGTAGCATGGCACATTTTAGTTTAGCTTTACTTGGCATGCATACTAAACCTACTATAAGGATAGTGAAACAAATAAATTAAACATCCAGATTACACCCTTTAACGCAACGCCACCCACCCCCCCCTACACACACACATTCAGTGTGTGCATAGGTATAGTACCCAGGCCACATGCTGTGAGTTTGATTAATCCTGCATTGTCTGGCCAGCGCTGTCCATTTCAAAGTAAGTTGGGAAGTCAGTGTGTTTTTGCAAGCTGATACGAGAATTTCGCTTGAAAAAAGTGTAAAAACATTTTACAGAATGTACATATTTTCTTTTAAAAGTGAAGTACGGGGTATTACAAGACCTACCGCGATATTTTATTTTAAATTTAGCTTTAAAAAGATATTACAGCGAATTCTCTTCATCTTGGATATTTCCCTTTTTTAACAATAGTTAGATAAAAGAATAAAGTCGTGCATATACTGAAAGATCTTTTTTACAGCAAAAAAGCTCGCAATTGCGTGTTAAATATTTTTCCGAAATTCTAAATTTATATCTCTTAAATTTTGTTTACCCCACAAGTAAAATCTGTATAAATTCGTAATATTTTCATCCCTTGCAGAAAGTCACGATGAAATGTTTACAGTTGATGCGCTAAGCTGTTGATCAAAAGGCTGAGCTAGCAATATTTTCTTTTTGGTCCGCCTGAAATGATTAAACTAACGCTTAGAAATATATATATCTGATCACTCTCTGCAATCGTATCGTTCATTCTGCAAAAGAAAAAGAACAACAGCTATGCGAGATTGAGATCATGCAAGTATTACCTACATGTTACATTAGGTGGTTAAGCATGAACGATTTTTTTTCATATATATAAAAAAAAATTCACTGTTCAGATGTTTTTATTGATTATTTATCATAAATTTTAGTATATATTGTGAATAATTAGGTTAAGTACTAACTAACAAAATATTTTTTGTTAGTAATTTGTTTTTGCATATTCCATAAAAGACCATGAATATATTAGCAAAGTAGTTTCTGTCCTGTAGTATTTAGAATTGCAAACTCTTAATTAATACCCTAAACCTTATATACCATAAAATTTGAAGAAGAAAAAACCATTATTATTTTTGGGAGTTGATTTTTATCAACTCTTCTATGCAGTTACTCTGGCAAACCGGAAGTGAAACTTTGTTTGGACCTAACCACAGATCATCGCCGCTGACAAGACCTTGTTCTCGAAAATAATCGATAAATTCGATGTAATGCATTCTGAAGCATTAAATATTATTATAGTTAAATATTGCTTGGATCCATATAATTTTCATGAAATATTTACATTACTAATACATAGTTTGATGGAATTTATTCTATCTTAAAATATTACGCAACATGATTCATATTATGTTTTCCTAGAATTCTTAAAATTGTCGGAAAAGCCCGAAAATTCATTTTATGAAATTATGCGTTATTTGATTACGGATAAGAAACTACTTGGCATGCGAAATTACATATTGTTAATTTTAAGATAAATATCAATCGATGAAATCAACTCCCGTCGGTACTTCAATACTTCGAATTATTAGATTAATCTCCTCCGCAATGATGCCTCCGTCTCTCAGTACTTTGAGTACTTTGATTAATGGTTGTCTGTAACCATTGATTGTTTCTCTAATACTTTGGTTTCTATAACCAACGGTTGTCTTTTACACACACTCTCACAATTAGTTATTTCTCACACTAGTTATCTCTTGCACTTTTGTGTTTCTCTATTTTGTTGTCTATATAGCCCTTGGTTGTGTCAAAAAGTTGTTCCACACAAATTTTACTCTTACTGGACTCTCACAATTAGTTGTCTTCATTTGTTATCGCTTTCACTTTGTTGTTTATAATTAGTTGAATTTAACCCTTAGATGTCTTAATACTTTGGTTTTCATAATACATTAACACTTGGCTGAATTGTAACCTCTCTAAGTTTTCTGTAACACTTGAATGCCAATGCTTTGTCTTTTACACTTTCACAATCTTAAGCACGTAGTTTCTCTCATACTTTGTATTGACAATACGTTAGTTGTCTATAACACATTGTTGGCTTATAACATTTTTGGTTTTTAGCTCACCTGAGCTGAAAGCTCAAGGGAGCTTTTTGATCACATTTTGTCTGTCGTCCGTCGGTCCGTCCGACTGTCCATAAACTTTTCACATTTTCAACATCTTCTCAAAAACTACTGGGCCAATTTCAACCAAACCCAGCATAAATCATCCTTAGGCAAAGGGCATTCAAAGTTTGGACAATTGAGGCCAAACCCTTTTCAAGGGGAGATAATTAGAAATTAATGAAAATTTTTGAGAAATTTTCAAAAATCTTCTTCTCAAGAACCATTAAGCCAGGAAAACTGAAACTTGTGTGGAAGCATCCTCAGGTAGTATAAATTCAAAGTTTTGAAAATCATGATCCCCAGGGGTAGGGTGGGGCCACAATGGGGGGTCGAGGTTTAACATAGGAATATATAGAGTAAATCTTTAAAAATCTTCTTCTCAAAAATTAATCAGCCAGGAAAGCTGAAACTTGTGTGGAAGCATCCTCAGGTAGTGTAGATTCAAAGTTGTGAAAATCATGACCCCCAGGGGTAGGGGGGGCACAATGGGGGGGGGGGGGGTCGAAGCTTTACATTGGAATATATAAAGTAAATCTTTAAAAATCTTCTTCTCAAAAACTAATCAGCCAGGAAAGCTGAAACTTGTGTGGAAGCATCCTCAGGTAGTGTAGATTCAAAGTTGTGAAAATCATGACCCCCAGGGGTAGGGGGGGGGCACAATGGGGTGTCGAAGTTTTACATTTGAATATATAGAGTAAATCTTTAAAAATATTCTTCTCAAAAATTAATCAGCCAAGAAAGCTGAAAGTTGTTTGGAAGCATCTTCAGGTAGTGTTGATTCAAAGTTGTGAAAGTCATGACCCCCGAGAGTAGGGTGGGGCCACAATGGGGGGTCGAAGTTTAACATTGAAATATATAGAGTAAATCTTTAAAAATCTTCTCCTCAAGAACCATTAAGCCAGGAAAGCTGAAACTTGTGAGGAAGCATCCTCAGGTAGTGTAGATTCAAAGTTGTGAAAATCATGATCCCCGGGGGTAGGGTGGGGTCACTTTGGAGGGGGGGGGGTCAAAGTTTAACATAGGAATATGTAGAGTAAATCTTTAAAAATCTTCTTCTCAGAAACTAATCAGCCAGATGATTCTTTATAGTTGTTAAGACTTTGGCCTCACGACAGTTCTTCGGCCTTACAAGAAGGTTCAGAGTTTGATGTAGGTTTATATCACATATATAAACAATTGTTAATGATCTTTTTGAGAATTGCAATACTAAACATGTGATATGATTATAAAATCATCCTGTTAGAAAAGGGACTAATGATTATAAACATAAGAATTTCCAGGGGGAAAATGGATTTTATTTATACAAGATCTACATGTACTTTTGTACATTGTCCAGATAGTCTGTATTATGACTCTATGAAGCTGATTTATCATACCTATTGTTCCTCAGGTGAGCGATGTGACCCATGGGCCTCTTGTTCCTACTTTTGTTGTCGGTCACAGTTGTTTTCTCCGAACACGTAGTTGCCTCCCTTGTCTATAACTCTGTTGTTTCTAAGCTTTTGTTGTCTTTGACTCTTGCTGTCTTACTTGTGGTTGTCTATTCCTTTTGTTGTCTTTGACTCTTGCTGTCTTACTTGTGGTTGTCTATTCCTTTTGTTGTCTTTGACTCTTGCTGTCTTACTTGTGGTTGTCTATTCCTTTTGTTGTCTTTGACACTTGCTGTCTTACTTGTATTTGTCTATTCCTTTTGTTGTCTTTGACTCTTGCTGTCTTACTTGTGGTTGTCTATTCCTTTTGTTGTCTTTGACTCTTGCTGTCTTACTTGTGGTTGTCTATTCCTTTTGTTGTCTTTGACTCTTGCTGTCTTACTTGTGGTTGTCTATTCCTTTTGTTGTCTTTGACTCTTGCTGTCTTACTTGTGGTTGTATATTCCTTTTGTTGTCTTTGACTCTTGCTGTCTTACTTGTGGTTGTATATTCCTTTTGTTGTCTTTGACTCTTTCTGTCTTACTTGTGGTTGTCTATTCCTTTTGTTGTCTTTGACTCTTGCTGTCTTACTTGTGGTTGTCTATTCCTTTTGGTTATTTTCCCCTTTTGAAGCTGACTATGGTTTATGCTATACCATTTCCAGAAAAAACCAATGCTTAGATAAATAATTTAATTTCCATACTTTGTTACATGTTACATTAGGTGGTTAAGCATGAACGATTTTTTTTCATATATATAAAAAAAAATTCACTGTTCAGATGTTTTTATTGATTATTTATCATAAATTTTAGTATATATTGTGAATAATTAGGTTAAGTACTAACTAACAAAATATTTTTTGTTAGTAATTTGTTTTTGCATATTCCATAAAAGACCATGAATATATTAGCAAAGTAGTTTCTGTCCTGTAGTATTTAGAATTGCAAACTCTTAATTAATACCCTAAACCTTATATACCATAAAATTTGAAGAAGAAAAAACCATTATTATTTTTGGGAGTTGATTTTTATCAACTCTTCTATGCAGTTACTCTGGCAAACCGGAAGTGAAACTTTGTTTGGACCTAACCACAGATCATCGCCGCTGACAAGACCTTGTTCTCGAAAATAATCGATAAATTCGATGTAATGCATTCTGAAGCATTAAATATTATTATAGTTAAATATTGCTTGGATCCATATAATTTTCATGAAATATTTACATTACTAATACATAGTTTGATGGAATTTATTCTATCTTAAAATATTACGCAACATGATTCATATTATGTTTTCCTAGAATTCTTAAAATTGTCGGAAAAGCCCGAAAATTCATTTTATGAAATTATGCGTTATTTGATTACGGATAAGAAACTACTTGGCATGCGAAATTACATATTGTTAATTTTAAGATAAATATCAATCGATGAAATCAACTCCCGTCGGTACTTCAATACTTCGAATTATTAGATTAATCTCCTCCGCAATGATGCCTCCGTCTCTCAGTACTTTGAGTACTTTGATTAATGGTTGTCTGTAACCATTGATTGTTTCTCTAATACTTTGGTTTCTATAACCAACGGTTGTCTTTTACACACACTCTCACAATTAGTTATTTCTCACACTAGTTATCTCTTGCACTTTTGTGTTTCTCTATTTTGTTGTCTATATAGCCCTTGGTTGTGTCAAAAAGTTGTTCCACACAAATTTTACTCTTACTGGACTCTCACAATTAGTTGTCTTCATTTGTTATCGCTTTCACTTTGTTGTTTATAATTAGTTGAATTTAACCCTTAGATGTCTTAATACTTTGGTTTTCATAATACATTAACACTTGGC
The DNA here is from genome assembly GCF_963853765.1 of Magallana gigas. Classification (NCBI taxonomy): domain Eukaryota; kingdom Metazoa; phylum Mollusca; class Bivalvia; order Ostreida; family Ostreidae; genus Magallana; species Magallana gigas. The sequence continues at coordinate 2,965,456 of NC_088855.1, read as the reverse complement.
TGAATTGTAACCTCTCTAAGTTTTCTGTAACACTTGAATGCCAATGCTTTGTCTTTTACACTTTCACAATCTTAAGCACGTAGTTTCTCTCATACTTTGTATTGACAATACGTTAGTTGTCTATAACACATTGTTGGCTTATAACATTTTTGGTTTTTAGCTCACCTGAGCTGAAAGCTCAAGGGAGCTTTTTGATCACATTTTGTCTGTCGTCCGTCGGTCCGTCCGACTGTCCATAAACTTTTCACATTTTCAACATCTTCTCAAAAACTACTGGGCCAATTTCAACCAAACCCAGCATAAATCATCCTTAGGCAAAGGGCATTCAAAGTTTGGACAATTGAGGCCAAACCCTTTTCAAGGGGAGATAATTAGAAATTAATGAAAATTTTTGAGAAATTTTCAAAAATCTTCTTCTCAAGAACCATTAAGCCAGGAAAACTGAAACTTGTGTGGAAGCATCCTCAGGTAGTATAAATTCAAAGTTTTGAAAATCATGATCCCCAGGGGTAGGGTGGGGCCACAATGGGGGGTCGAGGTTTAACATAGGAATATATAGAGTAAATCTTTAAAAATCTTCTTCTCAAAAATTAATCAGCCAGGAAAGCTGAAACTTGTGTGGAAGCATCCTCAGGTAGTGTAGATTCAAAGTTGTGAAAATCATGACCCCCAGGGGTAGGGGGGGCACAATGGGGGGGGGGGGGGTCGAAGCTTTACATTGGAATATATAAAGTAAATCTTTAAAAATCTTCTTCTCAAAAACTAATCAGCCAGGAAAGCTGAAACTTGTGTGGAAGCATCCTCAGGTAGTGTAGATTCAAAGTTGTGAAAATCATGACCCCCAGGGGTAGGGGGGGGCACAATGGGGTGTCGAAGTTTTACATTTGAATATATAGAGTAAATCTTTAAAAATATTCTTCTCAAAAATTAATCAGCCAAGAAAGCTGAAAGTTGTTTGGAAGCATCTTCAGGTAGTGTTGATTCAAAGTTGTGAAAGTCATGACCCCCGAGAGTAGGGTGGGGCCACAATGGGGGGTCGAAGTTTAACATTGAAATATATAGAGTAAATCTTTAAAAATCTTCTCCTCAAGAACCATTAAGCCAGGAAAGCTGAAACTTGTGAGGAAGCATCCTCAGGTAGTGTAGATTCAAAGTTGTGAAAATCATGATCCCCGGGGGTAGGGTGGGGTCACTTTGGAGGGGGGGGGGTCAAAGTTTAACATAGGAATATGTAGAGTAAATCTTTAAAAATCTTCTTCTCAGAAACTAATCAGCCAGATGATTCTTTATAGTTGTTAAGACTTTGGCCTCACGACAGTTCTTCGGCCTTACAAGAAGGTTCAGAGTTTGATGTAGGTTTATATCACATATATAAACAATTGTTAATGATCTTTTTGAGAATTGCAATACTAAACATGTGATATGATTATAAAATCATCCTGTTAGAAAAGGGACTAATGATTATAAACATAAGAATTTCCAGGGGGAAAATGGATTTTATTTATACAAGATCTACATGTACTTTTGTACATTGTCCAGATAGTCTGTATTATGACTCTATGAAGCTGATTTATCATACCTATTGTTCCTCAGGTGAGCGATGTGACCCATGGGCCTCTTGTTCCTACTTTTGTTGTCGGTCACAGTTGTTTTCTCCGAACACGTAGTTGCCTCCCTTGTCTATAACTCTGTTGTTTCTAAGCTTTTGTTGTCTTTGACTCTTGCTGTCTTACTTGTGGTTGTCTATTCCTTTTGTTGTCTTTGACTCTTGCTGTCTTACTTGTGGTTGTCTATTCCTTTTGTTGTCTTTGACTCTTGCTGTCTTACTTGTGGTTGTCTATTCCTTTTGTTGTCTTTGACACTTGCTGTCTTACTTGTATTTGTCTATTCCTTTTGTTGTCTTTGACTCTTGCTGTCTTACTTGTGGTTGTCTATTCCTTTTGTTGTCTTTGACTCTTGCTGTCTTACTTGTGGTTGTCTATTCCTTTTGTTGTCTTTGACTCTTGCTGTCTTACTTGTGGTTGTCTATTCCTTTTGTTGTCTTTGACTCTTGCTGTCTTACTTGTGGTTGTATATTCCTTTTGTTGTCTTTGACTCTTGCTGTCTTACTTGTGGTTGTATATTCCTTTTGTTGTCTTTGACTCTTTCTGTCTTACTTGTGGTTGTCTATTCCTTTTGTTGTCTTTGACTCTTGCTGTCTTACTTGTGGTTGTCTATTCCTTTTGGTTATTTTCCCCTTTTGAAGCTGACTATGGTTTATGCTATACCATTTCCAGAAAAAACCAATGCTTAGATAAATAATTTAATTTCCATACTTTATACAATGACACAATACAACAAGACATGTACAGTGTAAACAAGATGGAAAGGTTTATGGAACCTTGCCAGTAAAACACCGGATCACGTAGTTCTTCATTAGATATACAGGTATATATAAATATTACTTCCGTGACACTCTCATAGACTGTAATATATCAAAGAAAAAAAAGTAACTGATAGGGATTAAATATTATGATAATCATCAAAAAACAAACAAACATAGACGACTGAGCGCAAATCAAATCATTCCACATAAGTAACCATCGACACGTCAACATTTCAACATGTAGAGTCTTCAACAATTGTTCTGTCTCTCTGTTTCTTGTCATTTAGTTCAGACAATGCAGCATCATTTAGCATTCTTGTCAATGAAAACATGTAAAACAATGTAAAAACCCGCGGCGATCTTCGCGATATGTCTCGGTAAAAACATCTCTCCCTTTCTTTCGTCCTTTAGTCCTGGAAACAGCTGCAGCAGGCAGCAATACAGGCGGAGCAACACCCCAGTACAATGGTGGCACCGGTCATGATGTAGACGGCGGTCGTTGTCCAGAACGCGTACAGGTAACACGTGGGGTGGCAGTACTTGTCCACGTCACTTGCATCCTTGGACCAGTCATCGTAGTTACTGTAGATCCAAACGTTACCTGTGTAATGAACAACCATCAGGATTAGGTACTCACGTACACTGATCAAAGAATAATCTAACTGTTAAACAACCTACTTTTAACTTTATATACCTAAGTGTTACTCTGTATAGAACCATTTTAACAAGAGCTTGGACTTTGGGCAGTTGTGTCAAACAGCAATGTGAGGTGGGCCTGTCTATTTCATTGCTGGCCACTCAGCCATGGCTCTTTGAAACCAACAAGATTTGTCTGGCTTGTGCTAAGACTTCGCAATATATGCATGTTTTACTAAACCAGCGTCATTTTAAACTTGTTTCGGTGCAAAAATAGTTATGTCCAACGAAAGTCCAAGGTCTTATTAAAATGGCTCTAAGCAGGAAAAATAAGTGTGTTTGACATCCCCCGATTTATCATTTCCACCCAACAAAAAAAATGAATTGGGGAAACTATGCTCCGAGTGCGTGTGACCTCTATGAATAAAGCAATTTAGTCATCAGGTAAGATGCAATCTGGCCATACCTGTAAACTTTGCAAGTCTGCTTTGTTTATGTCTGACTTGCATGTACGAGTTTTTTCAGAAAAAAAAACCAAACTAATTAAATGTAAATACGTGATATAAGCGTTTTTTAAAACTTGTAGGCACTTTGAGATGTCAGTTACTAATAGTATAACACTAAGAGGACCTTGTAGGGTACTTTTATCTGTAGAAAATTTTGAATTATCTTTACCAGTGGATTGTCAAATAATTTATAATTGATTCACCTGTAAAATAAAACACTATATTAGTTCTTTGAACTGTATGACGTCACACGATATTATTTTCTTTAGAAAAAAACTATGAAATCTGAAGTCAAGTCATGTAACACCTATTGATTATTAGTAACCTATGAAATCTCTGACGTCATATAATGCATGACATGTAGATTTCCCTGAACATTATTATTAACCTTAATCTAAGCGAGATTCGTCGAGACTGAAAATTTTTGAAAGAGGTCCGTCAAAATTTTCCATTCTCGATTAATCTCGCTGAGATTGCATTGACCAATGAAATCTAACGCTACAGTAGCTAGAGTTGTCCTTCCTTGTCATCGGGACTTACTGGATGAAATAACCACAGGGACGGCGTACCTGACGTTAGATTTTTTTTTTTTACCTGCGATGAACCAGGCGAACAGGAAGCAGCCAAACAGGCAGTTACAGATGCTGGTGAAGACCCCCGGGCGGTCCTCCTCCTCCTCCCCCTCCCCGTTCCTGCTCTTGGCAAGCTTACGGAGGATCCCGAACACATTGTAGACGATTCCCACGGCCCCGGACACAATCAGATAGATCGGGATGAACCGCTCCAAGGGACACTTGTCTCGGTAAAGGGCACCTGTAACGATTTCATATGTTCCACAGGCTTTTTCAATAAAATATGTATTGCCTATAATAGGTTTATAGAAATTTGAAAAATAAGCTCCAAGTTGGTTTAATAAGATAGTTTTCTTGGTTCTGAATTCTAATGACCTTCTTTTAGTACTCACCAATAACAATGTTAGCTACCGGGATGGCCAAAACCATCACAAGACAGATGGTACAGCCCACTGAAAGAGACAGGGTAATTTCACCGTCTACATGTAACGTACGAACAGACACTACAGACATTTTGTTATAAAATGTTTTCCCAAAAAGATCTCAACCTAAAATAATTTTGTTATCAGTCGCAACATTATACCTATTCAAAAAAAGTGTTTTTAGTTACTAGTATCACCAGTCGCAACAATTTACATGTTAAAAAACATCTGTTAACAAACCTATCATCATTATCATATGAAATTCTACATTCAAGTATGTTTGTCTGACGTGAAGTTGGGAGAATCATTTGTTACCTGAAGCAAACAGCAGTCCTGCCACAGTTCTGAAGAAGCCCACATTGTTGTCCGACTCGACCTTGGCCCGTTTGATTTTACCGTACAGGGACTCGTAGGACGGGGGTGGCTCATCTGGAAAAACAATCAACTATTGCATTATTCCTTGTCTTTGCTTAAAAAAAGTTTGTACTCGGATCCATTCACCAAAATGAGCAAAACATCAGTTTAAGTTGAGCCGTTTGCTGTACATGACAAACGCGTGTGAAACTAAAGACTTTTCAACCATTGTAAAAAGAGTCTTGATATCCAAGCCTGAGAGAGATGGTGCAACATGTACCAAAATGTATTTATCTGTATATTTTGATGAAGGTAATCAACTACTGTAGTATATCTTATTGTAACTGTACCTATTTACTAAATAATCCAATATTAGCACATGCATTCGGGTTAAGACTGTTAGCAGCTTACGAAGATGTACATACGTGTATGACAGAAACGTCACGTGGATAATGCTTTCAGATTCTACTGAAAAACCAACGATGGGCTGTTACAATTTTTCTACTTATCTACTTGTACATGTACTCTATGCTAGAATAACAGATCTTGAGATGTTGAGATCCCCTCCTACAGAAAACACACGACTACTACATACTATATACATGTGTATATACCATATATAACGACCCGTTGTTTCAAGGATATCAAGGTCATATACTGTAAACGAAGTAGAACAAGAGACAAGACTTCTACTGATCAAAAACGCGTAAAGTGTCGCTGGTTAAAAAAACAAAAAAGTTGTTGTTTGAACTCCGCTGTAAAGACTTTTTAAACAATTCTTTAAATATTCATCATTCTTTTGTCTGTTTTCTCTTTATTTTGCTTTAGGTTTTTTCAGGGTTTTGGGGGGGTTTTTTTGTTCTTTTTAAATTTTCTCATCTTTAACGGCGAGCGAGTCACATGAAAGTAATCAGGTGGCGTGTAGCCTTGAAAAAATAAATCTATGTATTACGGGCATAAAAACGGGCATACAAGTACCAGTATATAACGAACCGGTGAACGAACGAACTGTTCGATTAGTAACTTATAATGTATGTATTAGTATATCATAATAAGATGAAGGTTTTTGCCTTTTTTGTCAATAACATATATATCCTACATGTACATCAGGTATATAATCATCAGATAACAGTAGTTGCTTGCTCAATAACCAGCTGTGTGTCTGGTGGCTGTCGTCTGTCACACATGTACAGATCAATCGATTCCCAATGGATCACACTCCTTCTTCATATTAAACAAAATTATTGGATTCATACTTGCTGTACCGTCAGATTTTATCATTCAGATAATGGTCCATTACTAGTATGCTGTCACACACTGTAAATTTTGCTTTACCGTCCAATCAGAACATGCAATATCCGTAATGTACAACATGCATATGAACTGTAGTTTTCGCATTTATTATGTGCAAATATATAATTATCAATAAAAAGGGAAAATAGTTGACATCAAGAAAGTGGCCATGACAGCTAGGATTCAATTCATATTCGGAGAGAGAGAGAGAGAGAGAGAGAGAGAGAGAGAGAGAGAGAGAGAGAGAGAGAGAGAGAGAGAGAGAGAGAGAGAGAGAGAGAGAGAGAGAGAGAGAATATATATACTAGTAAATGTACATATGTTATTCTTCAAATATATAATTATTAGAATTTTTCGCCAAACGGTATAGAACTGATCTACCTTTCTTTCCATTACATTGACATTCCTGTGTTTGCCTCGTCGTGGTGTACACACCGTAAAAATCAATTGCATGCAGGTCCGCGTTAAACTGTTAAAGGGGTTTAGTTCGTTAGTTTGAAACAATTTAACCCTTTGACACTGGTCTTTTCATATTTTACATAGGCCTACGTCATGTATATACCATTCTAACATTTAATCATAAGTGTCGGCGAATATCAAAACACGCAGAACCCAATAACTACTTGTATACAACAGTATTGATATACATGAATACTGTTGTATATAAGGAGTTCAGCTTTTGTTTTACAAATGAACATCTACGCTCACTAAATGGCCAGCTCTACATACCTAGAATTTGTTTTTCCTCCGACATGACTGTTCACACAGACTATGTAGGACTGCACGGAGCTTGTTTAATCCTGGCCAGGGTTTGCTGTTCCGCTGTTACTTGTGAAGAATAGAACTGTTTTTGTTTACATGAATAGGGCCTTGAAATAGGATCGAAGTCGTCTGCTAACTTAGACCCGTACGTGTGTTCTCTCCACGATCACGCGTAAATTATGATGGAAAAAGTTATGTCGGGTTTTACATGTGAGTTTCCTAGGATGTATTTATTTTTAAAATTTGTAAGAAAAATTAAAAAACATGTACCGTGTTGTTGTATCGTACCGGACCACGGTCATATCCGGGTTATCCCATTTATAAATAGAAATGAGTAAATATGTATTGAGATTTGATTCAATGTATCATCGAAATTATTATAATTTCATTCCATGTAGAGATTTTATTCACTTTGTATTTGCAGCCGACAACATATGCAACATGGCGTTAAATAACTTTTCAACAACAATATTATATATGTATACAGAAAATGAGACAGTCCAGAACGCTAAACAACTGTTGTACAGAGAATACCCTTAAGACAACTTATAATAACAATATCGGTACAGAGTACACACTAGCAAGAATACTTATACCAACAGTATCGGTACACAGGACATACCCATAGAAATACTTATACCAACAGTATCGTTACACAGGACATACCCATAAAAATACTTATACCAACAGTATCGGTACACAGTACATACCCATAAAAATACTTATACCAACAGTATCGGTACACAGTACATACCCATAGAAATACTTATACCAACAGTATCGTTACACAGTACATACCCATAAAAATACTTAAACCAACAGAACCGGTACACAGTAAATACCCATAGAAATACTTATACCAACAGTATCGGTACACAGTACATACCCATAGAAATACTTATACCAACAGTTTCGGCACATAGTACATACCCATAGAAATACTTATACCAACAGTATCAGTATATAGACAAGGATGTTTGATTTCTGCAGTTCTTTTCAACTTCGATTGCACTGCATTTGATCGATTGAGTAAAACGAAAGAAAACAGAAAACGGGTCCGAATTTCCCGTAGAGGTACAGTTCTGCAGTTATCCAAGGGGGTTCCGCTGGGGCTTACGTTGAGGACGACCTTGCGCTTTTGTGTCAAACACACCAGCATAAACAAGAAAATACAAACAGAACACCTGCTGAACAGTCGCCATCAAGAGGGCATAGGTACCGTCATTACAAAACGCTGATCGATAACTTAAAGAGGTTAAATAGCTCCTTAGGTTTTGGGTAGCCATTTTGGGTCACCTCTGGTCTGAAAATTCTGCATCACATATCAGTTCGAGTAGTATATCTATATTTTACGATGCCAAATAAACTTTATGGAATAAAATTGTTTAAAAAAAAATACATTTTTACAAAGTTTGGTAAGGGACTATATTTTGTGGCGGAAGGTTTTTATTAAGGAAATGAACAATTTTCAGAAAAACAAAATTCACTAGTTTTAGTGTACGGTTACTTTAGCTTCCCAATTTTCAGCGTAGACAAAACTTCTAGATAGTTGATGTGTTACGATATATTCATGATGTTTTAAAAAACATGTTTAAACAATATTTTTATATTTCTATCGATATATTGGGCATATTTAGCTTATATTTCATAGAAGTTAAGAAAAAAATTAACTCCAATTTTTGCCTAAATTAGCTTATTTCATGCTATATCTCAAATTTTTTAGATGTGACCCCTACTTTTTTTACTTTTAAATGAGACATTAAATGTTTATTATACGTTCATGTTAAATACTGAAATCTGATTGGTTTATACTCAGATGATAATCCGTTCTATTACCCTCGGCGTTAGCACCACACTTGGCAACGGGTAACACAACGAATTGTTACATGCGCGTAAATTATGCGCGTATAGTTCGCCGTAGAATTCACGTCATTTCTATATAACAGCAGTAAAAATTTCTCTAAAATTAAGACATTCAGTATAATAAAATAAATAGTGCCTTATTGGGAGGATAACAGTTGAAATTGACACCCCTCGAAAACCATTGTCAAACCTCCGCTTCGCGTCGGTTGACAATGGTTTTCTCGGGGTGTCAATTTCAACTGTTACCCTCCCAAACAGGCATTATCTATATAATGCAAAGTTTTAGAAAGATTACATTACTGTAATTTTTTTTAAATGTATGCAAAGTTTTAGAAAAATGACATTACTATAATTTTTTTATTTGCGTTATAATTTGATTACTCCAAAATTTTGGGACATCCGTTGTTTTGTTCATTATGTATTGGCCTTTGAAGCCACCAGTAAAGCAAGAATTTTTAAACTTTGACTTAGATTTTACTTTTATAGTCACTACATGTGTTCAACTTCATACTGTATTAAAATCATAGCTAAATAATAGTTCAAATTATAAATATTTGTTTTATTTCTTCAAATTATCAATTTCCATGTTAAATTTTAGCAATAATTTCAGAAAAATTATCATTTCTGTTTGGGGCCCTATATTTCCAAAAAAATGGCATGTGACATGGGTCACAAATAAAATAAACGAACATTTTAGGTCCCCGTCTTTATATCCAAATGCTTTTGGATGATTGACATTACTATTATTTTACTTGCCAACCTCCTTAAGGGCAAGTGCTACAAAAAGACCTTCATTCAACAACTCCAACGAGCAAGAGAAAGAGAAAAGAACAGTTGAATTTGAGATAAAAGCCTTACATCCTAGGGATCATTAACTGGGATAAGCAAGAGTGAAGGAATTAAATTTGTTGCTGTCCTGATTGATATAAGGAATAAGGAATCATTCTTTTAGTATTATGAGGTGATAATTTCGGTCGGGGCGTGATCAAATCCAATAAAGCCCGAAGGGCTTTATGATAGATTTGATTATTATCATCTCATAATAATCAAAGAATGATTCCTTATTACTTATATTTATATAATTTTAAGCCATCGTACGATTACATATTTAAATATTAATAAGCAAACCCCGCTGGGGCCTCGATTTGGCGTCATTTGTATTATGGGTTATATAGTACAAAATCGATACGTAGTGTTATCACAGGCAAAGACACTGGAAAATGTAAATATACTAGGATACAGTACATGCCCGTAGGCGTAGGAATATTTATATATAAACAAAGCCGGTATACAGTACATACTTTTAGGAATGATATTATACAAAAGGCATTTACGGTTTTGATCTATAACAGGGTAGTCAATAGATTTGGGAGACAGCTACATGTACTTATCAGCAGGTTATGAGTTCGAAACTTATTGGGGCTTTTACATTTTTAACCTTTAGGAACTTTAAATACATTTCATAGTCAAATATTGTACAATTTGAAAGTTTACTAAAGTTTTTTTTAATGGTGATTCTATATGAATATGATGTACTTTTATCCATATTGATGTTGGTATACACATTGACCAACAGTTAGGTCATCGTAACACTATTATATAGTTTACTTTATAATCATTGTAAGTCGACACATGCTGATTTGATATGTGGCCCTGTTCTTCATGTCAACAACCTCAGGCCGATGAGGAACATGACATGACCTCAAAGTCATTGATACAGTCAATGCTGATCTGGTTTGATTTAATTAATTAGGTGATGCGACATTCATTCATTCATTTATTTCAATCTCAACACCATTGCACAATGGTACACAGAGATTATAATAATACAATATGTGGTATTTCTTAATAATTAATAATGCATGCGTAAGCGAGAGAGAGAGAAAGAGAAAAAAAAAACCATATACAACTCTGACTCGTTAATACAAATGTGAAGTATGGGGGTTCTAACCTGGGGAGCATTTTTTATTTATTTTTCTAATAAAAGCACATAATTTCCTCAAAGAACAGTGTTTTGTACTTGCCATTATAAATTTAAAACTAATAGCATTTTTTATTTTTATATTTATATTTGATAAGCATTGATTGCGTTCTTGCTGCAACGAGTTACAGCTAAGTATGTAGTGAAATTCATCACCTATTTCGCACTTATTACAATGAGCACAGAATCTTTCATGTCTGGGAATATTTGCCCAACGTCCACTTTCAATGGGTAGATGGTGATTACATGTTCGAAATCTACAAAAAGTAATTGCATCTTTTTTTGATAATGTATCAAAATAATGTTCAAATTTTAACGACAGGGGTAATCTGTTGTATTCTTCCATTAACCATAGTAACTCTTTGCCATGTTGATATGTACTCTTTATGTTTACGCTTTGACAAAATGCTATTTATAAGAACAATCTGAAATCTTATAATTATTTTTACAACGAGCAAAGACTCTTGGGGGTTTGCTTATGATGACATTTAATCGGAGAATTTTACTTCCTTTCTCCCGATAGATCACTGTTCATGAACTGTTCATCATTGTATTGTTGTCAAACAGAGAACTTTCTTCATACATGTACATGACTTACGAATCATTTTAAAGTTATATTATGTATATATACATATTAGTTTGCTGAGCTTTAGAGTGTTAGATTGTTGTTAGATTTCCCTTCATGCCCCTGGTCCACGCTCACCTAATTACTGAATGTAGATGCCTTCTTTCTTCTTTTCAAATGGTTACCGCGATTTTGTTTTTTTAATTAATTCCTATAATATATACATTCAATGTACATTTTTAAATTATAAAGAATGGTGACCTTTTTCTGGCCTTGTGCCTAAAGGCTTACTTCTCAGTGTAAGGTACGTGGGTATTTAATACCTGACAAGACGCATGCATTACTTATCACGGTAAAATTTAACAAGGAAATCACACTCACATACTGTATTAAAATATTGAACAGGCTATGGACATCTCTAGTCTAAAATGAGTCTATCAAAAGGGTGGTACTTTTTAATTACATATTAGATAGATTTCAATAAATATAACTAATATCATGACATGAGAGAGAGAGAGAGAGAGAGAGAGAGAGAGAGAGAGAGAACAACATGATGAGAATGAGTTAGATAGACTCACCCGAGAATTGGGGTACCCTCTGCATAGCGATCCAGTGTTGTGTTCCTTTTCTATGCGGGTCCGTTGTTCGTGAAATATGTAAGTAATTCTTTTTCCCTACCTAATACGGCTTAAATTTTGAATGGCATACACAGCAAACAGTTCGTGTATACAATTAGAGGATCGATATATTTTGGACGTAAGAACTTTAAATTCGGCCTGTTGTGTTTCCTGGTAGAAAGGTGGGACAGTAATTCGCTAAGAACAGTTCCTGATCTTCTCGTGATATGATAAGTTTATCAAATATTTAAGATATATTGACAATTAGGACGGCGGACCCCGATCACCCAATTTACTTCTACAATAGTGATTTTCATGAAATTTTATGTCAGTTACTAATTAAGATATATCAAAATCAATCTAAAAAATAATATAAAGATCGTATAAGGTTTTAAGAGAGGACGTACATTTCAAAAAATATGTGTATTACTTCTCTTCATCAATTGGACACAGTGGGGAAAAGCGTTCTTGTAGGAAAAAGAAATAATTGAAGCGGATCGGATTGTAAATGATTTGTTCATTGGCTCAAAATCTGTTAACTAATCTATGCAGATGGTTATATTAACCTGGGCTGCGTTCAAGATCGTAGCTGCTAGCCTAGCCGTTAGGTCGTATATATCTAGGTCTATTGAACGGTCAGCTAGCCTAGCCGCTAGGTAGTAGATATCTAGGTCTATTGAACGGACGGCTAGGTTAGCCGCTAGGTCTCAGATTTGAAGTTGGAAATATTCAACTAAAAACTTATTATATTGACATGATTTGTTAATTTCAAGCGGAATAGAAATGTTAAGATTCATTATAACTTAAAGGATGAATAAAATATCACTATATAAATATATTTCGTGTTTGTTACAAAGTGGTAACTAAGGTGGCCATCTTGAATTCGATGCTTAGCATAAAATATTTAGGCTACGAATATCTACCTAGCGGCTAGGCTAGCTTTCCGTTCAACTACGTAGCCCTAAGGTAGCAGCTACGATCTTGAACGCAGCCCAGAGCTTAGATCTATTTAAAACTCACTGCATTAAAAAAGCATGGCACCCCCATAAGGAATTTGTGCATGTTAAACAATGTTGTAAAGCGTATTTTAACATGTTAAATTATAGCAAGGCCAGCCACTTAAGTACTGCATAAAGTGTGAATATATATCTTCTTCTTCTTCTTCCGGTATAGTTCAGACCACCATCTGGTGTAATTTCGAACTGTTGCGCTAATGCGCGGTGCGAGCGAACCATCTATATACAGGTAATACAATATATATATTGCGACATAAGCGATTTTTCATTGAGTTTTAGTGATTGCGACATAGTATTGAGAACAGTCGCTCCTTTTAGGTGCGCGATATATCTGCACAAAGCGAATTAGGTACGCCTGCGAAAAAGTTAACTTTATCCTCGAGATGCAAGGAAGGTCAGTTAGTGCTCAGAACTTGGTTGGGTATTGATTAAAGCACAGGTTTCATAAAAAATACACTTGTAAGTTGTAAAATTATACGAAACGGTATATATTTTTATTTGTTTTAATTAGGTTGATTTAAAAAAGCCATGCAATCTCATCATTCGGCTACAAAACCCGGGTTCTCTCAGTCCCCCTACCCCCGAAAAAGAAATGTTGATCCAAGTCTGTCTTAGTTACTGCAGTTTCTATGGTCATAGTTTTTTGTGAATTTTGTCAAATAAACGATACAAATGAAAGGTATGTGTTTTTGTACAATATTAGAACGATTGTGTCCTGTATTGTCAATTCAATATCTCAACAATAAAAAATATATCAGCATTTACGTATCTTGAATCAAAAAGAAAAACATAAAAGAAAGATTTTTGACTTATCCAAATATTTTTATCGCACTTCGATCGGTATCCGGAAACTGTTGTCAATACCATGTTGACTCTAATTTTATCTACATATTTTTCTTACTTCCTGTTTTGATTAGTAATCCAATTGAATTCGGTAAACCTTTCTGGACTAAAACCGATTTGGGTAGTTGTAATTACCAAACTATGGCTTCAGAAGATTTTAATCTTGAAAAATTGGAGAAACTTTTTGCTAAATGTAAAGATGGGGATCTTATTTTAATGGACGCTTACGTCGATGCCTACGAAGAACTGAGCAAGTAAGTGCATGCACTGTGATTATGACCTGGAAGCAAGATTTTCAAGTGTTTGCAAATCCGGATACCTAGAAGTTTTAAACTCTTAACTCCCCTTCATACTTGTTTAATAGTCCACCTATAATAATGATAGAATTAAACTGGTTCTCATTGCATGAAGTCATAGTGTCAGAATTAACAAAACCATGTCTTAATTGTCAAAGGTGCTGACGAAGAGAGAATTTATTAAGAAACCCCAAGTAATGTTATTTTCTGAATAGAAATTTTTTTGTAAATTATGATATCAAGAGTGTTTTCTACACATGCCACTGATTTATTACAGGTTATTTTCCATTCTGGGGTCAGTGTTTGGATTTGTTACATCAGATGTGGTTGAAAAAATTGGCATTCTTCGAGAATATCGGAACAGTGAGGTCTCGGAGAAATACATTACCATACAAAGCATGATTGAACATGAAGTAGAAACAAAAACTACTAACAGCAAAAAGAAAGCTTCAGGAGCGAGAACTCTACTGCGACTTCACAGAGCCTTGGAATTTACAGCTCGCCTTATGATGGATCTAAATACTGCTGACGACCATGAAAAGATGTCCCACATCACAAAGACAGCATATGACGACACATTGGCTCATCATCATCCCTGGCTTATACGAAAAGGTGTGCACGTTGCAGTGTACACTCTACCCACTAGAAAACACTTCCTGGAAAAACTAAAAATGGATGATGCTGAAAAGGCTAAAGACTTACTGGCAAAGGTATCGGATTATCAGAAGGAAATATTTGTCATTACAGAGAATATCTATACAAAGGAGAAACTACACGATTTACCTTAGTTTATGTAGTGATTTTGAATTGTTAAATCCTATCTGTGATTTTTTTTTACTTTTACATCTTTTTGTGCAATTTTGAGTATGTATTTTCCATGTACTTTATACAGCACTTTGTGACAAGATCTTTCTCCTCGCCTTTAGTTGTTTCATGTTTTTAAATCTTTTGTTTATGTGTATTGAAACCAGATGATACAATCTGCTTTCTTGTACAACATACTGATATGTAGTATACAAATCCGTACAATTAACCTCAGTCAATCTTATCAATATTCTTGACATTTGCTTTATAGGTATAGTACTTGCAGTGTAACTTTTATTAAACCAGAATTAAAGGAAATGCATTCCAGAAGCTTAAAGAATGAAATACGGTACCTATTGGATAAAGAAATTGCTTCAATAATGCTTGTAGCCTCTATTTTATAGAAGTGGAAATGATGCTATGGTCCTTGTTGAATTCTAGTTGCACAAGAACAATATAAATTTGTACATGAGGTTTGTGAGTAAAGGCATTGATCATTGGTCAAGGAAAATCTTTATTCTTCAATTGTTGATGTTGTCCCGTTTACAACTTTGTTAAAATCTATCCTTTGGTGTTATTGCACAAAATTTTGAAGGGTACAATGTTATCTTGTTAACCAGACTTGATGTTTACAACTTTAACTCTAATAAAATTTACTGTGAAATAATATTCTTTTTGTATGACTAATAAAGGAAGTTTATATTTGCCTTTGACAATCTATTTGGATTTATCTGTTACAAGTCAAATACAAAAAGTGACAGCTCTTTTTTATTTTCTGTTACATCAACCTAGCGATGCATCAATGTTTTGTGTGCTGAATGCTCTTCCATAAGGCATACATTGAGGGAGGATTGTATTCTGTAAATTTTTACTTCTTAAATGGGCACGGTCACGATTTTGGTCAAAAATTATTTTTCAGATTTTAATGTTTAAAATGCTTCAGTAAGGCATTTTTAATAGGCAACCAAAATTTTAGTGTCATTGGTTGAGTTCTAAGCAAGTTACAGAGCTTACAATCGATTCTTTGCTATGTAAACAAAGCTTTTGTTTACACTTTTAATGTTGAAGTGAAAATTCCAGTTTTAGACCTAAAATTAATGTGTTGAACATTAGGAACTGTTTATTTTGCTTAAAATGAATAAGAAGATAGACAAATCAGCTTGAAAAGATTTTTTACAGATAAATTGAACCTATGTAAACAAAAACAGAGCACAAGCCTTGTTTACATGACAAAGAATCGTGAGCCCTGTATCTTGCTTATAACTCTATGACTCGCTCCCAAATTTGATTTTAGAAATGCACTCCTAAAGCATTGTGAATAATTGAAACAAAAAAAATAGAATTCGACCAAATTTGTGACCATGCCCCTTAAGATTTGAAATACTAGTTTTCAAATCTAATAAGATCCATGTAAAGCCCCTACAGGCTACCATCAGACTTTCTTTTGGTCCCTTTACATTTAAAGTTAAACCAGGTTCAGACCCCGAACCTTGTGCAAGGGTATAGCACAAGCTCACCCGAACTTCCTCTTGGTGAGCTAAAAATGACACTTTTCAAAGAACCAGTTCAAATCAACATATTTCAAGTATTGAACCTATTTTATGGTAATAAAGTGATATTTTAAATATACCGTACTTTATATACCTACTTCTATCTTCTTTGAATGTTAGAATTACATTTACAAGCAAGACAGAGGTACTTAAACAAAGCTCTTGACTTGTTTTTTTAACACAATAACTAGACTCGAGCTTTGTTTACAAAACAAGGAATCTAAAATCTGTATCTCACATGTACCTAAAGTAGAGATCTCTGACTTTCAAATTTTGATAAAGCATTAAAAACACCAATACTATGTATTCAGGGCATGAAAATTTAAATTTGAATTTTTGAGCTCAAAACGAGTCTTGTTTTATTAGCTCAAGATAGCTACATACCTTTATACAAATATTAAGGCATTTAATAGGGTGATTATGGTGTATTATGAGCCAGATTGGGAGAGAAAATATGCTCTGGATAAGTAATCTTGGACAAAATGATTAGAGGTGCCTGACATTTTAAGTTATATACCGGTAACCCTCTAGCTAATAATACAAAAGGTACAAATCGCTGCCATCTTGGATTTATATAAAACTGTCGAATCAGGTGGAAGTTTCCTTTGAAACTCATCGGTAAAAATACTTTACGATCCTCTCATTCTCCCCATCGGTCTTTTAACATCTACGCTTACAACCAATTCAACCAAAATGGTGCATTACACATGCATATCATTCATAAAAATCAAGGTATGTATGCAACAAAATTTGAAAGTCATTATTTTTATAATGAAGTTATATATTTATATAACGTCAGGTGCCTGTGAGAATGATCAAGAAAAGGTTCCCACACCGCAGGTTCCTAAAATGTACTCATCTTTTGTCATTAAATGACAATTGAATTTATTAACAAAGAGCTACACACTCTTTTTATTTTAATAAACTGACTCAAATCATTATAACATGTTGGCTCTACAGTGCTTAGTCTGTATCTACAATATATCCAATGACTTGTCGGTGCTCTTGTCTGGCAGCCCTTTCCTGTCCTCTCTGTTTGGCCCGTAACACTCTACATAAAAACCTCCCCTTCTTGCGGTCTCCAAATCTCGCATCACTTTTTCATCAGCATCAAAGTTAGTGGAATAATTACGAAATTTGTCAATAACAGCCCAATCTTTTTTAGCTCTTTTTTCTTTTTGTCTCTGTTTGTGCTCTCGAATTAAGACCAAGTTGTCGTCACGATAACGCCGTTTCTTGTGTTGATTCATACGGCTCCTCTGTCGTCGAAGTTTATCCACTGCCTCTTTTGTTGGTAAATCGTGTAAAGAGGGAGCTTCTTTTTCGGTGTATTCTATCAGTGGATTTGGCAGTAATAGATCAATCTGTGTGTTATGATAAGTAGGACATGATATGGGATTTGAAATGGACACGTCTAGTATGACACAAGTGAGAGAATTTGTTGGGCAGATAATGTCCTCCCTTTTTGATAAAGGTTTGCCATTCTTTTGGACATCTGAAACTTTTCCAGGACTCACACAAAATCTTGAGGAATTGATAGATCCAAGTGTAGCTGTAAAATATGTCAATTTTACCATACTTTAATGACTGTGACAATGAAAATCATCTTTTTTTTGGTTAGATTTCCTACTTATTGAGATGAGTTGCTTCAAATTAATAAAAAGATATGAACATAAAATAACTGACTGCCTGAAGAGTCTGAAGATAATACAAGCATGAATGTCACTAGTATTGCTCTATTCTACACATTAATTGTTATTTAATGGAAAGACTTCCCTGTCTATATTTCAAAATACTCATAGCTAGTACTCAAATTAGTTTCAGTATTTGAAAATCTCATCAATATTTCTAAAGACGCAACCAACACCATACATCCAACATCTGCATATTACCTTGTGGAAGAGAGGACATCTGACGCAAACTCAATCTCTGTAGAGACCTACTCAGGAAATTCAGTGACAAAGCAGCCATATTAAGTTGTATTGTGGAATATATTATCTGTCAAAAAAAAAGAGTAAATTTGCAAAGCTGCTATAAATTGTTTACCAAACAGTAACTTATCAAATTCACATGGTAAAGTTAATGCAATTAGGTCAATTACCAATCAAACACCACCTACCCCTTACCCCCGAAGGCCAAAATTAAATAAAATGTATTTTTTAACCTTGTACAGTCACATTAATGTATGTATTTTATTTAAATACTTTGAATACATGTGAAGATGATCATGGTGATATTTGGTGAATGTTTGAAGATAAAATAACATCAATAATTTGTCTCTGATTAAAGAAGTTCATGTGCTAAACCGTTACAAGATGATAAACAAAATCAGAAATCTCACCTGGGTCTTTATAGAACAATAACAATAAACCAAACTTTAATTATTAAATTTGCAAGTTCCTCTCCGTGGGCGCCGCCATGTTTATTTTCAAGGTGATACTCTCTTTGATCTGATGATGTAGATAATTTCGTCTTTTGCTTTAACATTCGATATTGATTACAGCGTAATGACGTATTTTGATACAAAATGTCAAACTATCTTCAAGATTTTCCATTTCTAGTACAGCGTTTTGTGTGAATTATTTTCTTTTAGGCTATAGCATTCCGTTCGTTACTGCTCGGACCTTTACCTAGTTACTAAGTTTCCCTGGACTCATCTGTTCTTATCGTTGATATACGTCTCCGAATTTGTTGTGTCTCGTGACTGTCATCATCTTCATCAAGTTCAAGTAACGCATCAAGTCACCATGAGCCCTCCCAACTACACATTGAAGGTAAACATTTAAAAATGACGAATTATTGAAAATGGTAATAATAATATATGCCGACTTGTTGTCAGAATATTTATTTTTGTAAATTTATCAGTTAATATGAGATAAACACTGATAGTTGCGCAACTTCAAGTTGAATTGATGCTTCTAATTCTGATGGGTAATTTTCTTGTAGAGAGTATATGCATAACCATAATAACTGTTACATTAAGGTGTTTTATTTTTCAGGTGATTGTGTGTGTCCATTTCATCCTCTTGATGTGGTGTGTATGCATTTTATAGCTCTGCATGACTGTATATATATACTAAAATAATTAATAAATACATTTATACAGACATAGCAGCAAATATATATTTCCTTAAGGAAATCGATCGAGTCATCAAAAAATGTCAATGTTCAATGAAACATGAATTCGAGGAACTTTGATAAAACAAGAGAACTGCATTGTACTAAAGAAGTTTTCAATGTATAAAGTAAGCTGTCACTGCAGATTCAGACACCTGAAGTGGGAGCACTGTTCATTTATTGATTACAATTATAATAGCTGATTTTGATAATTCATTGATTGTATTTGTAAAATTGAAGTACACATTGAATTACACAACTTAATGCATGATCAGTACACATCACATGATCATGCAGATCTAGAAAAAAATTTCCAGGGGAGGGTTTTCCATGTTTCATAGTTTCAGTACCAGGTAATTTTACGTATTTGAATTTTCCATAGGATATAGAGGGGAGGGGGATCTGTACGTCCCCTCCCTTCCCCTCGAAGTCTATGCATGCATCACAAGTATAAGCAGTGTATCTACATCCTTTTGAATGTGAAATAAATTGCCAGTTCCTGAGGCTTGTTCCTCATATGCTTCCCAACATTTGTGTTATAGAGATGAGGAATTATGGCAAGCACTTGCAAGGCTGTTTGTTGAACATGCCTAATATAGAAATTAGTAATAAAGAGATGTTTGCAGTCTACAAATATTTCTTGCAAACATTTCAGGGCGACACAGTTTGCAATGGTTGCCTTTCTACCCCCAGTCTACTGGCTGAGCAATATCTTTGTCCTGCTGCTAGGAGTGTGGGGTATAGCCTGTCCTGAGTCGTATGATGCCATACTGATGGTAGGTGGGCCATTGACAGGCACAAAATCTTTGTTTAACAGGAAGATGTTTTCCTAGATTTATAGTACAAACTGTATTAAGTCATAATCTCTGTTTCATTGAAAAGAGCATCTTCGCAAGCCAAGGGTTTATGATCCACTCTGCTCCTCTACAACCCTTGGAAGATTTAGCCAACAAAATCAAAAATTGTGCAGTGGAATCTGATTGGCTCCGAAGCAAGGCAATCACAGAAAATCTATTAATTGGTGGTTTATTTTGTGTTTTCATACAACATTTAAATACAATCATTGTTACTATTTTTTACGTAATTAATGAATAGCATGCGATATATTATTACAAATATATGGGTTTTTTAAAATTATTCTTATTTTTCCCTTTTTTTCATGACAATTTTTTTCTAATACCTCTTAGATGAAAAATACTTATTTTAGCTGCTCCAATTTAATCAACTTAATCGCTAGATGGCACTATTGGCTAAAACTGCCAAGGGTTGTAGAGGAGCAGGTTGGATCCTTAACCCTTTGCTAGCGAACATGTGAAAACAGTTGTTAATTACAGAATTCATTTTAATGTAAGACATGATGCATATTGTATAATTAAGCAAGCTGTGGTTCAAAAACATTAGAATGGACTTTGATGGCTAAGAATGTACAGTATTAGGAAAATAATATATGTATAATTTGCTGTGACTATTTATATACATGTATATATATATATATATATATATATACCGGTATATTTCTGTTCTCTGTTTTGAATTATCATAAAAATCAAAGTGCACTCTATACCTAACTTTATGTTCCCTTTTTTCAGTACTTAATCCTGCATGTGTTCACTATCCTAGAAGACATCATACTTCTTGGGATCCACCAACCAAGAACCAGAGATAGTGTAGAAATTAATGGGGTGCGACAAGGTATGAATTTAGGAAACATCTCAAAACATTTTAAGAATGTATACCCATAGCAGAATGCAATAAAATTACAATGTTTGGCCAAATCATTTGTCACCAGGTAACAGAGACTATTTATATAAAAATATGGCCAGGTAGAGAAAATGTCCTCTAGATTAAAGAAGGGAGATTTATTTTTATTTTGGAGGTCTGTTTGTCTACATTCAAGACAGACTTCACAAGTGATTGTGCAAAAGCTCTTAGCTTAGATTATGGAAAGAAAACAAAAGTTGAAGTTGGTTCCATTTGACTTTGTCATCATTGGGCACAGAAAGTTTTGCAAAATAGTTTTCATACAAATATTTTTTTATTCTTCGAGAAGCAGTTACATGTACCTATCTCAGAATTTACTCTCATAGAAATTGCCTTTGAAGAAAATTTAAACTAACTGTATATATGATTTGCATTATTAAAGAAATTTCATGACTGTACATGCTTTGGTCTTTTCTTGTAGGTATTAAAGATGAGTACAGATTCAGCTTAGGGTATCCTTTATAATATTTCAAAAACAAAATTCTTATAATGTAAGTAGTTTTAATTACCATAAGCTAAAAATTTCATAATTTTCTACAAAGTTCCAGTCGCAATTGTTTTTATTTCATGCTTTTTAGAAAAAAAAAACTGCTGTATTAAGACATATGACTCTAAAGAAAACTTAAAGCATACACGATGCGTTTAATTTTCTGAAGAAATGGTATTGATTGCAAACTTGGTGAAATAAAAATCAGAGTGTTAATTTCTCAATTTACTGTATTTAAAGTTTGGGATGGCATAAAAATTATGACTGTCTTGGTTTCCCTCTAGTTTAATATGCAGTGACACACATCAAGTTCCAGGTTTTAAACTCATTCTGCTCTCTCATGAGTGTTTCTTTAACTGATGACAGCATGGCCATCACAAACTTAATCCTGAAGCCCTTCACCGCCTTCCTGCTGTGGAGAATCTACCAGGACCGAGGAGGCCGATTCTCTGATTTCCACTTCCCCCAGTTTGGTAAGATTTACTATTTTTTGCCTCACTGTATTGTCAGCTGTCAATACCAGGGTATTCTTGTTTGTTACTAAATGAGATTCGCAAGAGAATGCTGTTCATAGTACATTAGTTTTTCCTTTTATGACCACATAATATTAGTAATGAAAGTAACTTTTGAAAGTATATGTTTGAATTTGTAATGCCTCTATTGTTATGTTAAAAAACAGGAAGATAAATGTTGTGTTCATGTAGCGTCTGTAAACGTGTATGTTCCATGGATTAAGCTCTTTACTGTGTTAATATTTTGTAGGAGGAAGCCCGTCTCACCAGGGTAACTACGAGAATATCGACCAGCCTGTCCCATCCAACAACGTGGAGACCGCTTCATCTGCCATAGACAAACCACACCCGTAGACAAACCACACCCATAAACAAACCACACCCATAAACAAACCACACCCGTAGACAAACCACACCCATAAACAAACCACACCCACAGACAAACCACACCCGTAGACAAACCACACCCATAAACAAACCACACCCACAGACAAACCACACCTGTAGACAAACCACACCCATAGACAACCCACACCCCAAGACAAACCACACCCGTAGACAAACCATATCTGTTATCCTTTGCTGATGAATATACAGAACACTGAATCTGTCCCTGTATGCTGTTCCATTGACATCACCATTGTAATGTTCTAGTCACCAGTAACTGTCTTTTCCGTTTACTTAGTATTCCTAACTAACATTCCATGTTATGTCATGTTCCCCGATAAATGAGGAGCTTATGTCTGTGTACCTTGTGATTATGGTGTGATTTTTACCCATTTTTAAAAACTTTTTAAATTTATTGCTTTTTTAAGTACTTATTATCATTCCAAAAGAAAACATTCCATAATGACAATGCATACATAAACTAAAATAACAACTTACAATGTTTGTTTTATATTGTACAGAATTGTCATTGTTTTATATTCCAAACAAGATTTTAAACTGTTCTTCTTTTTAAACAAGACACTTGTCACATGTACCAATGTCTTACAATGTTAAAGTTCACAGGTGAACTCTAATATTTTTGATTGGTTTTTTTACATGACTATATTCTATAGACTATATTAATATCTTCTATATACTAAAAAGTTATTTTTATTTTCTTAAAGTTTTTTTGAGGTAATAAATTCAGGATAACCACCAGATAAATGCATAATCTTTTAAATTATTTTTAGGGAAATTCGGTTTTTGTAAACATTGTCTTTTCTGAGTTGTGAGATATTCGAGTTAGAATGTGTGCTTTTAATTTTTCTAGATGTCATTGAAAAGTTGTTAGTGCAATAATGTGTTGAAGCTATGAGAATTTCAAGTGCACATACCAGTGAACTAAGATGTCTGTGTTCCCAGTTTATGCTCTCCATTATACCGTATATACCGATAGATGTGTTAGATAGCTGTAGTTTATATAATTCTGAGTGTCTGTGATGCATGTACTGATGCTTGTGTTACTTCTCCAACTGTCGATTACACTTTTCGAGGTTTGTATGCAAAGTGTGAGAAAATGATTGCTTCGGAGTTTATCTTGAATGTGCAATATGAGTTGTTAATATTTAGCCTTTGATATATGAATTATGATTTTATTCATTTAACCTGAATTTTTACAAAATTAAATCTTCTACATTCCACATGTTCTTCTTTTTATGAATAAAACTAATGTAGATATAACAAGGGCACAATAAAGGTGTGAAGTTTACAATAGATCAAAACAGGGATATGCTGGTATCATTGAAAATCTTTACTGAAGAACAGAAAGTGTGCAATTTCTCTTGGACTTATTTACATGGAGGCTTCATTGTATTGATC
The DNA here is from genome assembly GCF_963853765.1 of Magallana gigas. Taxonomy (NCBI): domain Eukaryota; kingdom Metazoa; phylum Mollusca; class Bivalvia; order Ostreida; family Ostreidae; genus Magallana; species Magallana gigas. The sequence continues at coordinate 2,941,328 of NC_088855.1, read as the reverse complement.
TTCATAAAATTCAGATGCATCTCGATTTTATCAGTTGATTACCTGTGTGTATGCTGCAGTATACAATTCTATTAACAATCTAAAGAACAGAAAGTGTACAATTTATAAATTGATATGGAAGACTCATTCCATGGTAGAATTTATAGCGTGGGTCCCTGGAAATTTAAAGAAGAATATAAAAGGCAACGGGGTTCATACCTTGTTGCATATATCATACTATGTATCTATATCATATTTTTCTAATCGATTAATGTTCATTCATGGGTTATATAATGTGACGGGCACAACGACCCCCCAACTTAAGGTATTCAATGTATAATCAAGGGATATTGAACAATTTTGAATCGTTTAAAACCAGTTAAATAAGTACTGCTAAAAAACAATGAAAGTGAAATGAACCAAATTCACATGACTGACAACATATAAGAAGCCGGTCATTTTGCACCTTAAATTTTTTTTAAAGAGTTATCTCCCCTTGTTGAAAAAAAGAAAATTTTAATTTCGTCAGAATATCTGCGGTAAATGATTCATTTTAATTCATATTTTGATAAAGAGAAAGTTTATGCATGTATTAACCAAGAGTGTTTTACAAATTTTAAGTTTCTTTTTACAATATCGCATTAAAACATACGTTGCCCATAGACTTTAATACAAAATTCAAGGTGTAATTAGTTGAACCATAATTAATATTTTGAAAATTCCTTTGGTGGAGTATTTTCATTTGATAACACCTTCAAAATGATACCATGATTAGGAAAATCGGACCATACATTTCTTAGGTACAAAATGTGGTCGTTATACATCGAATACCATTTACATAGTAAATACGCCTCGGGACACCCCCCCCCCCCCCGGCAAACTCAAATATCCCTCGCATTTACCAAAATATTATATATCAAACCCAAATGTTTTAAAATTTGAAGCATTGTTTAATGTATCAAACAAAATACAACTTTATATCAAGATTTGTAAATTTATAAATACAATTATTGAGAGAGTTAGCTCTCTTGGTTAATGTACATGTACTAATCCTTCTTCACAATGTAATTTTTGTTTATATCTTCTCTACACTGTAAACACAGTTTATTGAGAATAAAGTTCATTGTCATTGTCACTCCTCCACCCCTCCTGAAAAAATTCTGAATCTATGATTATAAGTAAACAATGTGTAGATTTGTATATTATCAGAAAATTCCGATTCCATGATTTTTCTTGGTATTTTACCTTTTCTTGCTAGGAAGCTTTGCCAAATTGCAGTCTCAATTTCTAAAGAATAAATTCAATGCTTTTCTATGTTAAAGGGACTTGGACACGATTTGACTTAAAATTTTCAAATTTAATTTTACCATTTTTAATGTTTATATTGATAACTATAGAAGTTTATAATGCAATGTCAAAATCTGAATGTCAAATATCAAGTTATAAGCAAGATACAGAGTTCATAATTCTTTGTTTTGTAAACAAAGCTCGAATATTGTCATTTTTTACATATGTGTTGTATTGGTGTAAGTTTCACTCAAATGTATCTTTCTTTTGTTGATAATAGTATTTATGAAGATATTGAATTAGTTTAAATTGTTTTTTACATGTCATTTTGTCCCAGACATGGTAACTCTCTACATTACATATTTGTAAACAACTACCTGGTATTAGACTCGAGCTTTGTTTACATAACAATCAATTCTTCCTCCGTATCTCGCTTGTAACTTGACTTTAACATTCAATATTTTGGTCAATCATTTAAAATGCATCAGTAAACTATTTTATAAATAAAAAATAAAAATGAAATTTTTGATCTCAAATCGTTTCCAAGTCCCTATAGGAATATGTCCCCACCTCAGTTGTAGCATCTTCATGACCTCTAAGGATTACAATTTGACCAAACTTCCTCCACATTTTTGACTCCTCCACTGGCAGACTTCTCTGAATCATGCAAGTAAAATTTCTTTCAATAACGTTTTTTGCCCAAGAATAATTCTTAGCCTCTATGTTCTTTCATATGTATTTCAGATTTTGAACCCCCATTTGGGTCTCTTTCTAATTGTGTGTGTGTGTGTGTGTTGGGGGGGGGGGGTGGGGGGTGACGTGAATCTGATAAATTAACGTTATCAAAAGAAGCTGATATTAAAGCTTGGATATAATGGGATATCTAGTTCCTGAGAAGAGTATTTTTGAAACGTTTAAGGAAAAAGAATCATTCTTTGAGAATTTTGAGATGATCGATTTGAATTCGCCCGACCGTATTTGATCACCTCATAATATTCAAAGAATGGTTCCTTAATACTTATATATCTTTTAGCATCTGTACGATTAAATACAAATCATTTTGCACACAGTTTTTCCTTTCACATGGGCTATGTTTTAACAACAAAGCGTATGACTCACGACCAAATTACTGAATGGTCATTAATCACAGTTTTATTAGAGATTGAAGGTAATGGCTGTAAAATATAAATAATAATCATAGGAATCAAAATAGTCGTAAACTAATGGTTTTATACAAATTTTTTGATTAAAGATCACTTACGACTCTGTCGTAACTTTATTTAATTTTTTGAAAACGCAGGCCAGATTTTCAAATGTGTGCAAAACGGTAACATATTCTAGCAAACATGACATAATCTGAGATAGGGTTATTCCCGTTTTGAACACAACAGAAAATCAGGCATAGAAAAAAAGGAAAAAGTGTGCTGATTGAATATGCATTATGTACATTAATACGATGCGTGGTCCGGTCGGGTTTATGAGAGCATACAGACAGAGCCATTCAAAGACATCAAACAACATTTGTTCAGGGGGGCATTAACATTGGCTGTACATCAACCCATAGATAAAAGATGTTTCAACGGCCTCAGCATCCGTCATGTTTCGTTAATACCTACATCAATGATGCCTGGCGGTAGTACTCCCCTTGCAGTAGTAGTTAGGCACCTTATTTACTGCACGAGAGCCCCGGGATCCATCATGTCCGTCAAACTGTAAGTACTACGTGTAGTTTTCAATAACTTCTGTGGTGTACTCAGAAAGACAGATTTTTGAAAATGAGTTTATTTTGAAAATTAGCAATATTTCTTGAGCAATGTTATTTTGATTTTTATTTTAAAAAAAAAAGGTTACCCAACACTTCGTATCAAAACTATTCGATAGTTTTATCCACAGGTTTTAAAAAATGTAAACAGAAGATTTTTTTTAAATTTAAGTATTTTTAAATTAAAAGTCGTATTAATTTATTAGACATTAACTGAATATCATGCATTAATTCATAACAAATTTAAAACTTTACAGAGACTAGTCAACTTGAAACCAAAACAGATGTTCCCGCTACTTTCTCTCATAAAAATGCCAAAAATCATATTATACATGTACATTTGTAATATAAAATAACTATGATCATGTACCATAATTTTTTTCAAACAACGAAATCATGCTTCAGAAATGATACTTTAACCTTATCCTTACAGTAAAATGTTGGTGTAGTTTTCCACCTTATTGAAAAATTGGATTTGTCATCTTGGACTCTACTGATAGCATCGCCATAATGGAGACAGATGGTTAGAATAGCTGTGAAGTGTGCCATTAAGGCTACACACGACACCACTGTAGGGAGATGTAGACTGGTAGGCAATGGATAAAAGTTCACAATGCTGACTGGTTATTATTAACGATATACATTTACTACGGACTTCAAATTGATTATGATATTCATTTGATCACTTTCAGCCCGCGGCGATAGGCAGCATGCAGCAATGAATCTAAATCTGAGTCGATTGCCGTAAAGACCACAGAATCCAGAGCTTACCCACAGAATCTACATCATGACAGAACTAGACCCTTATACAGCCAATTTCAACATCCGTCGCTGGACCGTGGAGCAGGTCAACTCTAACAATGTGAGTGACATCTGGGACCGGATATTGGACCTGGACGAAGAGTTTGACTCGTTCGTCCTTCACCCCTGGGCCTGGGTGGAGGCAGACCTGACCATCCCCTTCTATGTGTACCTGGTGCCCGTCCTGGCCGCGCTGACGCTGTGTTCGAACACTCTCATGTTGGCGGTGTTCGTGAGGGAGAGGATGTTCTCCTCCATCAACCTCCTAATGATCGCTATCGGCGTCTCCGACACTCTACACGTGATCTTTCCCTCGCCTTTCTTGCTTGGACTGTATTTTTCGGATGTATCGCCGTTCATTCCAAACCACCTCTGTCGGTTGTGGGATTACCTTGCTAAATATATACCGGAAATCACGCACACGGCCTCAATATGGCTGACGGTTCTACTCAGCATCCATCGATATATTGGGGTGTGTCACCCGTTTTATATCAGACAATTCTCGACGAGAAAAAGAAGTTTGTTATGTGTTTTGATTGTGTATATTTTATCGTCCACGCTCCATTTCTGTCGATTTATCGATACAACATATGTGGATTTCCGCGTGGTTTATGGAGAAATGGAAATTCACACGTGTAAGGCCGTGCACGCCGATTGGATCAAGGGTTACGAGGTGGTTTATGAATGCATCTATTACTGGAACACCATCGTGTTCGTCAAAGTGATCCCACTGTCTGTTGTCGTCACGCTGGATTTCCTGATGGCCAGGAAACTTCTCCGTGCCGACAATAAACGGCAGCGCTTCCGGTCCGAGAACCAGACCAGCAAGGAGAGTCGGCGGGTGACGTGGATAGTGATCGCCGTGGCCGCCATTTTCTCCTTGGTTGAAATTCCCATAACTGTCATCCTTATTCTTTGGACGCTGTCTATGGTACACGACAAGATGTATGTGTCTGAGGTTCAGTTGGGGGAGCTAAGCGTCATCTTCAACATTATCATTTACATATCTTTTCCTTGCATCTTGTTTTTATACTGTCTAATGAGCAAGAAATTCCGGAAACATTTACCATGTGGGACTCTGCAGCTTATTTTGGTGAGGAAGTTTCGATTGACACCTCCAGAAAGTATTGAAACTGAATGCTGAGTTACTAACTGAATGTACTAACAGATGTTGTGTGTGGTCAAATGTTAATTTAATGGTAAATTAATATGTTGATGAAATCTGACATAATAGTTTCCAGTTTCCACAGACCAATTATTTCACAATGCTCTGGTAGCTGACTTTAGTCTCTGTGTCCATAACAACTATAAATTGGTGAAGAAATAATTTAAAGAAAAACAAACGAGAAAAGTTCATTAAAATTTAATTCTACAACAAAAAGTTTTCTTTCTTTCTCTTAGGTTTTATACCAAATGTTTTATAGTACAATTTTAAGAAGTCCATAAAAAATATACAAAAACTTTTAACTACTGAAACAAGACTTTTTGTATAAAAGTAAGTGATAGTGTTTTGATGACTTTTGTGGCTGTCAATTTGACCAGGCGGTTCCCTCTTCCCCACACACGCCAGCTGTTGTTGCTCTATTTGGGCGGTAATTCATTTGTTACTGGTAGAGAACAGGGCCAGAAGTCCAGCGGCTAGTCCCACAGACATCAGGTAATTACTGAACAAAGGTCAAGGACAAACACTCATTTTTCACGTTTCTCTAGATAGAAAGAGTCACTTCAAAAGTAATTGGCAAAATAAACTATTCAAAATTATGCTTTGAATAGCTATCATCTTTGACCTTCAAATACTTTTGAAAGTCCTGCTATTTCACTTTGCCTTTAACTTAGAATTGCATATGTTAGTTTATGAAACAAGTATAAATAAATTGGGCCACTAGTATAACTTTGTATAACGATCCCACATATTATGTAAAGTTCCTTTCTTTTTGTTGTATATTTATTTAGTATAACATTTTGTCAAAACATTATCATTTTCATATTCTTAATTGGTTGGAAGATACCATACATATTTTAAAATCTTCTTAGGAGAAGACACAACTTTTTTTATGTATTAGAACTATTTTAACTAGACCTTGGATTTCGGTTGAATGTAGCTATCTATTTCTTACATCAAAACAACTTAAAAATGACGCTATATTCAAGTGAAATATGCACCAATTGAGTAGTCTTAGCTCAAAGCCAGACAAATCGTGTTGATTTCAAAGAGCCATTGCTGAGAGGCCAACAATGAAATAGACAGGTCTACGTCACAGTGCTGTTTGATACAACTATCTAATGTCCAAGGTCTTGTTAAAATGATTCTAATCAGCTATTTAAATACCTGTACATGGAAATTTTTAGATCACCTCATGACTATACATTTTAGAATAATCAAATTTTTATTTTTTTGTCATGGTTGGGAGGGTTTCCAAAACCTCACCAGTCTTAAATACTTAAATTTTGGAAATTTTGTCTTAAGTGACAAAGGAATGCCCTTTCTTGTGTGTGACCCTCGTGCACATTGTATAAAAAAAAAAAAAAATCAAGGATACAACATGGGGCTGAAGTTCTTGAGGACGTAGAAGGAGCAGAGGATGAGGAGCACCAGGTAGAAGGCGTTGTTGTAGAAGATGGAGAAGGTGGTCGCCTCGTAGTCAGCAACCTCGTTCTTCTTCCACAGGATCCTGGGCAAAATAACACAAAACATGATACTTATCTCTACATATATTAAAAGTATTAATTATTCCCTGGATCCAAACAGTTAAGTCAGGTGTAAAGTAATACAGTTAAACATGCTTATAGTGAACACACTATAAGGAATTGACATTGATAGCAAAGATATTTTTATTCCCTTTAACTTTTAGTTTAACTATATTGAACATTTAATGGATGTAATAAATTATGCTTCCAACGAAACAAAATTGTCCTTGCCTGGTAGGCACTAGTGGTAGTTCGTTATAAGCATCCTTTAATTGTAATCTTTTAGTAATCAATTTGTTACTCTGAACAAGCAATCAGCAGAACTAGTTACCTTTCATCTCTTTCTTTTCTTGTCATCTTTTTGTCATCAGAAAACTTCTTGGTCATTTCCCTGGTCACAGCATCCTCCCTCTTTTGGGCAATTCTAAAATTGAAAATCAAAGTAAATAGTGATGTATAATTTCCACGTTACAGTGATGATTAAAGGATTATATCTAAATACATGAAAAGATTAACAGTAAAAATTGTGATTTATCATTGGAAATTGTTTATTTATATATATATACATTCATATTAAAGATTTTTAAAAATATTTCTCTGACTAAAACTCTTTAACCAAACGTTCTTACTTGCAAAATTCTCGTGTATTTAAAAATTACTATAGATCTTTGATTACTTCCTTTGTGCTATAAAATTTATGGCTTACTTGTGCTTGAGGACAAATTTGACATTCTTGTAAGCAAAAGCCACAAGGTATGTACTGACGAGCGTTCCTACAGCAAACAGAATTCCTGACTGATAAAGGTCCATCTGATGAATCCTCCAAAACAGCCCTGATAACAAAGAAAATAACATGCATCTTTTATTACTCTTAATGCTGAAATTTCTATCCATATGTTCGTAAAACAATAATTAAAAAACAACACTGATTTTGGAATATCATCATTATTTCTACGACTAATTAGAATTCAAAATGAAATAAATATTAATCTAAGACAGTTAGACTTATTCCACTCTAAAGCTAAATTCAACACTTAAAACAGATTTTTATACTGGAATAATCATTAGGGAAGTATGGCACACCTCCATATTGTGAAATACTTTCTATTAAATTCACCATAAGTTTATATTTTTGTCACTATCTTATTAATATCTTTAATCAAAATGCAATAGGTTAAAGCATCAACTATTAATCTACAAGACAAGTTTGAAACCTGCTGAGACCTTTGTCATATAGACTGTGATTAAGAATTTATTAACAAATGTAATACTGTAGTACAATTTGAAATATTGATATTATTTTCATCCACAAATATATGTCAAGATGTCTCGTACAATAATAAGAATACGATTCTATGCTGCATTCTATTCTTGTTTATTTACTTATGATCATAAAGATAAATTCTAAAGATTTGTAGAGTAATCTAATTGTAACATTTTATTTATAAATTTTCATATGAACAAGTATAATTTTTTTAAAAATGTATCAAGAATTGAAAAAAAATCATTATCTGAAAATGTAATCAATTTTTTCAACTTGTTTTTACCATTCAAAAAGGACGATCGATGTTGCCTTCTTATGACCAAAAACATAAGTTTAAACTTTTGATGTGACTACGTGGCATACTTACATATGGGAATCGCCGACACGATCAGGGCATTGCCGTAGAACAACGCCGAGGATTTTGTGGACACATTACGGCTGAAGTCCTGAAGAAGAAGCTCCTCTTCTTTGGTTAATGATTTCTGTGCTTTATCTTTCTTGCTGGACATTTTGGAGTGTGTAATGTTCTGTCGCCGGTAAACGCTGCGAGTGTGACTTGTGACGAGGTCAAACCGGATGTAACATATGATTTGAACATCGAGCCCGAAGTGTATCATGACCAGCTACGAACTATTGCATTGTTAGTGAAATCTCTCCAAATTTAATGATATATTTTGATTAAAAATTTTCAAAAAACTATTCTATATCACAGGTAACTTTTAATGATTACTTACTCTGACGTGACGATGTCATACAGTAACACCCCCCCCCCCCCGAATTGTATGTAAAGAATCTCATACGCCACCCGGCACCCCCCCCCCCCCCCAACACTCCACCACTGGCACCATGCTTGGGATTTCCAATGGTTTTAGGAGAGACATCGAGAATTTCGCAAAACAATATGCAAATATATGTTATCAAGCCGGTCCTTAACTATAGTTATCTGTCCGTAAACTACAGTTTACAACCGATAAACCTAGTTTATTGACTGTGAAACTATGTTCAGCTCAAGTTTGTTTGTTTTTTTTGTGAGTTTAGCGTGCCGTAAATATTTTCTACTTCCAAACTGAACGAAGTCAATTTCAGTTTAATGCGACAGAGTTCAAGTTCCAGAACTATTCTCAATACCCCTACCACTAGGCCCGCAGCCTGTCTGTACCTGGGATGTCTACATCAGATATATCCTAGCTACTCCCACAGGGAGCACTGTTCACAGTACACACTGAGGGTAATGACCGCAATGATGCCAGAAGTTAACTTATATTTGGAGATATCCTGTTTGTTGGCTTGTTTTACATTTTTGGGGATATATCACAAACTTTCGATGTGTGTGTGTGTGTTTGATTTTGTGCTCGGTTTCCAAAATCATCCTTAAGGTTTTGGTTTCAGCGCAAATTTTTTTCGATTTTCGAAATATACTTTCCATCCGGCCTGGGTTTGTTTCTTTGCTTCGGCGAAGTGAGTTCCCCTCAGTTACTGGATACGTAATATTTTAAATTTCATTCGGGTTTTTTTCTAAGAAGAATATATATAAAATTTGTAAGTAATAAATGAATAAATCAGTAATGAAATCTGACAATCTTATAAAGTAAAGTATTATATATCCATAAAGATGAAAGGTTTGACATTAGATTACCAAGTACGAGTAGTTTAAATTTCTAAAGAATCTTAAATGTATTTCCGTATAAAAGAAAAGGTAGTTTAGGATACATTAATTGTACTTTTAACCCAATATATTTATATCATCCCACCCCATCCCAATTATCATATCAGTTACAAACTCTTTTTTTCGTACTTGAAGTCTACGTTTTAGAATATCGTACAATTATGTTTAACTGCGCGTGCTGCACGTCTCATTATTTGGTACGTACTGCATTGTGAATTGTGTCCTTTTAAGAAATTCAATTATTATATATGATTAGTTGGAAACATTTGTTTTTTATATATGAACATCATTGCGAATTTTAAGAATAGATTTAGTTGTATTGTCTGTTATCTCTTCTTTGATAAGGGTCATTTTAAATCAAAATTTCCGATTATGATATAAAAGATACTGTGACTACAAACTGAACCTATTAACCGTTTAAAACACATGTACTGTATTCTGCTTTTCTGGCTGCAATTAGTTAAATATATATATATTTTTACAGATCAATTAAATTCTATAACTCTGTGCCTTAAATTGTGTATACATTGGGACCTTGACCTTACAGAGGCACTTGCTCGGCCTTCACTGACCAACCCAAATGATAACTTTTTAACTACGGTGTATTTTATAATCTACGAAATGACCAGTAGTAATAATAAGAGGCATAAAAAAATCAACTTTATTAAAGTATCCAACGAAAGAAATTATACATGTACACTTGTTAAATTGGTTAGAGGTTAATGTAGTACAAAACAGAAAAGCCAAACTTTTTCTATCGTTCAATTTTCTTGAAATTTTTGATATTTCGTTATTTGGAATGAAATCCCAAAAATAAAAAAATAAAAATCCGACCTGACAATTTTTGCCCACGTCGCCTCAAACCTACCATTTGAATCTCCTTTCAGTGGAGTATAAAATGAAATAGTCATGGTTAGACATTTGCTGTGCGAATAAGGTACTTTTTAAGATATTACAAATGTTTGTACAAATTTAATTTTTTAAATAAATTTGTGGAAAGACAGTGCTGCTTTTTATACAGGATTCCTGGCACTAAAATAAAATACTAACTAGTACTTTACGGTTATTTCTACGACAGAGAATAAGTGCCATTGCAAATTAACTGGCAGAAAAAAAAATCGTATTTACGATTTTGTAAACCGTTTGAACGATTTAGAAAATAGTTTTGTACGATTTTTTAAATCGTTTCAACGATATTCAAATTCGTTTCGTTTGTACGACATAGAATTTAGATTTCTGATGTAATATAATGTAATTTTATAGCACTTTAAAATCATCTTTTATGATGAAAATTTGCAACACTTAAGGTCTTAATTGTATACTTCAAATTTGAATAAAGAAGATGGGGGAATAAGATGGCGCAAATGCCCATTCGGTTTAGTAGTGAAATACAATTTTGAATTTATTTTCCCCCAATTAAATCTATTCAAATATATTATAATACAACTTTGCAAAAGCAAAATTTCTAACTATAGTCAGTTTTTAATATATTTAACAAAAAAAAAAATAAGAAAAAAAATATTATCGGAAATTTTGGTGGTATCGAACCCGTAACATAAAAACCCTAGATATATAAGGTTAGCTTATGCCAGGTACTCTAACCACTGAGCCATTTCAGACAAAACAAAGTGGGCTTTTTAAATATTATGTGTGACTAAGCTTAAAGGCCACGAACTACCGGACTTGTATTATTTTTTCAAAACGTTCAATTGTTAGGATACAAATTGATATTTTTTTTAGTATAGTAGGTCATCTCTCCACGTTTATGTTGATTGAAATCGGTTTGTTTTCCAATAGACCTTAATTAGACTATGAGAAAAATATGGAGCACAGACCCACTCTATAAAAGAAAATGCCTTGAAGTTCTAAAAAATGACAGTATTTGCAGGTTTTGATACGTATACGCCTGTTTGAGTCAGCATACTCCAAGTATTGAACATACCTTTAGGTTAAAAATCAATGATTCGTTAAATATATATTGTTTTAAATGATTAAAAAACTGAACCATCAGATTTATTGATACTTTAATTTTTCAGTAGCCTGTCCGACCGCGTATGGGCATTTTACACGCCTTATCCACCCATCTTCTTTAGCAGTAAAATTGCCATGACCCGTTATTAAAATATATCAAAATAATGAAAATTTGAGAGTGGGTTTTAGAATAATTGAGGTTTTCAGTTTATTTGACGAAGGTGAAAAATTTTAATTGATAAAAATCGTTTAATGAGGTCATCACATTTGACTTTGACCTTTTGATATGACCTTTGAATTTGATGGGCATAAAGTCTTAACACTGGTGATTATTACACATCAGTATAAAAGATACATCATTATACTATAAACAGTATTTCACATTCACATGAGAGGAAAAAATTTATCACAGTTAAGATAGTGCACCGTTTCTGTATGATGCACATTGACAAATGAGAGAGTTTATTTTCAACTCTGTTTGTCAAAAAAATCGTAGCTTTAAGGATATCTAAAATTTTTGAAAAATTATTTTTAGTATGAAACGTACATGTATAATACAAAATTCTTTCGAAAACTGTCTTAAAATGAATATATTTAGAACAGCTGAATAAAAAATAGAATCAATATTTAATTGCGACAGTTTACAATAACTACAAAGTCTGGTATGCACTATGATTACAATACATAAATGTCTACCCTTTTACTATAGCAAGATATACGTATCGAAATTATCAAAATACGCTTTACCTCAAATTTTTCTGCCTTGTCATTCAATGCATAGGCATCGGAACCGGGGGGGGGGGGGCATTGGGCACATAGCATCATAGAGGGTTCAGCCCCCCCCCCCCCCCCACTTTTTCTCGCAGGAAAGGTAATTGTTCCGAAATTTACCTTGAAAAGATGGAAATATTGAGAAGTTGGAGTCACAGTTACACTAGCCACCCCCCCTCCCCGGTTTAGGAATTTCAAGTCCTGTGGAAAAAAATTTATTTGGTAGGTAAGAATTTTTTTTTGAACTATATGTTAAGCCCCCCCCCCTTCCCCCCACGGATAAGGATTTTCATGATTTTGGAAATTAGTTTAACTTTTTTTTTTTTTGGCTTGCCAAGATCTCGGGATTAGTCTAGCCCCCCCCCCCCCCCCCTCACTTTCAATTTGCTTCCGACGCCACTGCGACGTGTTTGATGGGTTTGGTTTACATTATTTTCTTTAGATAATGGATTATAATTAACTTTCACATAATATACTAAGCCATTGCTTGGTGTATTTGAGAAAATGTTTTAGATAAATAATTGTGTTTTGTATACTACCTTGAATAAAGTGAAGATGGTTACAGCGCAATTAAAGGAAATGGGGGATTTTCTATGGAGTTTTTTTTTTTTTGCCACAATCTAAATTTTAAAAAAATCCAAAAATTAAAAATCGATCATCAAAAGTTAATTTAAAAAATAAATGATAATCATGTTTAATTTACATTGTAGTACTGTTTAATATGTACATGTATGTTGATATATCGTATGGAATTTTTCTGCCTATAAATTAAAAAAAAAAAAATAATGGATGTAAAAATCCAATCAATGACGTCACGCCGCGCATGATCAATTTAGACTAAAGGCCGCTTTCGACGCAGGGGGAAGGGACTCAACCCAACAGTGCCCCTGGGAAATTCCAATAACTGGACACTGCACGTGTAAACTGATGTGACATCGCGATATATCAGGACTTGTAGCTTTATTTAATGGCCGGCAAAATAAGTCGAGACGAAATGGACGACAGCATGGATTACGAAGAGGAGGCCGGTGAAGGTATCGTTGTTTAATTTCCATAATTAGCAGTCCCAAATTATCTATTGTTGACAAGAGACAAGTTAGTGATCTGCTTTTATGTGAGTTATTTCGTTATATTGGTAAACGAGTCAGAAAAACAAGCAATTCTTCGTTTTTTCTAACTGATGGACCGGTATTTGTTATGTATTTTGAACCACGAGTTGGAGGATTCCCCCTTGTTCATTTGCATACATGTTACCTGAAATATCTCTCAAAATAGGGATTTTCCCGTCAATTCTGACGTAAATATATCATTGACATCATTTCAGAAGAAAGGGATAAACAAATTTTCACAAAATTGTGGGATTTTTTTCAAATAATTTTCATTGTGTAGATTATCAACGATCGATGGGCTAAATATCGAGCTATATATCTAAAGCTTCACATAGGATACTGCGCATGCGCTAAAAGTAATTAATGAGGTCGCGTTAGGGTAAACATAACATGCATTTGTAACATGCAGCTAGATACAGGTCTTTTATACATCTAAAGAACTAAGATTAATTTATTAAACCACTTGTTCAAGTCTATTTCTTCAAGTTTACTGTACATTCCATGTCTGCACGTGTTCACATACTGTAGTTTCAGTTTCGTTTTAGCTTTAATAATTCAACATGTTCAATACTCAATAGTGCTATAGTTCTGTATCTAAATAAACTGTTTTTACTTTAAATACTAAATGGTTATAAGATGTATATATTTTCCATACATATTTGTAAAACATGTGTTCAGGTTAGAACACAATAATTAACAAGAACTTGTTAAACTGTCAACTTTCAGTTGATGAGTCGACCGTATCTTCGCCCACTCCATCCCCCCGTCCTGCTCTCGCAGCAGAAGTACGAGGGTCCAGAATGGGCGTGTCCTGTAAGTTCCCTAGATCTGTGTATCTCCTGCTTCAGCCATGTTCAATCAGCTGTATGCAGTAGTGTTGCATGTAGGGATATTCAGAGAACTATGGTTTGCATGTTCTATATGTGTTGTGACCACGTCATTACTCTTATATCTTGATATTTACCATATTAACTTGTATTTTAGAGAAAGGATGGTGATAATCTTCCATGGGCGGTTCTTTAAACATTGATAAGAGAAAACATCAAAACACAATTGTGTGTCTTGCAGACATCATTGTGTATCATTGACTAAGCTGTCACGATACAAATCAAGTCATTATTTACAGTAGTCATAATCAATCATAATGAGACACAAATCAATCATTTAAAAATAGTTAATAAAAATGTAAACAGTTTGAATTCAAACTATTGAATTTAAACCAATCAATGCTATTTTACTCTTTGAATTTTCTGATTTTAAATTGATGAGTTGCATCATGGGAGTTCATGAATAATTCAATTTTTTTTAAGAACTAAGATCTTTTGAATATTATTTTTTTCACAGTGCTGAAATCCTAACTTATGAATGATCATATTTTTGATTTTGGGAAAGGAGGAATCTAATTTTAAGAACTGCCTGAAAATATTATAAAGATGCAAAATGGCTGCAGTTGTTGCTTTATTTGTGCTTCACAAATCTTGTGAATCCTCCATTTTGTCAGCCTTGGCAATGAAAAAGTTCATACTGATGCATAATATGCATAGCATGTGGTGACTGGTCTGAATGATAATACATTGTAGTATATTCATTTTGTACATAATTGATAAGTACATACATCAGTACACAGGGCTTGAAATCAGTTGTAACACAAAGTCCAAACAATAATCCCAAAAAATGGGGAAAAATCAATCAAAAATATAAAATAGCTTTTGTATGAAAAGGAAGTTTGGTGGCATTTTGAATGCTATGAAATACACATGAAAATCCTTTGTCTAATTTCATTTTATAATAAAAAAATTAGTATAAAAATGCAAGGACAATATCATTGCACAGAAGACTAGGTTAATTTAGCCAGTTATTTTCTTTTGAGAGTAGACTGATTTTTATTGGGTTTTTGATTATGAACAAACACAGAGTAAACTCTGGCAACATTAGGTGTAAGCAATTTGAAATCAATCAATTTTGCTCTAAAACTTGCAAATTTATCATTTATTTGTAGTGTTTATTATAAGATTATTCTTTCTTTCACTATTTGTATAACAGCATTGCTTCTTGTGTGTTTGTGGCACAAACTCTGTGCACAAGTTTCTCAAAAATCTACACCGGTGTTAATCATGTTAAGATTTTTTTTTTGCCAGAAATAACTCAACTGTTTGTCAAACACTGTCAATTAAACTTCACAATCATTGCAGCTTCAAATTGTCAATGGCAAAATGTACACAGCTTGCATACATGCATAGATGTGCTGTAAAATCTGGAATCATTATGGTGGTGTTATTTAGCTGATGTTATAATGTCATGTTTAGTTGATATTCAATTTGTTGGATTTGATGATACATGTACTGGTTTTAAATGTGGGTTGAATGTTTTCCATTAAGTGTTAAAATTTACATATTGTGTGTTTTAGATGAAAGTTTTGGTGATGAAGCTTCGTCTGAGAAAAAAGGAAAGAAGAGGAAGAAGAAGGATAGTGAAGAGAAGAAGAAGAGAAAGAAGAGCAAAAAAGCCAAGAAATATGAAGATGATGAGGTATCTAATGTAAATACAAAAAATTTATGTTTGGACATTTTTTAATGGCTCATAAATCATAAAAAGAAATATAGTATACAATCTACATAAATATAAATTTTCATAGAATAAAACTTGAAAGCAATGAAGGTTTTTTTTTTGGGGGGGGGGGTGTTGATTGATAGTGTATTGATTGTTTATGTTGTGTGTTTAGGACTATGGCTCTGGAGTTCCTGACGAGGAAGAAGAGGAATTTGTTTCCTCTAAGAAAAAGCGACAGAAGGACAGAGGGGGAGGAAGCAAGGTAATACAACCTCATGCTGTAGGTAATACAACCTCATGCTGTAGGTAATACAACCTCATGCTGTAGGTAATACAACCTCATGGTGTAGACATATTTTTTCCCCAATTGCGATTTTAGATAGATAATGAATAAATGAATAAGGCTAGCACAGAATCATAGAGGTATCATAATGGAGAGCTTATAATTCATATTTTGATTCAAATGACTCATCAAGATTTTGAATGCATTTTTGAGACTGAGTAGTGCATACTTTCTAATGTAAATTAAAAAAAAAAAAATTCCACATGGAGAATATGAAGGATAATGCAATATTTGATCAACTATCATCTTGAAATTTAAGGAAAAGAAAAGCCCCTCAGATCAGATAGCAGATGAGCTTAGTATTAACAATGTGGATATACCCTTTGATGATGATGACTACATCTCCCTCAACAACTACAAACTGTTCAAACAACACGTACAGCCTATCATACAGAAGGCCAATCCTAAAGTCGCCATGGCGAAAATGGTAACACTGATTGGGGCCAAGTGGCGGGAATTCGCACAGATCGTTGCTCAGCGTAACAAAGACAAAGACGATGGAAGTCCGTCAGAGAGGGAAAAGGGGGACACGTCAAGAGACGGGGCGACGTCTGACAAAGAGGAAGAAGTGACGGACACGGAGAACAGAGACAATGGTAAGGATAGGGAAATTTTAGAAAAGAGTTGTGATTGAATAGAATATGTGGGTATTAAAGAGTCTGGATGGTCAGCGATCTATCCATCAGATCAGCCTTAAAATCTAAAACATGATATTTTTTACAATACACTATCATTAAGGGAAAAAAGTCAAATATTTAAAATTTAAATTTTAAACATTTTCCTATACATGTATATTTATACAGTGTTCTAAAGGAGGTAAATATAGCCTAAAAGATGGCAACATCAATCCAGCTCTTGATGTTAATGTAGTTATTTATAGGTGGTTAAATTAAAATTGTTTGCTTTGTGGATCGATGAGTATTGATGTTTTGTTACTGAGGTAGTTGTTTGTTGGTGTAGATGATGACACAGAGCCTCACAGTGACCCAGTGCCAGAGGAAACAAGTAAAAAGAAGAGGAAAAAGTCCAAGAAAACGGTACCAGCCATCAAGATTAAAATCGGCAAGAAAAAGCGTGGAAGAAAGAAGGCTGCATCCGTGAGTTGCCCCAAACATTTTACCCTACTCTATCAACATTTTATTATATGATATCAATATATTTCTACATTTTATCAACACCTTAAAGGGACATGGTCACGATTTTGGCCAAATTATAATTTTCTTATTTTAATATTTACAATGCTTTAAAAATCCATTTCTTTTACATGTATGCTGAAGTATATTGATGTTGTTTTCTGAGCTATGCTAGACTTGCAGGCATTGTTTCCACAGGATGATGATGGTGTTGGTTACGACACCAGTGACGAAGAATTCGAGCGACAGCTGGAGGAGGCTTCCATTCTCGAGGAGGAAGAAAAGGCTGCAGCCGAAGCAGCCCCAAAAAAGAAATCCAAGACGAAGAAGGGGAGAGGGCGAGGGGGGAAGAAGAAGACAAAACTAACCAACAAGTATCCCACCGACCCTGATGCTGACGGATACGAGGTAGAGGTTCGCTCACTCACATTATAACCTTTATGTTGTCGTAAATCAGATGTACTTCCAAAGATAAGGTTTCAATATTCAGCTTGTTCATGCACCCTTTACATAGGGCACATTTTGAATTTGCTTGTTTGTGTTAGCAGTTGAATAGTTTAAGGATGATGAGATACAATTTCTTCTTCTCTAGACGGAGCACCAAGATTACTGTGAGGTGTGCCAGCAAGGTGGAGAGATTATTCTGTGTGACACCTGTCCCAGGGCGTATCACCTGGTGTGCTTTGATCCGGAGCTAGAGGAACCTCCAGAGGGCAAATGGAGCTGTCCACACTGTGTAAGCATGCTAATGTCATTGCTGCTTTCTGATTTCTGACTAGTTACAGTGAATTAAGGATATTGTACAGTAATATATATAATATATATAATGTAACTAATTCATGCTGACATTTCATTTCCCGAATCTTGAAATTGTATTATAATTGAAATGACTAATGGAAAGAATGAATCAAAATGCTTGTCTCTGTCACTTGGCTACAACTGTATAGAAGTCTTGTATACGGATATGATATATTAGATTTTCTGATTTCCTGACCTCACTTTGCAGGGGTGTAGTTCTGTGTAGCCCAGTGTAGTCACAATTACTGGCAGCTACATGTTTTGTAGGAAGATGCAATTCTATGAAACAGAAGTCCCACTAATTGATGATATTGTATACATTCAAGTTATTTAGTATCTCTGATTTACCCTGACTGATTATAGGAAGGGGTAATTCTGTCATATAATTCTCTCATTTACTATTTATCTTGACTGTTTGTATATATGGTATATTAGTCATTTAGTATCTCTGATTTACCCTGACTGTGTTGTAGGAGGGTGAGGGGATCAAGGAGCAGGAGGAGGACGACCACATGGAGTTCTGTCGCGTCTGTAAGGACGGCGGCGAGCTCCTCTGCTGTGACACCTGTCCCTCGGCCTATCACGTCCATTGTCTCAATCCACCAATGAAAATGATTCCTGACGGAGAGTGGCACTGCCCGAGATGTTCTGTGAGTAATTCATCCTGGGATTATTCTTTGCATACAGTTTCATTTGTAGTTGCTAACATCCATTGTACATGTGTAGTCAGGGTTATAATTCTGTGTTTATCATTCAATAGTGCGAGCCCCTGAAAGGGCGGGTAGCAAAGATTTTGACTTGGCGTTGGACGGAGCCGATTCAGGAGGAAGGGAAGATGGAAGAGCTGGACCACACCCACCCACACCTGCCCGCCTCCACCAGAAAGGTAAACCAGCTCACCTGGTGGTCCTCCATCACCTCTGTTTTCTGTGTCTCATAATAAAATTACAGTATAGAAATGTCTACATCTTTAATTCTCTGTTTTAGTTTTTGTCTGTTAAATGTTTGTGTCATTTAAAGTTATTTTGATTTAAGAATAAAAAAATATTCTTTTACATGTATCTGTAAAGTGTTTTCATGTTAAAAAGTTAATTGTCTTTTGAATTCTTAAACTTGTGCATTTATATATATGTAAATGAAATATGATTCACTGTATTGGAGAGTCGAAAGATTTTTGCTCCTGCCTGTTAAAATTCTCTTTGGATTGTTTCAAATGAGGTTTTTCTGGCTCTCCAACAGATTAACTGCTCTTGTTGTTTGTTTGACATGAGCCAATAGACTTGTTTCTTTTCTTTTGAAGTTAATGGTAAAAAATGGGGGCAAATATGAGCCCATGGATTTACAAAGATTAATTGAGTTGAGCAATAAGGCAAGTGAACGGCATTTTCTTTTCATTTGCCGGCAAGTTGTAATATTTTGTTGTTATATACACTCTCTATCGAGACATTTATCAGCGTTAATGTGAAGTCAGTCTTTTGACATTTGATTGGTCGGTCAGGGTCCCATTGGCGTCCGTAGTGCATGACCTCTGTGGTGTAACAGATAAAATATCCCCTCACTCCTAACTCTTGTTACATAGATACCACCTCTTGGATTTTCTTTCAAATTTAAGAGAATTAATACAATTACATATTGAGACTCTATGAATGATAAATTTTGGTAGTAGAGAAGCATGTGAACTAGATTGAAGGAAGCTCTGACATTCTGTCTCTCTGTTTGTTCCTTGTGTTGTTAGATAGCGATCTTTATACTCTAGCATGTTGGAGATTTAACATTTTGTATGATTCATAAAATAAATGATTTTTGATTTAATTTGTTTGTATGTAAGTATGTAGCCTTCATTGTGGAATGAGAAATGATAGTTTCTATGATGTGCTTTGTAGAATCGTAAACCACTGAGGGAGTTCTTTGTCAAATGGCACGACCTGTCATACTGGCACTGCAGCTGGATCTCAGAATTACAGGTAAGTATCGAAATCTTCAAAGCCGTGTCTTTTTATTGAAGCTGTTGTGTATGTGGAGTAACTTTTTACCACTGGTTTAAGAATTTTCTACAGAATAAACAGACTGTAACTCCAAAAGAATGAAATAATCTTGTAACTAACTGTAATAAAGTTTTGTCTTCTTCAAAATTGATCTTGTAATTATATGTAGGTACCTGATTATATTACTCTATAGGTGTACATGTGAAATAATGATGTTAAAGGTAATGATATTAATGTTGTTTTATTGACAGTTGGATGTGTATCATCCGGCTATGTACAGAGCATACATCAGAAAGAATGACATGGATGAACCTCCTCCACTGGAAGATGGCAGTAGTTACGGAGGGAAAGACTACAAGAAGCAGAGGAAGAAGAATCGCAGGAGGAAGGACGAGGAGGAGGAAAAGGAAGAGGAAGATGATGACAGCAATCTGGAGGAGAAGTTCTACAAATACGGAGTCCGGCCGGAGTGGCTCCAGATCAACAGGATCATCAACCACAGGTAGACTGTAGCATACAATGTAATACTACATGTATATAAATAGTGCCTGTTTGCTAGGGTAACAGTTCAAATTGACACCCCAAAAAAACTATTTCAACTGACGCGAAGCGAGATGACAATGGTTATTGAGGGGTGTCAATTTTAACTGGCACTCTCCCATTTAGGCACTATTTATCTTATTATACTGAATGTCTTAATTTTAGAGAAAATTTTACTGCTTTTATATAAAAATGACTTGAATTCTACAGCTATGTAAGTACCGGTATTACAGAGAATTGTGTATTAGATACACATACCCATGATAATAGTTCTGATTCAATCAACTTTTAGGATAATAACCAACGATGATAATAACTAACTATAATTTTAGGATAATAACCAACTTCTTTTTTCTTGGAATCACAGACAGGGTAAAAACGAGACATGGTACCTGGTGAAGTGGTGCGACCTACCATACGACCAGTCAACATGGGAGAAAGAAAACTTAGACCTCCCAGAAATATCCAAGCACATCAGCCAGTACGAGGCATTGAGGTATGTCTTGATAGCTAGAGGTGTTGTGTAAGTATGTTGTCCGATTTGTGTTGACTGCTGTTATTAACTTCTGATAGCCTCACAAGATCTACAAGGTCTACATATAATGGTTTGACATTTTCAGAGTTCTTATGATGGGTGATAAACGAAAGAAAGGAAAGGGAGGAAAAAGGAGCCGAGATGGGTCCGAGATCCAGGTCAAGATGCCGCCGTCTTACCCCTCCACAGATGTAGGTTTATTATCCTTTGTCTTGATGTCTGATAGGCAGAAAAATTTTAAATTCATGTTTCTCTTGTGTTCTAGTTTTATTTCAATCATGAACATTATCAGTAGCTACGGAAATAATTTTTGTTAATGAGTAAGTGTATAATTTTGTAAATTGTGTTGAAACAAACGTTTACATTCCTACAGCTGAGGAAGAAGTGGGAGAAGCAGCCCGCTTACATTGACGCGACAGGAGGGACGCTTCACCCCTATCAGCTGGAGGGGGTCAACTGGCTGCGGTACTCCTGGAGTAACGGGACGGACACTATCCTAGCCGACGAGATGGGGCTCGGCAAGACCATCCAGACCATCGTGTTCCTACAGTCCCTGTATCAAGAGGTAACGGTCAATCAGGCCTTTGTAAACTCACACCATCGTATTTTAACTATCATGGTACCTAGATAAGACAGGATTCATGCACTTGTCTACAATTTGATTTACATAAAGTTTCTGAAAACACTGGCTGTAAAATATACATGTAATTTCAGTTCTACATGTAATTTTCTATATATAAAAGTATAATTTGATTAAGTTGTGTTATTTTTAAAATTCAGGGCCATTCTAAGGGGCCATTCCTGGTCAGTGCCCCTCTGTCCACTATCATCAATTGGGAGAGGGAGTTTGAGTTCTGGGCCCCCGACCTGTATGTGGTCACGTACATCGGGGACAAGGACTGCCGATCTGTCATCAGGTACTCTACCTCCTCAACATATTACTAATTACCATTGACATTTTTTATACAGTGATTCATAGTAGATTGTATGTATACATTAAATTTCTTTAAAAAAATAATTGAATGAATTACTTAAAATCTTTGCAGAGAACATGAATTTTCGTTTGAAGAGAATGCAATTCGGTCGGGAGCGAAGGCGAGTAAGCTGAAGTCAGACTGCCAGGTGAAGTTCCATGTGTTACTGACATCGTACGAGCTGATCAGTATCGACAGCGCTTGTCTCGGCTCCGTGGACTGGGCCGTGCTAGTCGTAGACGAGGCCCACAGACTCAAAAATAATCAGTCCAAGGTAAGTCTTATGATATGTCAAGATTCAATTACAGAGAATGTGAAAAAAAATTAACTGCAGATTTGTAGAGGCAGAGTTATTTTTAAAAGAAATTTTTAAGTTGCAGTGTACAAATGTACATGTATGTGTGAATAAATGTTGGTTTGAAAAGATAAAGCAACGATCCATAATTGAGACATCATCTTTGTTGTTTTCCAGTTTTTCCGTATTTTATCCAACTATAAGATTGGTTACAAATTGCTGCTCACTGGGACACCATTACAGAATAACCTAGAGGAGTTGTTCCATCTCCTCAACTTCCTCAGTCCAGATAAGTTCAAGTAGGTCTGCTTTTATAGAAAGATAGATTCATTTTTCCTTGTTAGTTAAAAACTACCCTATGAGAAGTGAATGTTGTTAGCAACACGTGCCATATTTGTTTGATTATGAGATGTTAAAGTTTACCATAGTTTAAGAGTTTATGAGAAGTGGAATGTGTTCACTGATTAACTTTGTTTGTTTTTTTTACCAGTGATCTGACGGTCTTTTTGGATGAGTTTGCTGATATTGCCAAAGAAGATCAGGTGAAGAAGTTACATGACATGTTGGGTCCTCATCTACTGAGACGACTGAAAGCTGACGTACTGAAAGGAATGCCGTCCAAGAGTGAGTTCATCGTCCGAGTTGAGCTCAGTCCAATGCAGAAGTAAGTAACTTATCTCAAGATCATATTCAGTGTCCATTATGTAAAAAAATTATTTGGGCCTTTGATCAGACTTTAACTTGAGTGTACATTGCTTATGTAATATCAATATGTTCTTTTTTATAGGAAATATTATAAATGCATCTTATGTAATATCGATATGTTCTTTTTTATAGGAAATATTATAAATACATCTTAACACGGAACTTTGATGCACTGAATTCCAAGGGAGGTAATCAAGTATCACTGCTCAACATCATGATGGATTTGAAGAAGTGCTGCAATCATCCATATCTCTTTCCTACTGCTTCTAATGTAAGTAGATGTATTGCAAAAGTTATGTAAAAATAAATTATACTCTGTGGTTTGAAAAACAAAATGTGCAAACATTTCTTGTGCATATTATTGTACACTTAATAAAGAGTTAGGAACTGGAAGTAAACCCTATGATTTATTTGATTGCAGGATGCCCCTAAGCTGCCAAATGGAATGTACGAAGGCACAGCCATGACCAAGGCGTGTGGTAAACTGGAGCTTCTGTCCAACATGATGAAGAAGTTAAAGGAGAAGGGCCATAGACTGCTCATCTTTTCCCAGGTAAATACTGAATACAGGTGTACCTGAACAGGTGTAGCGATTACCTCGTCTCTTCACAGGTAGATAATCTGTAAAGGTATATATTGTGATAATATTTACACTTACTTGTAATCAATAAGCTAAAGGAAACATGGAATTAAACTGTCATTTTTTAACTTTGTGCAGATGACCAAGATGTTGGACATACTTGAGGATTTCCTGGAGTACGAGGGCTACAAGTATGAGAGGATTGATGGAGGGATCACGGGCTCCATGAGGCAGGATGCCATCGATCGATTCAATGGTAAGTGGAATTTCACGTCATGAATAAGACACAAAATTGCTCAAAAATAACTGTAAATAGTACCTAAGTTTAACAAACCATTTTTTGTTTGGCAGTTCTTAAAATACTTAAATAAATATAGAATGATCATTGTTTGTTGGGACCATTGGAAACACTTGCCCATGAATTTCTATCCCCATGATCACATATACATGTACAAGCATTTGTGTAATATTTACTAAAATTTTTCCGATTAAACAACCAACAAAATTTTATCCCATGAAGCAAGAAAATTTTGGCTACCCATGATCATTGACCCCACCATGAATTAAAATGATACCACGGTATTAGTTAAAGTATAAGACTTTAGTACTGAGGGTTTGTAGTGTAGCACACATTTTTGTTAAGCACTTCTCAATGTATCCTTTGTTCCTCACTGTAGCACCCGATGCGCCTCAGTTTGCCTTCCTGCTGTCGACCCGTGCTGGGGGTTTGGGCATCAATCTGGCAACAGCGGACACTGTCATTATTTACGACTCGGACTGGAACCCCCACAACGACATCCAGGCCTTCAGTCGTGCCCACAGGATCGGTCAGGCAAACAAGGTCATGATCTACCGCTTCGTTACTCGTAACTCGGTGGAAGAGAGGATTACCCAGGTCTGTTGTTTTTTCTCACTGCATATCCTTTGTTACAGCAATAAAGGAGATAAGGGTTCAGTTTATCATTTCTACTCTCCTATGTTAACTCATATTCTTCTTAGAGCAGTGAAGCTGTTAGGGGTTCTGTTAATCAATCAATCTAAATGCATTGTAACATAGAAGTGCTGGATTTGCAGGTGGCCAAGAAGAAGATGATGTTGACCCATCTGGTGGTTCGACCAGGACTGGGTAACAAGGGCGGAGCTATGTCCAAACAGGAACTGGATGACATCCTCAAGTTTGGGACGGAGGAACTCTTCAAAGACATGTCGGAAAGAAAAGGTCAGAAACTTGGATATTCTAAGACTTTTAACATGTCTATGACGATCATTAAAAAAACAACAAAATACATGTATTTACATAACTAGCAAGATTTATCTTTATGTTATACAGAGGAAGAAGAGGCTAGAATTGTGTACGATGATGAGGCCTTGGACAAGCTGTTAGATAGGACCCAGGCAGGTCAGGAGGAGAGAGAGATGGCCATGAATGAATACTTCAGCTCATTCAAAGTGGCCACCTACGCATTCAAGGAGGAAGAGGTCAGACTTGTAGCAAAATTAATATTGTAGACCTGTAATACATAGCACGATCTGCTATATTGCTGATTTTTTTTGATATTTTTTTTCACGTTTGAAGCTTTGATATATCATTTAACTTTTTTACAAATTCAAATTTTGATATAACAATACATTTGCATTTTTTATAAAATAAGAAAATTGTGGTAAAAATGTGTGACGAGTTTTCGTTTGATTGACAGGAGGAGGAGCCAGAGACAGAGGTTCTTAAGCAGGAGGCAGAGCATGCTGACCCCGCCTACTGGGAGAAGCTTCTCCGTCATCACTACGAACAACAGCAGGAGGACATGGCCCGAACCCTGGGGAAAGGCAAGCGTATCCGTAAACAGGTCAACTACAATGACGGCATGACCGGTCACGGAGACGACGACACCTGGAAAAATAACTTCTCCGATATCGACTCGGACTTCAGTGCAGCAACAGGTAAGGGAATTCAAAATGTCAGCAAGTTGTCTTGAAATGTAGTGAATTCAATGTCATAAATAACTTAACATACTGAATAACAGCAAATGATCTTGACTTGTATAAAAAGTTTGGAATTCAGCATCTTTTGATAAATCAGCAAACTGAATCTTTGTAGACAATGATGAAGATGATGACGAATATGAGGATTCAGAGAAGAGTAAGTACACATGTACTTAAATGAAAACAAATTAAATTTTTGAAGAAAAGATCAATTGGAGAAATTCAAGGTTATAAATGTTTTCATATGAGATTTATTGTATGTATACTTTTCATCAGACAAGCGAGGGAGCAGACAGCGAGGTTCGGAGAAGGACCGTCCCTTGCCTCCGTTACTGGCGCGTGTCAACGGGCAGATTGAGGTACGTCTTACACTTGATAATTTCTAACTAAATAGAGTCTGAACATGTATTGTTACCGTTTATCCGTGGTTTTTTTCATGTGTCAAAAAAATTACGAAGATAGGTAAATGTGCATCTTTTTGTTTGCATCAGTCATTTTTTGTGATTGAAAAAAGTTTCTAATGGCAAACAATACCAGATATTATTTCTGCATACTGAATGTTTTTTGTGAAGTAAGAGTTCACGCAAAAAAAGCAAAAATTACCTGATATATGGTTTGTTTTTGATATGAATATTTGCAGTTGTTTAAACAATCGTCTCAACAGGCACACCATCACATGAAATGATCTTATTTTATATTCTTGTACAGTGTACATGTACATGAGATTGATTCCCGTCTTTATAAATTCTGAATTTGATGGTAAGGCATGTCTGATTGAGTGTGGGGCATAGGCTCAAGTCATGCCTGTGTTATTATTCATCAGACACAGAGAAACTTAGGCATTATTTAGGGAGGACAACAGAACTGTGTTAACCCTTCATAAGGCAATGCTTTACAGATATTATATTGCATGTATATAGATGAGTTCTCCCTACTCAAAGTCCAGGGCTGTGTAATTCTAGTGTTCTCTGGTTTGATACAGGTGCTTGGATTCAATGCACGACAGAGGAAGGCTTTCCTGAATGCTGTAATGAGATATGGAATGCCACCACAGGATGCATTTAATTCACAGTGGTAAGATACAATATCTTTATCAATAGGAAATCATTTTAGCTTCATCATTTGTATGCATTACATATATATCTTTATGGAAACTGTCATATTAGTTAAGTGTTCATTTGGAACTTTCTACTTTATAAAATCTCGTAATCTTTTATGTCATCTGGACTCAAAATCTGAATTAAACCATCTTATCTGTAGGCTGGTGAGAGATCTGAGGAACAAGTCAGAGAAAGTGTTCAAGGCGTACGTGTCGCTCTTCATGAGACATCTGTGTGAGCCGGGAGCAGACAATGCAGAGGCTTTTGCTGATGGTGTGCCCAGGGAAGGGTTGTCAAGGCAACATGTTCTGACAAGAATTGGCATCATGTCCCTGGTCAGGAAGAAGGTGAGGCTATTATAAAATATGACATCTAAGCCCCTATGCATTCTTTCAAAGGATCCCATGATCCTTATCTTCTAGCAAAAGAAACTAACATTTCTGAGATATTTTTTTCTTAAAAGGTCCAAGAGTTTGAACAGATTAATGGTTTGCATAGCATGCCCTACATTTTGGCCACTAAAGCTCTTGAACTTATGAAGAAAGAAGCAGTCAGCAAATCTCCCGCTCCTAAATCCCCTGCTCCTGGAACTAAGGAAGAGGAATCTGACTCCAAGAAATCTGAGGAAGGAAAGGATAAAGCTGAGGACAAGAAAGATGAGAAGGAGAACAGCGAAGAGGAAGAGAAGAAGACAGAGGACAAGGAGGAAGTCAAGTCTGAGGAGAAGGAAGAGATCAAGAAAGAGGAAGTTAAAGAAGAGGAGGAGGAGAAAGCAGAGGAGAAAAAGGAAGAAGAAAAGGTATCTAAGAATTGATTACTGTACACCAACCCTTTTATAGTCTGAACCAGTCCTTAAATAATGTCTTTTTTGTTTGATTAAGAATATAAACATAGATTTGGTCCTGTAAATAAGTCACCATGAACCAGTTTATCAATGGAAAATAATAGATTGGTTTACAGTGCCTTTTTTCTGCAAAAATTCATATTGATTGTGTGTGTGATATTGACAGTATAGTTTATACATATTGCAAGTATATTCAAATATACTTGTAGTGTGTTTAGTAAAATTAGGAGCGATTTAGAAAAAGCAATAAAACTTTATGTATTTATTAGAAGGAAGAGACACCTGCAGTGAAGGAAGAAGAACCAATGGAAACAGAAGAGAAGAAACAAGAGGTCAAGGAAGAAAAAGAAGAAAAGATGGAGACAGATGAGAAAAAAGAACCTGAAAAAGAGGCTGACAAGGAGGAAAAAGAAGAAAAATCTGACAGTAGGGGAATAAGTTGTCTGGTTGGGGAAATTTGTTAAGGCAGAGAAATTAGATTTCAGGGTGGGGAAATTGGTTGTCTGGGTGGGGAAATAAATCTTCAGGAAAGATAAGTTGGTTGTAGAATAATACAACAAGCTAATTATCAAGTGGGAAAGGCTGATCCCTTTTAAAACTAAACTAAACTCATTTTATATAGATTGCATTTGACTTCTTCATAAATTCATTTACAATTATACATAAACATGTACTTTGTAGGTGAAACTGAGAAGAAGGAAAAGCAAGAGAGCTCAGAAGAGACCAAAGATGAGAAAGAATCCAAAGATGAAAATGAAGAGAAAAAAGAGGAAAAATCAGACGAGAAAAAAGAGGAGAAAGAGGACAAATCAGAGGACAAGGAGGGTGAGTTTAATTAGCTTCATGTGGGAGATTGAAAATGGAGAATTAGGTCAGTAGGGTCTTGTTTCTTTATTGAGGTGCTATATATGTTTGAGAATTGCGAGACAAAAAGAAAGCTAGTTTTTTCTTCATTTTTCCCTTCCTTAACTCTGGATAATTTCTTTTTTATATCTTTTTAATTTGTTGTTGTTGTGTACTTACAGAGAAGAAGACTCCAGAAGAGGAAGTAAAATCTGAAGTGAAAGATGAGAAGGATAAAGAAGATGATAAGAAGGATAAAGAAGATGAGAAGAAGAAGGAAGAAGGCAATCAGAAGTTCATGTTCAACATTGCTGATGGAGGATTCACTGAGCTGCACACGCTGTGGACCAATGAGCAGAGAGCTCTTCAGCCTGGGAAGGAACATGAAGTCTGGCATCGTCGCCATGACTACTGGCTCCTGGCAGGAATTGTTACGTATCCTTCATGGTTAAAAAGAAATTGTTTTAAATATTATGTAAAGAAATATTGAATACATTTTAACAGTTGATATATTAAGTCCATATAATCCTTAATTGGGGTGAAGACATGGCTATGGAAGATGGCAGGACATTCAAAATGACCACAGATTCCAGATCATCAACGAGCCATTCCTCAGCGAGCAAGGAAAGGGCAACTTCCTGGAGATAAAGAACAAGTTCCTGGCCAGGCGCTTCAAGGTAAAAAATACTCGGCAACACCACTGTCTGGTTGGCTGTAATGTAATGATGGTATGACATAGGTCCTATATGTTCCTGTGTATAAATATTAAGGCCCTATACATGTTCCTATGTATAAACATGTAGGTCCTATACATGTTTTTGTGTATAAACATGAAGGTCCTATACATGTTTTTGTGTATAAGCATGAAATGTGATGATGGTATGACATAGGTTCTATACATGTCCCTGTGCACTAACATAACCTTGTTAACATTATATTTTCAGCTCCTAGAGCAAGCTTTGGTCATTGAGGAACAGCTGAGGAGAGCAGCTTATCTCAACCTGACACAAGACCCCAATCATCCAGCCATGGCTCTCAATGCCAGGTACATGTCCACAAGACTTTTTATGTGATGTGTAAATTGTAATAACTTCATAAAGGAATGCTCAGTGCACAAATAATTGTGCTTTGTAAACCAAGTTCTGTTGAACTTTTTGTGTTCAAACCTTTGTGTTTATATATAACTTAAATATCTCTGTAGATTTGCTGAGTTGGAGTGTTTGGCAGAAAGTCACCAGCATCTGTCTAAAGAATCTCTCGCAGGCAACAAGCCAGCCAATGCGGTTCTCCACAAGGGTCAGTACTCGGTTCACTCTGAACCTCCTTCACACACAAAGTAGTGTCAATCTAAGCTATTGAATCCCCATAAGAGCTGGTTGATTGCAACAGTCGGTCCTCTTTTATTGTTACAGTTCTGAACCAGCTGGAGGAGTTGCTGAGTGACATGAAACAGGACGTCAGTCGGCTGCCCGCCACGCTAGCCAGGATCCCCTCTGTCAGCCAGCGCCTGGCCATGTCTGAGAGGAGCATCCTCAGCCGATTGGTCAATCCGGGTCAGGCGGCGGCTCAGTCTACCACTCCTGCTACTACAGCATCCGCCTCATCATCCTCCTCATCCTCACATGCCTTGCCATCAACCACAGCGGCATTCCTCGCCCAGGCAGGTCTACCAGCAGGATACTCAGCAGCAAACTTTCCTGCCGGATTCAGACCACAGTTCGGTCTCCCTCAGTCCCCATTCGGTCAAGGTGAGAAACGATTTGTAACCCTTATACTGAGTTCTGGCATGTCACTTGGTTGCTGCCATTTTCCAGGAAAGGTTATTCACATTCACGAGTTTGTCATCTTCTTTCCTGTGCTTTTGCAGGACCTTTGGGTTTCCCTTTGATTCCCAACATGCCAAGTCAGCATGATATTAGTACAACAATTTCTGCCATCTTGAGTCAGAGTGGTATGTGTATGACCTTGAAATGGAATTCAAGGTCATGCTTGGTTGTTGTCTGAAGCTTGCCTTTTCTTTCCATTTTCAATTTTGCATTTGATCAATATTTGTACTCGTAGATGGGCTGTTGAATAATCGGGTCTAACACTTTAAATAAAAGCAAGGATGGCTTGACTAGGCTCTGGGGAGGTGTTTCTGGTAATGCTTTTCTCTGTCCTGGATAAGATCAGAATGGTTTTTGTTATAATGCTGTATAAGTTAATATTTTTTTGTTATGAATTTTAAAGATACATTTCTTTTGATCTTTCCTTTTACTTCCTCAGTGATAAAGATTTCATTGATAAACCCTAGAAAATAATTCCATTTCTAATGCTTCCGCATGCAATCCTGTACTAAGTTGTGTTTTGTGCTGCGTTGTTTGTAAATGTAGATGGTGGACTAGCCATTACACTTCCTTAATCAGCTCTCTTGTTGCCATCAGGAGTTGACATCATTACCTTTAACCTGCCTTGCTTTCTTTATAGGTCAGCTGTTGGGTCAGTCTGGAGCCATGAAATCCTCAGCCACCCCAAGCCCCTCCCACAGATCCCCAGCCTCAACCCCAGGTAAGTGTCAGCTCTCTCAAAACAAATTAATGAAACGCTGCTAAATTTACACTTGTTTTATAGAACTTGATTTCCAGCATATATGCTCTGTATAGTTTGGAATACACTAATGTCATTACTTTGTTTTATGGAAATTGATCTCTCTCAAATATCCCATGTATGTTTGGGCTTCGTTACCAACTTGTCTTGGTTTTTGCCGAGTGTAGGACCTCCCACTTACGATCAGGCGACGGCTCCATTTCTGCCCTCTCCAGCTGACCCCTTTACTTGGCAAGTCAGTGCCGAATCTGCCGCCAAATCAGCCATGGAATCCTTACTGGGGCAGAGCTTGGCCCAGACTAAGGCAGGAGTGGCATGCTTATTGTCTAGCGACCCCCGACCTTTTGTTGTAGTCTAAAAAGATTTTCATTTCTTAGCAGGATCATGACCTAGGTTTTCGTTTTGCTTTGATTGATAAATTCATTCATTCATTACAGCTTTTGCATTTTTGATGTGCCTTTTATTAGGGCTTTGGTCTGCATTGTAAATTTTTTGAAAGACCTTGAAGTAAATTGGATGTTAAGATTTGATTGTACAGAATATGTAGATAACTATGCTTAAATTTCATAGAACTCAGTTGGTATACATGTATATGGAATGACCCTATCTTACAAGCTTCAATTTAAGTTTTTTTTTTTAATTTGAATTACATGTAGTATGCAAATGTATCCAATCAGGGCTTTGATTTTATGTTTACAAGTCATGAGAAAAGTTTCTGACAGTGTTGTAGCTTTGCATGACTGGACTAAAGGCTGGTGATACCCCACCACACTTCGGGTCATGATATTGTCCCTAGAAAGGAAAATCATAGTATATGCTTGTTGTGTTCAATTTGTATTCTCTGGAAGACTTTTGATGGATTTTTCTTAGGAAATGTTAAGAAAAAGTCGTCCTACAAATTAAATTGCATCTCGTTTGCTTTGAGTATTCTGGTTTTGTTGTTCATCTGTAATATGATGGCAATTTGGAGTTTAACATCTGTTGTGGCTGCTTTTGATTTTCTGTAATTCCCCAAAACTGTGGTTTAAAACATGGTTTGCTGTTGTTCAGTGAACATTTTTTTCTTTTAAAATTATTGAAACATTTGAATTAAAAGAGAAATGAAATTTTTATTTTCTAACACGAAAACAGTTTTGTTAAATTGCAAATGTTGGTCTTTTTTGTTGATGAGATTTGTTTTTATTAAAGATGCCCAAGTGATTATGGACAGAAGAAAGGTAACTGTCTACAATGTGTGGACTAGATAAAGGCTTTAACCAAATCACTGCTTTAGCTTAATACTCAACTACTGGTAGAAAAGCATGGCATCCTCATTTCTGTTTAACGGGGACATGTGTGTTAGTTAATTTAGTCATTTCATTACCAAGGGATTATTGCAATAACAAAATTCTACTTTACCTCAAATATTATTTTTTTTTTATGTCTTTAGATACATTATATCGCTTGTCATTAGATTTTGCTGAATTTTGAACTAGATAAAGTTCTGAATTTTTATTTTTTTTGTATCATGTTTTCCTTGTTTTCCATACAAATAGCTTTTACTTAATATATTTTTTAAAATCTTGGCATGTTTCTTCAGGGAGTCATTTAACATCATGTATTGCTTCTTAATATCCATGTAGATATTGTAGTATTATTTTATACCTCCATCGCCGTTATATCAAAATCATACTAATACACACTGGATAAAATTCACTTAATATTAGAAGTGAGGCTTATATTAGCAATTCCAAATTGAAAAATACCAACAAATTAAAATTGGATTTACTACAATTATTTCTTCTATGGCACTCTGATTTTCAGCACAGAAAATGAAATACCTTAATACATTAAGTTCATCCTCTGTCATTTCTGTTTCAGGACAAGTAAATGGCAGTAAATCAGAGAAGGAATCAGAGACAGGAGTGATCACCCTTGGGGATTGATGCAATCTATTGACACCAGGAGGACCAGAGGTTGTGTGATGTCAAAGGCTGTAGCATTCACCACCGAGGGAATAACAAATCCATGGACAGGCTTTTCTGAAGGAAAAAAAAAACATTCCCTTTGCATAATTTTACAAAACATTGTCATTAAATGATACAAAGGAGTATTAATTGTGTTGTCATCAAAAAATCCATTACTATCAGACCAATAGTTCATCGAGATTTTACCCATCAATCATTTTGTTGCTTTGATGTGGAGAGTGTTTTTATTTTGTACATGTAAGCATTATATATATAGTCCCATGTTGCAGAGTTGTTGTATTTTGTAGTCGGATTTCATTCAATGGTGCTCCTATTGCTCTTATCTACCCAAAATACATTTTTTTCATCTGTCCTTGTTTTGAATGTGGAAAACTCTTTTTAAGACGTTGCTCTATTTATTGAATACATACCATGTACAATGTCCAAGTTTTAACATTATTTCTGGGACATTTTTTGTGGCTTTCTTCATGTTAACATCTTGGTAGTTTTATTGATATAGATTAATTTGCAATGAAATCTTTATACTCATTGGATAGGATTAAATTCCTGTCATTAAATAAATGATTCTAGCAGATTTTTGTGTGTTTATTCTCTTTCCATACTATGAATTTTGGGATTAAAGGGACTTGGACATGATTTGACTTAAAATTTTATTTTTCCATCTTCAATGTTTATACTGATAAGTATAGAAGTTTATAATGCTATGTCAAAATTTGAAAGTCAAATACCGGTATCAAGTTATTAGCAAGATACAGAGTTCATAATTCTTTGTTTTGTAAACAAAGCTTGAATATTGTCATTTTTTACATATGTGTTGTATTGGTGTAAGTTTCAATCAAATGTATCTTTCGTTTGTTAATAATAGTATTTATGAAGATATTGAATTAGTTTAAATTGTTTTTTACATGTCATTTTGTCTACAAAATGGTAATTCTCTACATTACATTTTTGTAAACAACTATAAGACTCGAGCTTTGTTTACATATCAACCAATTCTTACCTCTGTATCTCGCTTGTAACTTGACTTAACATTTAATATTTTGGTCAATCATTTAAAATGCACCAGTTAACCATTTTATACATAAAAAATTGAAATAAAATTTTTGATCTGGAATCATGTGTCCAAGTCCCTTTAAATCCAGCAGGTATGCAATGTACAGTTCTGTATTAAACACTGGCTTGAGTGAGGTACCAGTCGGATATGAAGAACTGGGCTGAGTTAAAGATTGTAGCTGCTACCCTAGAGTTAATGCCTTTATTGCTAAGCTAGCATATTGTTCAAAATCAGAGTGGCTTTGTAGAGGTTGGTACCTGCTACGATCTAGAACTCTGCATAGCTGTTGGTATCAAACCATGCCAATTCATCTCCCTTCAATCATAGTGTCCTATTTTAGGATGAAAAAGATTTCAATAATGACAGAGAAAAGTAATGCAATTCCAATATTATATGAAAGAGAAGTTGTAAAAAGATGATTTATTTTTTTATGCATACTAGGCAGTAGGCAGCTAACAGCAAATAACAGGGACCTTTATTAAAGATTTTATGAGCTCTTGGTTTATATTATTTGAAAAAAGTATCTTTATTTAAAAAATATAAGAATATATATGTATAACTAAATAATTGAAAACAAAACAATTAAAGTTTAAAGCCTCAACATGTTAATAAAATGTGAGTGTTCTGGATTATAATTGATAGTCTATTTTTTTTTTTTTGGGGGGGGGGGGGTCATTTTTGATCTCAGTTATCTCCACCTTTTGGAGCTCTTGAAGAAAGGAGGTATGTTTTACACGGTGGCGGAGAAAACAAAATCTTGTCTTTGCATGAAAAAGTTAAAAACAACAACACTGAATGACCTACCGATGATTAACGAAAATTCATAGACATTTTCAGTCTGTAATGGTGTGTAGATTTTGAATCATTTAGATCAAGATATTTGGTGAGTGTATGATGTGTATCCGACTTTGTAATCTCGGTGGTGACAGCACAAATGATACAGCCTCGTGAGGCAATCTTTTCTCCTCATTTTCTTTGACTCTTTTACAATATCAATTAATATGCCAGCCGTCCCTGTATTTTGCACACCAAACATGTACAACCACAATTGCAATCGACCTTCTTTCATGTCTCGCTATAGGAGTCTGATTGTTTTATATATTAGAGCTTAAAAAAGAAATACACACCCTTTAACACTAACAATCAGTAGGCTATATGGTGTATTATTATTTTTTTAATTTTAGCTCTACTGTAGAGTAGAGCTAAAATAAAATAATAATAACAATACGTGTATTGACGATACCTCAGCAGAGCTTAGAGTTCAGTAAGTGAATTCATGCGAGATTGGTTGTTGGTTTATTAAAGTCGAGATTGGTTGTTGGTTTATAATAGTGACAATGACATTATATTTATAGTCAGTGTATACATCTGTACATATTTTTTGTATTGAGTGTGACATGAATTAAAATCACTGCTATATTGTAACCAGTTTTATCACTTGTGATCATCTACATAGGTGCAGGAGGAGTCATTGGTGTTTTGGACCAGAACTTTTGTTAGACCAAAACATGGAAATACCAATGTAGCACAATTTTAAAGGTTTTCATGTAACCATAGGTTGTTACTTGACCTTGACCTAAGGTTATGACCTTGACCTAGTGTTAATTAAATGGAATTTTTTCATGGAAACATTTTTATTGTTTTAAAATTTTAGTAATAATTAATTTTGAATTGCAACATCCAGTTGAGTCATATTATATTAATTTGTGTTGATATAGTTGTTTTAGCTTGTACGGTTCTGTAAATGTAAAAGCAGTAATTGTTTTTCTGTACATACAGAATTCATTATTTACTTAAGTAAGATGATACACCATTTAGTAGCTGATTAAGTCACATCAAAGTTTGCACAAGTCATTTAAAATACATTCAAAACCAGACAACATGGGGTCAGATTAAATGTATTGTATGAATTATAATTGGATGTTTATTAGGAATAAAATAACTGGTCAGGTTTAGTTGTTGCAACAGTTGATACTTTGTGCATTGTCTTCTAAGTCTGTACTAGACAGTGCAGCACCATTTAAGACTTCAGTCAGAGCATTCCTATTCAGACCTGTCTCACATCATCTCATCTGGAAAACATTGTTTTTTGTTTACCTACATGGTCAGCTGGAGATATCAACACAGATTTGGTGAATTAAAGTGTCCAGGCGCCACTCTGATGGTGGTTCTTTCCATAAAGAAAACTTGCTGTGTTGTCTTATCTATGCTAATGCCATTTAAAACTCAACCAGAGAGAAAACATGTGTACAGTACTTCGAACAATTATCCAATGACCGTTGATTGTTATTGAAGTAAGGCATCAAAATAAGTTGGGTTTAATTTTTGTTCTAAAAAAATCAATTAAAGAGACTTGCCATCTCTATGCAATCATTAAACTTCAATGGTTTGGCACAAAACGACATTGATTTGGTGGAGCTTGCAGATCAGCTAGTTGGTATTGCTGAGGAATAACTTCCTGCTGCTGTTTTGAGAGGAACAAGGGAGAATTGATTGATTAATATGCCCGTAATTCTATTCGAATGTAAGTTTTGTTATTACCAGTAATTCCTCTTTTTAAATCCTAAAATCATCTGGTATTGTTAATGTTTTCTGTTACTAAATATGATAAAAACAAAGACTTATTAATGAAATACATTAGATGTAGGACTATATTAATAACAAAGCTAAGCTACAATTCAATTGCTTAATACGAAAGTTGGCCTTTTAAATCTGCTCAAATTTATTTCACTGACGAGTCACTGATGTCGGACACAAGTTCACAAACACAAAGAATCTTTTTTTCTGACATAATTTTGTATTTAAATTAAAAAAAATGAATGCATGATTTTTGGGAATTAAATCCACTTCAAAAACTGTCATGTTGCTCAAGGTCGTGAAATGACAGGTGCTTTTAAATTCATGAAAGTAGATTTTTTTTGTGTCACTAAATTATGAGTCCAGCTTACAAAGTCAAGATTTCATCTGATAGAATTGACTTCAGTATTAATGTACATTAATTTAAGAGAACTAGAATGAAGAGTTGTCCTTGGCAGTTGTGGTCAATTTATATTTGCATTTGTAAGATAGTCATTTTATTTATTACAAGCTCTTTGTGTATTTGATGTCGGAGAAATTACAGCAGCATTCAGATGGGATTAATATAATTAAACATGACGGTCTTTTATATCCACCATGATATTGTTCGCTTAATCCCCCAGAATTCATTGCAGTATGATCTACAACCAATTGTGTCGAAAGTCAGGGCATTTAGATGAATGGAAGAAAAATTGTATTATATATCATTAGTTTCAGTTAACTTTTTTCCCGTTTTAATGGGCATTTGTAGTTTAAATCTTGCTTTTTTTTCCTATATTTATGGGCATTTGTATTATGATATCTTATGATAAATTTTGCAAAAATTTTGAAAGCAAACGGGGAGATGAAGCGATGGTATATTTTAACGAAGGTATAAATTTTATTTCAAATGAGCATTTTTTTAATACTTCAAAAGAAGTTGGAATGATTTGCAGATTTTTATATCATTATCGTAATCGAAATTACAATGATTGATACCATGACATGTGGTATAATTTTGTGCAAAAAATTCATAATTCAATTTGGGGACTTTTATATCAGTGTATGTTTCAGGTGTGTTCTAGTCGATGGACGATAGGGTAGAAGGAGGACACAAGAATCTGAACATCGTAGGCCATGCCATACTGAAGACTTGATTCATCATACCTGTATATACCTTCTACTGTGAGTATTGTCGATGACCTTCAGTAGAGTACCTGTAATTAAGTTTCATTCTTGTATATTAGTTCATGGTCGCATTTTTAATTATTGGTAAAAAAGAATATCAATCTGTCTAATTTTCACTTTGCTGATTATTATTTTTTTTAAAAGGGGGGGGGGGGGGGTATGTGAGGGATTGGTGGGTGGGGGTTGGGGAGATGATCAGGCTTTAGTGTTGTTATGTAGCATGGAGTAAAAAGAATGTTAACTGGGTGTGTTAGGATCAGTAAACTCCCGACTAAATCACTGACAGAATCGGCCAATCATAGTAATCCTCTTATTAATTGTTTAATTTTATCTCATGTTTAATCCTTTAAATTCTGAAAGGGCAAGTAGATTATCAAAATAGTAAATCCCAACTGGCTAAAACTAGAGATACTTTTACAAGTACTTATTGGTAACTAGTTTTATGATGCAGAATACTAATTAATGATTTAGGATTATCAGGAATATATTTTATTACAGATCAATGTAATAATAAGGAAATCATTGATATTGTTTTACACTGAGTTGGCAGTGTAATCTCGGTGATTGCAGATTTGTAAAGAATTATTGATATTCTGATCAGAATGAGATGGGAGATAAAATTCACAAAATACATTATTTTTTAATACCTAGTGAGTGGTCCATGTACTGTTGAATCATTAATTTTCGTGGGGGCCAATTTTCGTGGATTGCTGAAATTTTATAGGTTCATGGGGACATATTTTCGTGTATTTTATTATACCTACTAAACGAAATATGACTTTATAACCCTAATATATTATTCGTGGAGGATGTTAATTCGTGGATGAGAGGTACCCAAGAAATCCACGAAAATTGAGCCACCACGAAATCTAATGATTCCACAGTATTTCTTTTATGAAAACACAGCATTAAAAGTTTCCTTTTTGAAATATTTCGTGGTATTCAATTCTTTGCGACATCATTCACTGTTTCTGGAAAGACATTGACATAAGTGCAACTCGAAATCAAAAGGTTAACTATTGAGACCTGTTGTGTTGGCAGGCTTTTAAATACGAGTGCTGAGTAATCATTACCGTAGATAGCTAATCTGTGTCACGGAGGTGTAAAGGTGGAATATGGTCTTGGCTTAGGTGTTTACATATTGTAATGGAAGACAAAAGCCTTCCTCAGAGATAAATTTGTTTGGTTATGGAACCACTCAATGTGTATTACACTGAGTTGTGTGGGGAGGGGTGGGGGTGGTGGATATTATCTCAGTGTATGTAAGTCTGCCCCAACAAAGTACAAACCCCTCTATCTTATCTTAATAAGCCCTCTTACCCCTGTATTGGATGTACGTCTTAAGACCAGAAGCTGTGCAGGAAAGGGCCAATTTATAAGGTCCTACACTTCATTGGCAAACACACTATAGCTGTTGAGTCTCTTGTTAGAGGTGTTAGCAGTTTCCTGTAAGCCCTTTGTTTATGGAGCCAATATTGCCATCATAGAAAGGACTATATATGATAAGGGCCTAAAATGGCCCCCTAAAATGAACATCATCATTTTAATACCATTCTTTGTTTTCTTAGTACAGATATGTATGTGATGTGTTTACATAATATTCATTTTGGTTCAAGTGCTCACAATTTAGAAATATGACATTGTAAAGACAACCTTTTCCCACCATTTTTGCATTTTTAGCGTAAAACAGCTTGTTTTCAAGCAGTTTTTCCTTCCGAAAACATAGAGCGCATTCTTGAACAAATTAAATATTTTAATCAGAGATGTATCTAGCCAAGACTAATAAGTGACAAAAAAATTGTCCTTGTTCAAGCATGCGCTCTATATTTCCCATTCGTAAATAGATAAGAAAAATGTCAATTTTGGGCTGATTTTGATCGAATTATAGAAGTGGCGTCACTTCTGACGCCATATACTGCCAGTGAGTGCAAATAAATCAAATAAATCGATGAAAATTATATTTTATATCAACTCTTCTAAAAAATTAGTTAACATTTTATTGTACCCGAAACACTTAAAAAATGGCGAATTATGGGGGCCAAATTTAACTCTTATCATATATAGTTCTTTAGCAAAATAATATCAAATCTGTATTTGAAAAGTGTAAAAACTGGATTAGGGGTTACAATCTTTGCAGAATGTGTACAAGATTAACTCAGCCAAAAATGACCTCACTAAAAAACCCACTAAAAATAGATGTTGAATATAAAAAAATAATTTTTATAAGAAAATATATTTTTCTTCAGTTGATAAGTAAATATAAGGCAGGACAGCCCCAATGTTTTACAATTTTCTGATATTACCAAGGACTTGTTGAAAGTCCGGTCTACTTAGATCCATTATAGGGGTATACTGTGGAATTATTAAATTTCGTGGGGGCCAATTTTCGTGGATGACTTAAATTGTACAGGTTTGTGGGGACATAATGTCATGTATTCTTATATACTAGTATCTTCAACAGGAAATATGACTTTATTACCCTTATTTATCAATTCGTGGAGGATGTTATTTCGTGGATGAGGGGTACCCACGAAATCCACGAAAATTGAGTCACCACAAAATCTAATGATTCCACAGGATATGATTGAAAGCAATAGATCAAGTTTCACTCCTGAAACAACAGTATAGACTCTTGACTGTATGTACTATTGTAGTACTTACCCTGGGGACACTGATTGACTTTGTACTTTATGATCGCTGTCCAGAAAATTCAACTTACTTAGGGGAGTATTTCAATATTAATGTTTGTGTGAATGAATTAGAAAAAAACACTTCATGAAAAGTCTATCATCACATTGAATCAACATCGTTAGAACTAATGTGATTAAGCTGGTAATGTGTTTTCTTTAATGACACTTGACAAAACCTTCACAAATTGAATAAGACGTAAACGTGTGAGAGTGTTTGGATTTCATTATCTTCGCTATATCAATGTTTCCCTCTCTTAAGCCAGTAATGAGCCAGTAAACATTCAATATTTTTGTTTTGACACATTTAGAAATTTTAAATTAAATTTGTTTTTGATATATTTTTTCCTTCATTGTACGGTTAGATGTCGGGGTTAGTTGTCGATATAAGTGGAATGATTTATGTTCACCAGAAATAGCAGGACATAAAAGGTAGATAATTATTCACTTACGCTCTTATTCAATTAGAAAGCATAGGTATATTTACAATTGTAGAAATGTCTTTGATTGTGTTACTGTTCATTTACGGAAATTGTTTCCTCTATCTGGTGTCTATTTAGTTTTTCAAAGCACTGCGGTACTGTATATTATGATAAGAGTTTGAAATGGTCTGCTGAAATCTTAATCTAATGTTATTTATAATGTTATTTATAGGGTACACATTTGAAGTCTGTTAATTATTTTAAATTTGATCCAAATGCCTTTAAAAATTTAGAACTCCAACACCATATATCTAACCATTCCAGCTGCAATACTGGTGACAATTTTGCTTAAAACGGTCTGTTTTGAACCAATATATCTTTAAAATACCTGGGAAAATTAGCCTAAAATTCAAAAGTCCTGTTATTTATACCAAAAAAAGCATTATTTCTGACCAGTGATTGCAAGTTATGAGACAAATGGATTACAACATTTTTTTTGTAAACCTTACAAAATAAACTTTACATTAAGACAAAACAAACACTTGATCATGAAAAATCTCAGTATACGTTTAAACTTTAATTACCATTGAGCTATGTTTAATTGCAAGAAGAGGAATAAAATTTGATTTATCAGATTCATAAAAAAATTTCAACAACTGGGTAGTGCAAATTAATTTGTGAGAACAGAATGTTGATTACTTTTTGGTCAGAATATCCATGATCTTTTAGGTCCTTAGGTGAAATGTGATCAAATGGAGATTACAAGTTCTATTGTTTCAGAGAACTAAGATTTCATTAACCTTGTACATGGAAGACTGCGTGTGTTTACTGCTGTCCTATCTGATATTAAAGCTGCATAAATTAAATTTGATTCCCACATTATAACTCAATGAGAGCCCTCAATCTTTTGATATCAGCGATGATATCTGCGATGGTGTCCGCGATTGTTTTATGATTACCCACCTCACACATCATACGTCTAGAGATCTACTGATACCCCAGTCGAAGACAATTAATTGCATTTGTGAACCATAATCACTATAAAGACAGTCTCAATATTATTTATAGACATCATCCAACACAAATATTGCCGCAGCGGTTTAGAAATATTAAATAGAAGTTAAATTCTGTAAAATTGAATTGACGATTTGATCGCCTAATCAGGAGTGTTGGAGAACTCTTGATATTATCTGCCGTGTTGAAAAGCTGGCTTTTTAAAGTCGGACATGCATGGAATGATGGGGGTAGATTAGGGTTTGTTTAAAACGCTCGCGAATTTGACATGCAGGTCTAAGCAGGTTGCTGTGTAGTCTACCAATTCCGTCCGCGAACAGTCTTTAATTCATAAACACTACACAGCGTATACACACATGACAAATACTGCCATTTGTAAGAACAGGGCGGCTTTTAAATTTAAATTCCTTTTCACATTTTGAATATCAGAGTGGAACACAATATTGGATTTTTGTTGGTCCCTGGCATAAGGGCCGGCTGATGGAAGTCAACACTTTGGATTGTTTTCTTTGGTTTTGGGATTATTGTTTTCAATTTAAAGGTAGGCATCTGCTCTTTCATTGGTTACATAATATGTGTTCACAATCTGTCTGATTTTTATAGAGTTATTAATGTACATTACTGTACCAGGTGGAATGATGACAAAGCAGAACTTGTTCTGCATTGCATTTAAGTAAGTGAAAGTTTTATCAATAGGACTATCAAAACCTGTCAAACTGTGCAGTGAGAAATGTTGTCTTCCGTCAGTACATTGGTGAACCTGTCTCACTCCTGTCCATAGATACACTAATGCCATAAAATTTGTTTAACTGCCCAATAATTCCACTGTGTATCAATGGATTTTGGACAGGTAGTCTGTACTTGTACAAATGTACCTTGATTTTTCTACCAGGTAATCTTTACCTATTGACATACTGCATTAGATATCTCTTGTGCAGTATACATATTTTGGTATACTGGGAATTATGTTGAAGGGGGGGGGGGGGGTCTCTGTCTCTTTTCCATTAAGCTACCAAATAAAAAGTCAATAGAATGATCCAAGCTTGTTAGCAAATGAGTCAAAGCAAATTAATTGAATTATTGAGTTCAATGCTTTTCATTTTGTTAAACAGTGTAAATAAACTTAGCAAACAAGTGTTACTCTCTCTCTCTCTCTCTCTCTCTCTCTCTCTCTCTCTCTCT
The DNA here is from genome assembly GCF_963853765.1 of Magallana gigas. NCBI lineage: Eukaryota > Metazoa > Mollusca > Bivalvia > Ostreida > Ostreidae > Magallana > Magallana gigas. The sequence goes on along the minus strand of NC_088855.1, from coordinate 2,898,169 downwards.
CTCTCTCTCTCTCTCTCTCTCTCTCTCTCTCTCTCTCTCTCTCTCTCTTAGTTTCTATTTCAAGCTGTTATATTATCTATAGAACGTTTTCTGGGAAAGTCATTTGTCAGCAAATTTATCTGATGATCGTTAAACCAATCTGTCGACTTTCTGACATAATAAGAATTCTCTCAATACACTATGCTAAAGACCTGTTCACTCATTACCACATAGCCAAGGAGAGATTGCGCTGGCCAAGACCCAGTGTTATAGGAAAGTCTGCTCCCGGGTTAAATAGGATTAAAGGATAGAAAATTTTACTTTCCTGGATCAAAATTAACTTATTTTGACAAAGAGCACCATGAAAATTTTTAAATGCCTCTGTTTTCTTGTGGCATTTTTGCATTCTTCCATCAAGTCCCCTCTCAAAATTTACCCCGTACTTTGGGCGCTGAATGTGATAATTGTTCCTTTGGTGCGGATAAATCACCAGAAGGTCTCTGCTTCCATGGATACCCAGGAGCCAGTCTTATTTCTGTGATAAGTGTGGACGTTATTTATTTTTGTTTGTTGATAGGTAAAGGTTTTTGTAAATACTGTGACATCTTGTCCTGTATTAAAAGCACACAGATATCAATGTCTAGTTTCAAGGATTTTGTCAGCCCAATTGTGTGGAACTTTTTAATGTCCAATTCCTTAAAACGTTATGGTAATTTTGAAATTCAACCATCATGAAATATATTGATGTCCCCATTCTTATGCAATCTTCAAAAAATACATGTTTGAAAAATTAGTCCAAATATGATAAATTGAAGTCTCTATGATAAACTATGAGTAATTTCAATTATGGAATATATTCAAAATAGTTAAAGTAAATGGTCTGATTTTCTGTTTTGTTTATTATACAATACACTTTAATTTGAAGTATTTTTTTCTCAGCATTGTTAAATAACAATACCCAGTTATTTTTCTCTATGATAAGCATTTAACTTGTTAAAATTTTTGTGACAAAAACTCATGTTTGAATTTTTCACTACTGTGCTAAACATGCTAAATATACGTTGCTTTTCACATTTAATCCGTACCAATATTTGCAGAACACGGCCCGTAAATAATACCTGTTCAACATGTGTACACTCCGCTGATATTCTGTACCTATCCCAGACCAGACATCAGCGGAATGCCACAGTTCCAAGTAATATCAACTCTATAATACCCCGCCTTCAAAATTTCTGCACTTAAATATTGACAGTCAACAAAAGGCCTCAGAAAGCTTATATGGTTCTATGGGGTCTTTATGCAGTATTTACTGGGTGCACAGTGTGAACAGATTTTTGTTAAGGCTGATGTGTGTTTTCTATTAAGTCCTGAAATATCTTTTGTCCTCAAATTCTGTTGTAAAGAAATAATTAAAAAGCATAAAAAATTCCACCAAGTGTTTAAATATTTTAAAATGCACCTTGAATACACACAGTTCATTGGCAGTAGGTTTCCGATGGTATAAGTTCTATTGATTTCTCTCTCTGAACATTATCTTCGTGAAATGGATTGGTCATATATGAGGTAAAGATAAAACACTAGGTTTTTTGTCTGAATGAAGAATACAAGGAAAATTGATACACTGTTAAGGTAAGTCAGGTTTGAGAACCTTTTAATTTGTGAAGGTAGCTTAAATTCTGATGATCATGTCTTCATTTGTGAATTATGTCATTGGGCATTGGTTTATTAACCCCTCAGTAGGTAGGTATTCTTTATCTTTGAGAATTAAACCTCCCTGCAATCATTATTTTGTGGAAGCCAATGTTTACAGGATCAGATCTATTACACACGGTTGTTTATTGTTAGAAATCTGATAGGATACCTTTCTGCTGAAAGAATGGGCCGCTTTGAACCTCCCAGTTCAACTAAGAAAAAGTCCCTGTTATCAAGAAGAATTTCTCTCATATTGAAGTTATTTCTGTGTGTTTAATATAATGATTTTTGATAAAAAGTTAAAGCCCAATATGCCATTTTGGTATTTGAATTATCTTGAAGGCTTCAAGTTGGGGTTGAGATGACACCTGGCAAAAGGAATGATTTAAATGTTAGGACAAGTTTAATTATGTTGGTCCTTATTCCAGGGCTAATGGAAAATTAATCAAAGTTTTCTCTCCTCACCTGATTTAAATCCTGATTTAGATCCTGAAAAGTAGAACTTAATGACCATGATTTTCTGAACCACTGAATTCTCTGTAGGTAAAGTGTTAACGGTGATGAGAATTTATTTTCCATTTCAGAGTTAACAGTCCAAAACAAGGCCAGAGAAAATGATTTTTCAAGAAGTTAAGTGGATTCAATGGGGAGAGACAACATAAATGCATATAGATGGTTATGTGCTCTGATCACAAACAACAGAAATGACTTCGTCTGTGTTCTTGGAGAGGAACCTGGGGGATCTCCCTGTGTTTGACCGGGGAAGGAGGGGGAGTCACTCCTTGAGACCCAGGAACAAGGACCAGCAGAATGATACATTCTTAGTAAGCATCTCTCCGAGGAAACCAATGGGAGTCCCCGAGGCTCGGGGTGCACCCCACCCCTCTGTGCGTCAGGTGGTCAGGAGGAGGCTGAACTTTCTGGACAGTGAGGAGGAATTCCAGCCCACACCAGGGTTCGACTTCACCGACAAAATGGCAGCGTTCCGACAACTTCTAAAGAAAGACTCTGCACGGGATGCTGAGAGAAACAAAAAGAACTTTGAGGATAGATATGTGAGTAAGTTAGGAAGGAGTAGAAGTAAGGATGGTAAAGATGAGGAGAAGGAAGGCCGGGACGGATTGCCGAGATCTCGCGAGGCTAGGAGGCTGCTCAGTAGGTTGGCGGATGAAAAACTTGCAAGTATGTCCTATAGGAATTATCGGGCTCAACTTCATCTTGAAAGTGTTGAAAGTGTGACTAGTTCTAACAGCAAACAGGAGAAAATGGACGTTGAGCAAAAACCAAGAAAAAGTGAAAGTAAAAGTGATGATTATCTAAACAAATTTTTATCAGAAAAAACAAGTTCTAGATCATCAAGTAAACAAGCTAGACACCAAAATGATGCAGACCTTGATAAAATTCCTCAAAAAGAATTTTCTACTCCTCAGCAAACTAACAATAATAAAATCCCTTTATGTCCACAAAACCCTTTGCAGGAACCAGGGCTATTGTTGAATGACACAATGGGTTCTTCCAGTACACTCAATCGCAAAAGTGGGAAGGGTTCAATACAATCAAACGTCCCTCATTACCATCCCTCTTATGTCTCGCCCAAAGACCCTCCATCAGAGAGCATCAGATCTCAGAGTAAGCAGCCGAATCCCCGGGGCCTGGGCCTGTGTGAAGGTGTGAGAACTGGTGAGGTGGTCATCACCAAGTCTCGCGCAGGTAAAACCTCACAGTCTAGTGTCCGTGGAACCCCTCAGTCCGCCAGCAAGGAGGATGGAGGTGTCCTTACCCTCCAGGATCTAGCAACCTCTCCCAGTAAATCCAAGAGAAGGAAAACCAGGAACAGACAAACGTCTGAGGAGAAGATTCGGAAAAACATCAGAGAGTTAAAGGAAGATCTCAACATCTCTGATTCCTCAAAGGAGAATGATAAAGTAACGTCAAAACCTGTCAGAAAAACGAGCAGGGAGGAGGGTGAGCGCAGGGTTCAAGGGGTCATGGAGGGGACGGACGAGCCACGAATGACTGGGGTGGTGGAAAGGGAGGGGCAGCAGGTTCAAACGACCAGGAGAGCTGTGTTTGGTCCCCGCCACCCAGAGACGGACAGTGACCCAAGGAGGGGGGCTGCTGAAGGAGGATGGAGGTAGTATAAGATAAATCTAGAGTGTTGAGTCTTGAATTTATTTATTAATCATTTGTTAGTTTTGGGTCAGTTTTGCAGTCCAATTATTTTGATTTGTCACTGGTTAACCTTTGATTTGTAAACAAATGTGCACTTGCTAGTACTAAAATTATACTTCATTACTAATTACTGTGGTTTCATTAATATTCAAGGGTATCAATTTTCGTGGATAAAGTGAAAATCACAGTTTCAAGGATACGTAAATTCGTGGCCAATGACCCCATCAATACAAAATGTTAATAGAAATTGCATTTCAATGAACATTTAATTTCATGGATCAACTTAAAAACAAAATCCACGAAAATTGGTATTCAACGAAAATTGCTGAAACCACAGTATGTTACAGATGGTTTCTATTTTACTGTCTCAGTAAACCTTCTTTGTCTCTATCTAGTCAGTGGGTTGTGAGTAATTAAATTTGGTTTTTTCATGTAAATCATTTCACTGATAACTTGACGTGTATGTTTGCTTTGGATGCTTCAGACCACCAGAGGGGAGTGTGAGTGGGTCGGTCCGGTCCATCGGGTCCCAGTCCTCCACCATTATGGCTGTGGAGCTCCTGAGGAAGCTCTACAACGTCGACCCAACAACCAGACAGGACCTCGTGCTCAAGGTAAGATCTTAGACCTGCAAACAGTCCTTACATGCTCAGAATAGGGATTCATCATAAAGAATCAAATAAAAAGAATTTATAGAGGAATTTTATGATAAATATTAAAGGAAATTGAAATATAGTGCCATTAAAAAAATAGTAAATTTATGATTGCTTATGCAATTTGACATCAATCGATAACTGTTTTCCATTTTCACAAAGAAAGTGATTCTGTGTTGTAGGCCAAATGCTTCAGAAGGTGGCTGAAGAACGTGCAGTCTATGCAGTCAATAGACGAGAGGAACGGCCAGTCGGGACCAGAATCGTATGTAGGGGGTCCCCCACGGGGGCTGAGTGGCTTGCTAGGCTCTGCACTGACTGAGACAGACAGTGATGACAATGCTTTGTTGAGATTCCCGTCAGACAATCCCCAGACCTATGACCCTAGTGGTGTAGGCCTCATTAAGAACACTGCTGAATATAATGGCACAAATTTTATGAGATATGACACAAACTTTGGTGAACGCCGCACTCTGAATGAGAAAGTTACCACAAAAGTTGCACCCATCACCAAGGAAAACCTGGAGCGCCACACACAGATAGTTCAGAGTAATGTCCACCCTTTCTCCAACGTTCACCAGAACGAGGGGCCGTCTGCCTTTACAGTCGTAAGACCTCGGCCGGCCAATCACAAAGAAGGTGACAATGAAACAGCCCAGACTCCTCGCTCCATGGTAACAAGGGGGAATAACACCGGTCAGGTGGTACAGAGCACGGACAGAGTTCTGTACCCTTACACCCAGTACGACTATCAAAGTCCAGACATGTACGACAAGATTTACTCTGAGAGCACAGCACGTGTGGCCTGTGTGTCTGCTTGTAAAGTGAGTGCTGCCAGCAAGTGTGTGACAGATAGTGCTAGAATCGCGCGTGGGCTCGGGCGCGCCACCAACCTGGTGCTGCCCTCTGTGTGCGATAGTTTTTCACAGCTTCTGGACACTGCTAATTATGGGGTCTGTCTTCAGAGGTGAGTAGGGGTATTTATTTTATAGCTCTGTGTGTCACTATAGTTTCATTGATATTCAATGATTCCAATTTTTGAGGATTTTGTACTAACGATGATCTTTAAAATGAAATAATCATAGAGTACAATTTCTACTGCAAGTAACACATTGTATTGATAGGATCATTGTCCATGAATGTAACTATCCTTGAAACTGTGATTTTCATTAAATCCCTGAAATTTGATGTCAATGAATATCAATGATATTGTCAATTCTCTTGGTATATCGGTTTCCTATTGAAGAAGATTCCATTCCTCAAGCATCGTTTGTCATTTTTGACAATTTTAACAATTCAGAAAGATTTTATAACTCTAGTATCTTATACTAGTGCAATCATTATAAAACCTTCACCAAACCTGTAGAAACCTAGAAAGTCTGTTCAGTTGGAGTTTATTTTTTTCTGTCACAGTGCTGAAATGTTTCATCGGCGGAGAGTTCAGAGGGATTTTTTCTTCAAATGGAAGAAGACAGCTGCAGAGCATGTCATAATCCGAGCAGCCGACAACCTTCATCGCCTGCACACGCTGAAGAAAGGCATGAGTGCCTTTAAGTGGGCCATCAACCGCTCGAAGATCATGGTGGACATTTACCAGAACAAGCTGAAGGGGGTACTGGTCACAGCGACCTTCTACAAGGTCAGACACTTGTACCATCAGTTATGTGTTTGTAAGAATTATAGGATCAAATTTTTTGACAAATTTTGAATTTCATTTACATCTCAATCTCTTCACAAGTGACAAATAAAATACACAAGTGTTTTAAGTTTTTAGTTTCAATTTCACAATATTCAGAGAAAAACATTTTTCTGTTTACATCTTGATTACTGTGCATAACTATTAGAATTATTTTCTTGTATCAATAAAAGGGGTATAGACAATAACTCTATTAGACTTAGTCTGTCCCATGTTACCATTTACATCACTTATTGATGATCTTGCCTCTTTCACAACATGAATAACACATTGCTAGTTTTTAACCGGGTTTTCCAACGGAAAAATCCGGTTATTAAAATGGTGAAAATGGCGGGCGGGCGGGCGGCTGCCAAAAGGGTACCCTCATTGTACGGATAACTCCTCCTACAGTTTTCAAGATAGGAAGTTGTTCTTTTCCAGATCAATTGTACATATATCAGAGGTGTGCATATTGCTAGGATTTTGATTTCCGATAGTTTATGAAAAAAATACCAGCTTTTGAACTTAGTCATTTTTCGGCAAAATATTGCATATAGGGTACCCTCATTGTACGGATAACTCCTCCTACAGTTCTCAAGATAGGAAGTTGTTCTTTTGCAGATCAATTGTACTTATATTAGAGGTGTGCATATTGCTAGGATTTTGATTTCCGATAATTTATCAAGAAAATACCAGCTTTTGAACTTAGTCTTTTTTTCGGCAAAATGTTGCATATAGGGTACTCCATTTCAATGGATACGGGTTGACATGGATTATGGATACAGTTCACATAAAAGAAAACCCGCTTTGCTGTCACATTGACAGCTTTTCACTTGTTGTACAGAGACCTAGTAGTTTTTGTTGATTTTTCAGTGGAGAGAGCGGGCCTTCCAGAGTCGACAGGCGCGGGCCCAGAGAGCCTTCAACAGGTGGCGCCACTTTACACAGGAGTCGCAGAAGTAAGTAACCGGGGATGAAACATAAACCAGAAGACCCCTCTACCCCTCCCTTCACGGTTATATTTAGTCTTCACCCCTCAATCAGGGTAGTTACTTGACTTCCAGTGACCATCACATAGCACCCACAATATAACTGATCATAGTTCCAGACTGTCAATAGACCACAGCTCTAGAGATACTATATATAGAGATACTATATATCTGTTATTTAGTGTCACAAAATTTGTGAAAACAGGAAAAAAGTGTAACTAATTTAATTTGCGTCAGTCATTTTATGCAATTTTGCAAGTCTTTTTATAGTGAACAATACCAGATAAAATTTTTGCATGTTGTTTATTTTGTTATCTAAAGGTGATTGAAAAAAAGTGAAAATTAGATCATTGCGAAAATTAAGGGATATACGGTAGCAGGCCCCAACTCCTGTTCTCCAAATAACTGTAAAGTCAATGTTCTTTTAAAAAAGAAAAATAATTATTGTGATTTAAAAAATTATAACATCATGATGGTAATTTGCCAGAAAGTTTTATTCAAGAAGAAATGAAGCTCAAACACAATTTTATTTTTATTTTTCATAGAAAAGCAAAACAGTTTGTATACCTTTAGAATTGATTTTCTATATATGTTATGTGTATATTCTGATTATATGGTTTTTTAATTGATTCTGGAGACGACTAGACGTGTCTATCCTCTGCATTAACCAGATAATTCCATTTTCCTTTCTTTCTTTTATATCATTATTATAGACATGTAAATATCTATAAATACTTACGGATCAAGTCCTTTTGTCACTACATAACAGTAGCATGCATGATAATTCTTCTAGGAAAATATATATTTACTCATTTACTTAGAAAGTTATTCTGCTTTACATTGCATGTTTATAGAAAGGACATTGTCTCGCTACAAGGAACTTCACTTTATTTCTATTTTTCTCTACATGTCTACCTATTCTTAACTGCTGTCCCAAAAGAGATTTCGCTGGGCAGAATTATTGTTTTGTTACTGTGAAATCATAAGTATATTTGTTGGTTCATTTTTAGTTGATTTCATGGGTACCCATCACCCAGGAATTTCAATCCTCAATGAATTTTGAATATTAGTCTTTGAGTCATAAAAATGAATTCATAAAATAACCTCCCAAAAAATGTTTATAAAATATTCAATCAATGAAAATTGTCCCCACCAATTTAAATGATTTCACAGTATATCAAAACTGATGTTATGGCAAGCAATGTCTTTACACATTGTTCATAGAATGAAGGCATGACATTTCCTTTTATAGTTTTTTATTCATGGATAATACTTAATGTTATCTTTTCACGGTTTAAATTTAAATTTCATGTTTCATAGAAATAACATCCAGAATCAAAAGTGAGTAAGCTTGTACTTGTCTCAATCAGACTTTCAGATCACGTATTTCATCACGGCGTGTTTTACGATTTGTTTCTCTCACGTAAACACAATACCTACTGACTGAGTACATCAAGGGTAAATTGTTGGCTCCAACAACATCAAATGCCATAATAACTCAATCAAATTTTGTTGCAACTGATTTTGATAAATTGTAATCAATTTTCTTTGACCCTTTACTTGCTGGTATAGTTTTTGGCTACTGGTGGAAGATTTTGAAAGTGAAATGATTTATATGGATGCACCTGACATTAATATTATAGTAGCACAGATTTGACACTTGCATATTGTGCACTATTTTAGGGTTCGCTACATGCAGGACTCTATGGATCGCAAGCTACTGGTTCGACTGATGAACACTTGGAAAGAGAAGTTCCAAATAAGAGTAAAGGAAAACTCAGCCCACAATCATTTCAGGTAAACTGTTAAACTATCTGTGTTTAGTAGTGTGTTTTCAGAGCCAATGTTATGTTTAAATTGAAGGTGTTTGACCTTGACATTTTGACCTTGATTTTGTGACCTTGATTACAGGAGGAGGGTCCTGACCCACACCCTGACTGCCTGGAGAATCTACACCCTGGACTCCAAGGAGAGACAGAAGAGGGATGAGATAGCCAGGTTATCTACTGTAGATCAATATTAATTGGGAGATCTTTCACAAGAATATTGTGCATCTATTTATGATACTGTACATAAATTTACTGTTTGTCATAAATGTTATATTCTTGTATAAGATTATACCCCTTTATGTTCTCATTCAAGAAAAAGTTTTGTTTCTTGGGTTGGGAGTCTCATATGTTAAGTTTTCGCATATAAGTGATTAACAATATTGTAAACACAGCTAGAAGATTAATGTTCAGATTCACAGTGAAACATTCTTTTATAAATTAAAAGAAGCCTTGATGTAACATTTGTGTTTATATTCTGACAGAAACCTGTACAATGAGAGGCTCCAGAGCAAGATGTTTACCTGTATGGTGATCCTGTACAGAAAGGTGCACCTGGCCAAGCTCCATCACAGGTAGGCACTGCAGTAGATTTACCTTGATGATATAACAAGCTCCATCACAGGTAGGCACTGCAGTAGATTTACCTTGATGATGTAACAAACTCCATCACAGGTAGGCACTGCAGTAGATTTACCTTGATGATATAACAAACTCCATCACAGGTAGGCACTGCAGTAGATTTACCTTGATGATATAACAAGCTCCATCACAGGTAGGCACTGCAGTAGATTTACCTGGATCTTCCAGCAAGATTTTCATAGAAAAAGATAGCAAAACATTGATATACTGTACAGTTGGAGTTGGTATCTACCATCTTGTCATGAAGTTAAGTACCAATAGAATCGTTCCATAGCATGAGTGAGGGTAATGACTGCAGAGTATCAATAAAACTTTTCCTTAGTGTGACAGTGAGTGAGGGGTAATGACTGCAGAGAAAAGAGTTGCAGTCTTAGATTGGGCTCTGTAGATCCTAGAAACCTCAAACCTTTACTTTGAGTTTGATTATTATATTTTAAAGAACTTTTCAAAATGATAATTCACATGTAATTATCAGCATCTTAGTACATTACATACACACAATTTATAACTGTCCTTAAAATGAGTGCATATGAATATACTAAATTGGCAATTGTGAGGCCATAGTAATGTAGGCGAACATTTCTTTAGTTACTTAACTGTCTAGCATGACAGAAATCACTGCTATATGTTTATTCTATCATTACTGTCTTAGAATGTCAGTGTTATATTGGTTATTGAGATTGTTGGTGTCCATTGATGGCTTTCAGGAATCAGTCCCTCCACAAGCTGTTACAGGAGTGGAAGCAGGCAGCCATGATAAGCCGCGAGGAGTACGACCAGAACTTGGCACAGAGCCAGGAACACTACCACAAGAACCAGCTCCGCCACTGCTTCTCCCACTGGCACGACCTTCTTCTGACAGAGAGAACAGTCACCGCCGCCAACCACAAACTTGTCAGGTACGTCTGCTGATTGTGGCAACTATCACTATGCAGCCAAATCATATGAAATGAAAACCATATCTATTTTGCATGAAATTTTTTATCACTTTATGTCAAAAGAAAATCAGATGAGATGAAACTGTTCATTGTGTTCATTGCATGAGTTGTTTATATGTTGATGGTTATGTTTGTATTCACTTCTTTATAATTCTGGGAATCTAATATCTTCTTGTATTACTTCAGAAATGCATTTGTGATTTGGAAGACAAGTTGGGAGCATCAGGTCCATTACCGAGAGGAGATCCATGCTCGCATCCGTCACAAGATCCTGTCCACATCACTGACGTGCTGGAGAGATAATGTGGCAGTCCTTAAGAAGCGCCGTGAGGCTGCTGTAGTGTACCTACAGCGTGTCCTGGTCAGACACAGCCTCCACGGTTGGCGAGACTACACCCAGCACAAAAAGCAACTCAGGTAAGCCCTGGGCTCATGAAAGAAAAGTCCCTGGCCTAAAAAAAAAAAACTTAGCTAAGTTTAGCTCAGGGCTGATACAACAAGGCTCAGGTAAGCCCAAGGCTCACAGTGGCTGTAACAAACATTGTCATCCTCATAATTCACCCCCACCAAGCCTTGATCAGTGTCTGAAGATTAAATGGAAATCATGGCATCTTCATCCTCATAATTCATCCCTACCAAGTCCCAGCTATTGTTGACGACCTAGAGAATCAGTGAAACCATTGCCTGCATGCTGAGTTTGAAATGTTTGTTATGACAACCTGCTCCAATGATTCCCGACATTTTGAGGCCCACCCAATGTTTCCTTTCCCTATAGGTTTAATGTTTGTAAATTAAAAATAATCAGTTGCATAAAAAAAAAATTGAGGAGTTGCATGAAATGAGCTTATGGTATTAATGAAAAAAAAAGTTTTCTAAAGTATTTGACAATTTAATATTTTTAGCTCTAAGATGGCATGCCTGAGGTAATGCTTTCCTGTAATTATGCTTGAGTTGAAATTTTGATCATTTTGCATTTTTGATTTGCATCCACTTTTAAGGGTTACTGGTTAGAAAAGACTTTGGTAAAACTAGTTTAAATTTGTAGAATATATCGTGATGAATTAAACAAGTGTGAAATAAGTTGACATTTCTTTTGATAATTTCTTGGTATTAAGTACCATGTAAGAGATAATTTTTAGCATATTACAGTAGATCTTGATACAACAGGGTAGAAAACAAAAATTCATTTAATTAACTGATTTGATTTTATTTACAAAAATTCCATTAAATAGATAGTACCAGTAAATGCATGCGTTTTATTATTGTTTATGTTTAGTTTGGAAATTATGTTAACATAACTTGTTTCATTACTGAGATTTTGTTTTTGGTCGGGTTGAGGTGGAGGTAATGAACAATTTGTCAGCTAATTATGTCATATCGTGTAACAACGTCATACCAACATTCAATCTGATCGCTAATGTTGTCATCTAATACTCGGCTTTGATTTAATATGATTTAAATATTTTATAAAATTGAATGTGAAATGATTAATGCTTGAACTAGATGTTTATGTGATGTGTTTTCATTCAGAACAATTCAGAGGAGTTTGACAAATCGCTTGAACATTAAAATACAACAGAGAGTTATGTCCCATTGGAAACACCAGGTGGAAGACAGGCTCAATTTACGGCGAGCTCAAACCTTCTGGTCTAACACTTGTGCCAGGTAGCTAACATGTTGATACACTAACCGCTCCTATTTATCGTCAGATTTTGCTGCATGCAGTTTTATTGCTAATGGAGTTTTATTAACATTTTTTCAAGATTAGCTGCAGAACTGTAGTTCTTTTAAGAAATATTTCTTATGAAAAGGGGAAGGGGTGGGGGCGCTACAGAGCTGCAGCTATTTCGAGAAAAGAAAATTATTAAATTTTTTTTGAGAATAAACTAGTAACAGAAATTTAATTTTGTTTTACAGTTAATTAGGTTAAATGGGACAAGTGATGGAACATAGTTTGTAGAATGATAATCATCATTAAAGTTAATCAACACATTTTAAATTTCATTTAACATTGACAATTGTATTTTGTGTGGGGAATATTTTCAGTTCAATTTATTTGTGTGACTAAATTATAGGAAGTCTGTTGTACAGTGGAAAAAGTTCTGCCACAAGAGGGCGTTACTACGACTGTTTAATGACACAGAACCAATCAGAAAACAAAACCTCCTTCAACGTAAGTAAATCTATTAGAACTCAACTTTCTGTTCCTTTTAAAAAAAAAATAATATTTTTATCATGTTGTTCTTGCATTGTGTGTCATTAAAATAAAAATTAATTTCCATGTTTTAGGAATGTTCCAGAAGTGGTTGAGCGTGAAGGATCGCATTGAGAGTGAGAACCAGGAGGTTGAGCAGACTCGCGGGATTCTCGAGCGCTCTCAGCTGGAGAGGTACTTCAGTCATTGGAAGGCCGAGACGTTACTACGGTTACGAGTCAGACCATTGGTCCAGCAAAGGCAGGCACTGCTGCTCACCGAGTGAGTCCACAAAACTCAGCAGGCAATGAGAGTGAAATATGTCTCTGTATGTTTTTATGAACACTCTTTATGATAATTTTTTTTTTAATTTTAGGTCATTTAAAGCTTGGCATTCTTTGGTGCAACAGAAAAAGAAATGTAGAGAGAACAATGCAGCCTTCCTCAAAACCAAACTCCAGAAGTCCTGGAAGACTTGGAGGTACAAGCGTGAGGTTTTATGTGAAAATAGCAATTATCACTAAACCCAATCAGATTATTGATTACAAAACTGATTATTTATATTTTGTTTAGGCGACAATTGGTGTTGCAAGCTGTTGAGAAGGATGTTAGGAAAAAAGCAAAGACGAGCTTTGTGAGGAAGTGTCTGAGAGGATGGAGGGAAGTCATTCAGAGGAAGAAGATGGCCGAACAGTTCCACAACCAGCAGCTGATGAAGCAGACGTTCAGCGATTGGCACTACAAGGCCATCAGACAGATGAAAGAGAGGCTAGCCACAAAGGAGGAACAGGTACGTAATATGATACTCTTCCGATTTTTTTATTATATTAGATCTCTGTTTTTCACCTGATTGAGTTGTGTGAAATACAATATGGCTTCTCGAATAAATATTGTTTAGGTCGCAGGCACCGCTGCATCGGCAAAAATGCTGACCAATTGATTTATTTGATTGGCATATTTAAAAGTGGAATAACAGATTTTTTTTTAATTTTTGTTAAAAAAAAAATGTAAATCTTGCCCAAAAAAGATAAATACCATTCTGTCACAATTGCACTTGGAAAATTTTGACCTGAGAAACTGGAATTTTTTTTTTGCTGAAATGCTGCATTTTACAAAATGTGTTTTTGTCTCATTGCAGGAATACAATAACTTCCTATTAAAGTCGTATTTCAACTTATGGTGGAGTAATGCCACACAGCAGAGGCGATACGAAAAGGACATTATAGAAAGAGCTGAGGAAAACAGAAAGTCCCAGCGTATTGACTCATCCTTCTGCTTCTGGCGCCATCACCTGAGGGCCACACTAGTCGCCAGGTAAATGTGTTACATAGAGGACACGGACATGTATTACAGGATAAATGTATTATTTTGCCATCTCTAATTAATCTTTTTTATTTTTACAAGATTTTAGAATTTAATTTGGTATGAAATTAAGATGTAGTTTTGTCATTCTATACTTTTTACATTATTAAGTTATTAAAGTTAAAACCTTTGGTATGTAAACTCAGTTTATTCCAATTTAGTCTTAAAATTATATTTTGTATGTTTCATCACCAGAAAACAATGGACAATGCATTGGTTTTACATTCTTAGCCTATCCGTATGCTTTTAAGGTATCACAAAAAGCAAAGAATATACAAAGAAAATGCATTCAAATCTAAAAACAGATGCTACTAACTTTTTGTGTTAAAGTCTTTTCAAGATGTATGTTTTTGAAACTGTATATCTGTGATTTCTACAGAGAGCACCAGAAGATGTTACAGCGTAAGCTGATGGTCCGGGTCGTCACGGAGTGGCGGGGGGTCGCTGACCGCTGTATGCAGAGAGCGGTCCACGAGTTTGCTGTCAGGATCGGACTACAGTCCCCCGAGGATTTCTCCGGAGAGGCGCTCAGTACGTCAGGAGACTCAGGTAAGCTGGACTCAATTTCTATGTACTTTAACTGAAGAATCAACTTTCTCAGATTTCATAGGTATTCTTCATCCACTAATTGCAACATTCAATTACTTATGAAACTTAGTCTTTATTCATGATTCATAAATTTAAAGTGAATCCAGAAATGTAGTGCCCACGGACCTGTAAAAATCAGGAAATCCATGAAAACTGGTCCGAATGAGTTTAATGATTTTAAGTCATGAAAAAGAAGCTACCATAGATCCAAATTTCACAATTATGACAAAGTTAGAGAAGAGTGATATTTTTATACATGATTACATAATAATGACAGAATTTGAGAAGATTTTGATATTTCCACAGAGAGTGCGGACAGGCTGCAGCTTCTGACAGACATGATCCTGGCCAGCGAGAACACGAGCGGTATCCACAGCCCTGTGGCTTCATCCACCCTGGGGACGCCCATGAAAAGGTATCAAATCTCAGATCTCATGTACGTGTATCTCCAAGAACGATAAATGGGAATACTCCCAGTTACAAATGCTTATACATGTATAATGGGAATACTTCACGATAAAGATGTTAGGGATGATAGAGGAATAGGATGCAGTGGATATCAAAGAATAAATAGTTTTATGATGCAGAGATTTTGCAAGGTCAAACAACATCAAAAATGTAATGACATTTCAATGAAGCTTCCTTTTATTTTAAGTATTTTGGATCCACCCAGAAAAAAGAGGTAGGTTTTTAGAAGCCAGACATGAGTCTTTTTACGGAGTGATTGTGGCTTCCTGTGCAGCATTGCATTCTGGGATTATCGATCATTTTGCATCGCTCCACATCCATCCCATCACTCTCTTACAAATTTTCACAAGCTGTGTTTCATTTTAACACGGCACCCTTGAACAAATCTGATAACAGCTTCTCTTGACTGAAACGAAAATGATTTTCTTCTTTTACATGTAGTTCAGCATAATCAAATGAAATCACCTTGTCATTTTACCTCCTGTCTTCCACACACCTAAAAAGTGATGAAGAATCTAAACACTAAAGCTATAACAAATCACCAATTTTTACTTGTTAACGATCCACTTGAAATCATTTGATTTACAGTTATTAATTTTGTTGAGACAAGTCATCTTCTTTTCTTTTATTATGAATCAAAATGACATTAGCATAGCATGGCCACTGTATGCTGTTGTGTTTTGAGATATATTATGCTATATAAGCTAAGTAATTTGCATGGCTGGCTCTAAAATGCCAAATGATTTTAATAAAGATTTCTACATGTATTTAGCAATCAATCAGTTGAATGATTAAAATGCTGATCAGTAGGTAAAGTAAGGGTGTCTTGTTTCTTTTGTTAGACTTTTCTCTCCTGCTCTGAGTCGAGTCAGCCTTGACCTTGACCGATCTATCCCTGAGATGGACCTCAAACCCACTTTAGCGAATACGAGCTTCATTGACGCCAGATTTGAGATGGAGCAGGCTGTTAAGACAGAGAGGATGAAGGTCTGTGCATCAACTTCTAATCATTAAACTGTAACAGCATAATCGCAATGATTTAGAACCGCGTTTTTAATCAACTAACTTAATACTGTTCTCATTTTTTTTCGTTCTTCGCATTGCATTAAATGTATCAGTCAATCTTTGTTCTGAACTTTGATTTTGTTTGCGTTACATTAAATGTGTCATAAGATAATTGGAATAATGCTTATGTCTATCTTCAGACTTTAGTGACCACAGCTGTGAATAGAATTCAGTTCTGGCCAGTCAGCATTATGTTCGAGAGTTGGCGAGACTACACCCTCCACCAGAGGGAGCTGAATTCCCTGTGTAAACAGGCTGTGGAGGTCGTACAGAGGCTGCAGGTCAAGTCGGCATTCCGCGCGTGGAGAGAACTGTACCATAGGGAGACTCAGTGCAGACAGTTTAGGGTAGGCGCTCAGTGACCACTGTCATCAACATTTCATAAAAAATACTCAACTCAGTTCTCAGCTCAAATCATTAAAAGATAAGCAGATATTTGAAGCCACTTCTCAGACTTAAGGCTGAATATTGACTTGAGGAAAGTTGGTGATGGAGGGTCCAGAAGGAGAGTACTAGTGGATTAATTGAATTGATTTATGTGTAGATGTATCTATTGATAGATTTTATTTGTAAGTGTTGATTTACATGTGTGTGTTTGGGTTTTACAGGAGGAATGCCTGAAAAGACATGTGTTTGAAGCACTGCAAGAAAACAAGAGAATCATGAAGCACAAGAAGCAGTTATCTGCTCTTGCTCATGGGTATCGCTCACTTACCGTGTTCAGAAGGATTTTCCCTGTCTGGTTTGAGAAGGTAACTTCATTGCTGGGCTTTCTGTCCTTTTGTTGGTGTGTGTCACTACACTTTGTCTGTTTGTCTTTTATAAAGCCTAAATTGTGAATGTCTTTCAAACTTTCATTAAATAAGTATAAGAGCAAGTTACCACGGTAAATTGTGTCAGTATAAGTTCCAGATCAATTTGTAGTTTTTTCAAAATACTTTATAGAATGTGAAATCTCCTTGTCATATTTTGTAAGACTTGTCCGCTTGATTTAGGCTCAGGAGCTCAAACACACTCGTAGTGTGGTCCACATTTGGAACACGAGAACAGAAGAGGAGCAGGCCTTACTTCCTGTGGAAGATACCCTCCATAATCGCCTCAAGATGAAGACGCTTCGTAAATGTCTGGCTGTGTGGCGCCTCAAGTTTCTACAGATAGACAGACTGAGGAGAACGTATCACAAAATCATACAGCGAAGGTAGGGCATACTGCTACATGTGTATGGGAGCTCTGTTGTACGAACAGAGTAGTTTATAATTCAAGATTTCTGTTATTATTTACATGTATATATCTTTCATTTGTCAAATGAAGGTTTTCTCTGTTAAATACATACAAATGATTACTCTGTTTAAACACAGGTTCTTTGAGGTATGGAAGGAGTGGGCACAAAGAAAAGCTCAGCTAAGGAGGGACAGCCAGGAGTTCAGCAACCAAAGAATACAGTCTTGGGTAAAGATGGATGCGATATATTTTCATGATAAAAATGATGTACAGTTGAAGCTCCTAGTGGTTTACTGTAATTATAATATCGCAAACAACTGTTTGATTTGCAGGCTTTCCAAACCTGGAGAATCCGCCAGCTACAAATGACGGTCATTGAACAAAAGGTCAAGGTTACTCAGGCCCAAAACATGCGACAGTTGATACAGAGCTGGCATTACTGGGCAAAAGGTACTGTAGCTTTGTATTTTGGCACAATGCTCTAGCTCTCCATTGTAGCTTTACACTGTTACAGTAGCTCAACACTTTATGCTTCTTATTAATATAGCTTGATATGCATACTAGTGTATCAATGTTAGAATTGTTGTAATGGCTATAAATATGTGTTTAAACAGAGAACAAGAAGAGGAAACTGACCAGTCTGATTGTGACGGAGACCTCACGGAGGAACCTTGTGGCCCGGACATTCGTGACCTGGAGGGAGCAGACCGAGAAATGTCAGCTGATCGCCAGGCGGTGTCAGCGGAGACTGATGATCAGGTAAGTCCGAGTTTTACAAAGTAACTCAAACCTTTTAAGTCTCGCAGGATGAATCTTGATATGCAAAATTTATACAAATCCATTAATATCAAACAATTTCAGTTATTTGCACTATGGTATGTTTGACTGTTATTGACTCAGAGTTAGTTAGCAGTTATGAATATGGTCGTAAGTCTTAAGTTCTGCTGTAAAACACATTGTATTGTTTTGTGATTTCAGAATTGTAAGAGAATGGCAGGAAGTGACCGTCTGGAAGAGAGAGATGAAGAAGAAAGCTCTGTCTTTCCAAGTCAAGTCCTACACCCGACAGGTAAATTCAGTGGTGTATCAGTATTATACACTAAAAAACAATGTAATGATACATCAAGCCTATACCGAACAGCTTGTTCACTGCCTTATCTGACATTATATAAATAGTGCCTGTTTGGGAGGGTAACTGTTGAAGCGGAGGTTGACATTGGTTTTGGAGGGGTGTCAATTTCAACAGTTACCCTCCCAAACAGGCACTATTTATTTTATTATACTTAATGTCTTATTTTTAAAGAAAATTTTACTGCTTTTATACAGAAATGAAGTGAATTCTACGGCAAACCGTACGCGCATAATTTACGCGCATGTAACAATCCGTTGTGTTACCCGTTGCCAAGTGTGGTGCTAATGCTGAGGGTAATAGAACGGATTACCAACTGCGTCTAAACCAATCAGAGTTCAGTATTTAACATGAAAGTATAATAAAGAAAAATAATACAGTATAATTTATATATACTGAGGCTGAGGGCAACATTGAGCCACCAAGGAACAAAACGTTGCCAATGCAAAACGTTTTGAACACAGATTTTAATAACCTTTTTCTGGTGCTTTTGTACAAGCCTGTGGTGTTTTGACATGTGTAGAGATGTTTGTACCTGTTGTTTGTATTTCAGGTGATAAGACTGTTCAAAGTCTGGCAGTGTCGATACTTGGAATGTGTGCAGCAGCACGAGGAGCATGAAGCATACATAAGGAGGCGTGTAGTGGAGTATGGAAGGCATTGGAAGAAGCAGGCCCAGAAAGCCAGGGGCAGACAACTGCAGCAGGTGTTCAGAAACAGACAGGTAAGGAAATTAAAAGAGCAGAAAGAAATGCAAAAGAGTTTATAATAAAAAAGTAGGATAAAAAGTCTAGTTCCTAATGGATTATATTAATATACCTTTATTGAGATGGCCTTTACACATGTATGTCACACAGTTGATTAACTTGATTAACGTATGTAAGTTGTCACAACAGGTTGCCTCATGTTTTGCCAAGTGGAAGTACGGCTACGAGAGGAATGTAGAGAGAGAGAACCAGCTGAACAAGTACATTGTCCGCAAGAACCGGGCCATGCTAGGGACGTACCTGGACAACTGGAAGATAAAACTCCTGTCCAATAATGCCTCCCGACACTTCAATGTCAAACTACTAGGCACCTTCTTCAGTGAATGGCACACCTTTGCTTCAGGTAAATAGAGTGATTTCTTTTTTGATTGGCCATAGTTAATTTTGTTACATGTGATATTTCAGTAAATTTAAAAAAAAAAAAAAAAATTACCGGTAATTTAGAAACCCTTTTACTGACAATTGTGTGACTATCCTGTGATCACGTAGCTGATAACATTGATAGATGGGGTTTAACTTTTATCCCGTCTGATTATGTCATCCTGTCTGAACAGAGTCGAAGCAGAGACGTCAGAGCTGTGCCGTGTATCAGCGAGCCCTGGAGCAGCGTAACCTCAAGTCCTACTTCAGTTATTGGTTTAGCCTGACCCAGGTCCAGAACGATATCAAGAAGCACTGCCACCTCAAGTTACAGATCAGGTAATCTCAAGTTATAGATTTAGTAACCTGTTACATATAAGCTAACTTTTAAAAACTGATCTGGTTACAAATCTGGTAGGTAACCTCATATTGCAGAGCAGATTACCTCAAATTACAGATTAAGTAACCTGAAATTATGATTCTGGTAACCTCAAAATACAGAGCAGGTAGTCTCAACTTAAAATTAAATAAATGAAAAATACAGGTAACATTATGCCCATGAGATCTTATTCAGTTGTTTTTATTTAGCTTAGCAATGTGTTCAGGTTTTGAATTTTTCATCAATATTCTGTTTACAGGGTGCTACGAGAGTGGCATATATATGCACGGCGACGTCGCCAACTTGCTACTCTGGGATCGCTTTTAAAGAAACATGTAGAGACAAATGTATTGCGGAGGGCCTGGTACACCATGAAGGTGCAGGCGGATTACTGTCAGAATCTGAGCGAAACCGCTAACAAGGTCAGACAACTTTAAGGACAACTGTGTTAATAATGAAAACAATATTTTCTACATGTTAAAATCATAGTGAAAACTGCACATCTGAAATGCATCTAGATCTTCAATTCAAAGCTTTACTTGAGTTTGGTCTTTGATTTAATCTTGTGTTGGTTTGCAGGTGCTTATGGAGAAAAATATGAGGTGCGTGCAGCGGGCACTGTCAGTCTGGAGGGAACAGCTGAACCGTATTGTCGCCGGGCGCTGCTACCACCACCTCCTGGCCAGGAGGACGGCCAGACAGTGGAGGGGGTTTGTAGAGAGAAAGAAAGAAGAACGGGAAATTGAGAGACAGAAGAATGAGAAAGCCATCGCTCACCATAACAAACATCTCTGGTAAGAAACAAATCAAGAATCTCTTTGTCAGGTGACAATGCTAAAGTGTGGAAGAATATCATTGTATTAATTGCTCTACTTTTTTTTTTTACAGTAAATTGGCCTTCAGAGCACTTCATAATGAGGTCAAGGTCAAACTACAGCTGGAGAGACACAAACTGCGGCTACAAGTGAAGTATGGCGGGATCTGGAAGCACCGAGTGGACCTGATGTATACTGCCATCTGTGTGGTCAGTGCATCGTACTCCCTTATATCATTTACTTGTTAATGGTTACTTTTTGTTTTGAATGACAGCTGTAGTAAATTTATGCCCAAGTTCTGCTTTATTACGTATCATTTTACATGACTATTAAAATAGTCAGATGAAAAGTCTGTACCTGTAAATGTAACTTTTTTCTAACATTTTGTACAATGTGCATTCACAGGCACCAAAGGTTGGTAATCCAATTCTGCAGAATCTCACAATAATCTGTCTATAGCTACAAAATTAGTTTGCACTGGTTTTGAGGAACTTTTCTGTTATGAAAATTAATTATGTATTTGTCCTTTTCCTAAAATGTAAAACTAATTGTCACCATTAGGGTTTTACACACTGTCAAGGTTTTTAAGTTAAATATTGCAGTAGTGGTATAATGATTTACTGCAGAAGTTTCTGATTGCAGTGAATTATTTTAGGCATGAAATATTGTTTTTCTGTTGGCTTAAAAGAAGAAGAATCCCATGCACTCATATTTTTATTTGGACCCTACATGTATATTTGTTTGAATTTTTTTTTTTTACATGTATTGTATATATAATTTGTCTGTTTAACCAAAAGACTTTTAATAAGGCACTATCTCTTTTGGGGATTTTTATTTCCACCTATCAATGCCAGCATTCCCAATTTACCCAAACATTCTTATACATATATATTTTTCTACAAATGTGTACTCATAAATCACATTACTTAATTCCTTTTTTAAAATAAATAAAACTTTACATACAGTTTCAATAAGTGTGATTTTGTTGATCTGTAGGAGGAGGAGAGACTAACGGAACAGTCGTGGAACATATGGAGGATAGCATTCGCAAAGAGAAAAGCCGCTAGAAAAGTGGCAGCCTACAACGAGAGGCAGATTCTCTCACAGGTACAGTACAACTCAATCAAGTCCAAACATGGACCATTTTGCAGGATCTTACACAGAGGGATTCTTTCAACAAAACCTTATTTTTTTTGTTGCAGGTGTTTTTGGCATGGAAAGAAGTTTGTTTTGACAGAATAGACAAAGTGAGGAA